>NW_023458559.1:54579709-54612309 GCF_013731165.1 Rhagoletis pomonella
TCAGCCAACGAAAAAGTATCTCGCCATCGCCGCTGAACTAAATGTCTGATCGACTTTCAATACGTCTACAATAAATCAATCAATCACATCATCAATCTTCATCATCACTCAAGATTTGTGACCCATTTAAAAGAAAAGAAAATATCGTTAAATTAAAACTAATCAATATAACAATCTTGTTAACCCTTTTTTCTTTTTTTAAAAAGCCAACAAAGCTTAGCGAACTAATTAGTGTATCTACATATCTATTTTGAAATATATATACATACGATGTATGTTTGTGGTTGAAACCATTTGATGCGCTTTACAATATCACAACTTGGTTACAATGTTAGTAGGCTTGCGCATCGCTGCACCATTAACCCAATTTTCGTTGAGTTCCAAAGAAAAAACTAATTTCACTGAATATATTTTAATTATAAAAGCAGAGTCTAGGTAGTGTACCTGCGGCGCACTTAACTGCTTTTAGGGGCACAGAACGGTATTTTCTAACAAGCAGCACCGCTTGAGGCTTGACAGTCGCTCCATGTGACTACTGTAGTTAACAAATTAGTAAGTGAATGAAGCTGCTAAATGGTCATCATGTTAAGGTGTTTAAAACTAAAGAGGAATTATATTATTGTCTTAATTTTGTGAATAGGTTTTGGCTACATGTCGTTCTTGTGCTCTCCAATGTTGTGTGTGTGTGTGTGTGTGTGTGTGAGCGGTGTGAAGTGCGTATCAAAAGACTTAAGCAGCGAACTCGACTATATTATTTGACGAAGTAAAAGCCAATAATATAAATATGTATGTACGTACATATGTATCATGTGAATTACTTTATACTAAATAGGTGTAAAAATTAGCACTTTTTACTAGTGGTCTTAGTTCTGATGTGCCTGTAAGCTTGCTGTAGCTATGCTATGAGGGTAATACTAGGTTCACATATAAGAAGATTATCCTCATTTTCGAGCTTAACTTCCTAATCTGTAATTAGAAAAAGAGATTAGCCATTTACAATTCTTCCCTTGTTAATCTGTAATTATAAAATAATCTCAGATTTAACCGATAACATTTCGGTGTCCATCCTCGTTTTATCGATTGTTTTTGCGAAGAAGGGGAGAAATGGCAAATGTAAAAGTAAACAAAAATGGACGCTAGCAAGGAAAAGAGGGTTTTAAAGGTATTTTTTAATAAAATGTTATGTTAAAATATATCTATATTGCTTAAGATAGCAGAAAAACGTAATCACGGTGGCACAGAGAAGAAACATAACTTTTCCTTGAGATGTGAGAATAACAAGCACAACAAATTTGACGGCTAATAATCTGAGATTTGCCTGTGTAAACGGGGTGATTAAAAAACGAGCTTTGATTGAGGTAATATTGATATGTGAACATAGTTTAAAAAAGTCGATGTTGCTGAAAATATCGATAAGGGAATTGATCAAGAAATCGATAACTTTATTTGGAGCTATAACAAAATAAATTAACTGCAATTAAAAAATAGTAGTATACCGATAACGATGACTAAAATGCTATTGATAACAAGAATGAAAATTTTATCGATAAACGCAACGATGTTGACACCGATAGCAATAGCGATAGCGATAGCGATAGCGATAGCGATAACGATAATAATAAGTACGATATCAATAAGAATACAAAAAATTAATCGATAAATATTTTTTCGTTATTTACAGCGTGATTCAATATTTTCTTTCTTTTCTGCGAAAATTATCAGTAAAAATTATTTCATATGTATTCAAGCCACGTACATATGTAAGTGCTAAGCACGCATTCATACATTCTTTATAATAAACAAAAAAAAAAATCATGAAAACCCGTTTCAATTTGCTCAAATGTTATTATGCTCAAATAAATATAAAAAAGCTATGAAAACCACACTGCTGCGATGAGTTCCACCCCCAACTTAATTAAAAAAAATTTATTTATTTCATTTTGAATATTTTTGTTTATAAAAGTGAAATACATCCGCATTTGTATATTCCATTGCCCATCCATTTCGTGTATGTTTTTTATCTTATTCATCACATCACTCATTTTGACATCAAACACCAAACATCACCAACAACCCAACAAATCCATCAATATTCACTGGCTTTTTGCGCACCATACCAACAACCACCACATCAAATGATGTAACGCTTAATAAAACAATTCGTGTCAATTGAAAATAATTAAAAAAAAAAAACAACGCTTCATTTGTTAAATAAATACACATCAAATTATTTAAACGGAAATTCTTTAAAATTTTCAATTTAAAAATTATGTTACTAAAAATCGCAATTAATTGGCCAACTTGACTTGAAACAAATAAAAATTAATTCAAAAACTAAAAATTTTTCATTGTTACAAAAAAAAAAACGAATAATTTTTAAAATATTCAAAACTATTGTTACTACGAAAACCAAAATGCAAATCCTAAACTTAAAAAAATATTTAATTTCATTTGTATAAACACTCATGCTTGCACTTTTATAAAAACAATCATCAATCAAACCATCATCATCATCACCACCACCACCATCACACAATCATCAATAAAATTGTGCATAAATATTTATATGTGTTTGTGTGTTTGTTTATATTTTCATATTTTGGGTACCACCAACCAACTCCTGGCAAAATGCTTTTGGTTCAATGGTCGCGCGCGTCTGCACAACACAAAACTAAAAATTGCAAAAATAAAAAATTACAAAAAAAAAAATTAAATAAACTGGAAATAAAATAAAATGGTGTTTGCTTCATTGCCTTTGTTGGATTTTTGTTTTTTTTTGTATTTAACGGTGTTTGCAAAAAAAAAAATAAAATAATTCTGTATAAAAAATAACCGCGCATGCATTGTTGTATTATAAATAATTATTCGAAAAAAAAATCAAAATTTAAATTTCAAACGCAACGCACAGATCGTGTTGCCTTGGTCACCGCTGCACCACCGAGCTACACACGTATGTATCACTATTTTCCAGCACATTTATCAGCGCACCCGTTTTGTTTTTACCCACAACCCCCACCACCACCGCCACCACCAATTCCACCGCCAACGTTGACACAATTGCCTTCACCACCGACACTCAAACAATTGGGCAATTCCCTATCGTCAATGACACAAGCACACATCGCACAGACACTCCGGTATCCAGGTAAGGTTTGTATTGGATTTTGTTTTTTATTACATCCAATATTATACAACTTTATACAAGTAATGTATATGAGCCGTTTACTTTCAAAAGAGCATAAGTCATTTCCGCCTCTTGTGCTTAAACGGTTTGTTACTTCTAACTGAATGCATCTGTTAATTATTCTACCGCCATAGACTAATGAAAAATTGTGGTACATTTGCATAATGAAGTTTAGCAGATAAAAGACGGGTTTAGATACAAGTAAATAGTTACAGAAGTCAAGCGGTGTGAAATAACTTATGTCAATCTCAAAATAAACGGCTCATATATGTATATGTACGTATGTCGAACATATGCATTGGGATAAATGTAATTGGAGCAAAAAACTAAAAAAAAAAAATTATTATAATGATCTTCGACCTTAAACGTTTTGATACTCGTAGTGGTGAAGGTGTTATACATACATACATATATGTACATATATTTTTTCCACTACTACTTTAAAAACGTCCATTTTTATAAACCTTTTGCTGTTCAAGGGGAATCCAAAGCCTTCATAAATTTATTTTTTCTTTATTCGTTTTATTTATTTCATCAATTAGTTGAACACATGTAGATTATTAGAACTACATTAGCAATTGTTATTAGTAGTGTAGTAGTAGTAGTAGAAGCTATGAAGTAGTGCAGTTAATTTATTCGTAAAACTGTCCTACTTTCCGAGACAAAGTCCAATTGACGACTACCTATTTCATTCGAGTGCCTAAAAGCATAGACAGACGGCAACGTTGGTCCGGATAACCACCGCAATTGATCTGATCAAAACTGTGCCTTGACAGATGGCAATAATGCGGATTTACGAGACGCGAGGTCGTAGGTTCGAATCCCATGGCCAGTAGAATATTCATTTCATTTTTTTTATTCATTCACTTATAACTTCTATATATTTTTTAAGTTGTTTTTAATTAGTTTTTTTGACTTTAGTAAAAATAAACTCTAAAAATTTAATTTAACTATTAATAAAAAAAAACACGAAATAAAATAAAACAAACGAAAATAAAATAAATATAATTAAATATATATAAAAAAAAAATAAAGTAGCAATAAAAGCAGAATTTGTTTCGCAATCGTTCCAACCGAGGATCAAACCTGGGACCTGCAGGACCTGTAGTACGCAGCCATCACCACTCGGCTACCGCGGATGAAGTAGTTCGCTGCTTTGTTTGCGTATTTGTTTGCTCAGGGAGAGTATAACACAAATAAAGAACAAAATTACTTAGCGTGGACATTCGCAATGTCCGTTGGTCGTACAATAAGGAATATGAAATGTACAAGATGACCTTAAGTCACGCGTGGAACAATTAAAAATAATTAACTCCCGCAGAAATTGGCAGTTAATATGGTCTGTCACTAAAAATATTATGGAATAAAATTTCCTACGTGTTTCTAATGTTAGCAGCCGGAATAAGATGCATCTACTTCTATACTCAGGTATGTTACCATTCCAATTAAGGCAGTGAATGGCATACCTGGTGAATCGTTTCTGAAATTGTTCGATTTTTAAGGAACATCCGGTAGAGTGAGGATCCCAGAATATACCATAGTACTCAAGGTTGGATCAAATAAAGCAGAGGTATAGATTTTTAAGTGCAAATAGATCACAAAATTCTTTGGAATTTCTTACTACAAATCCAAGCAACGACCTAGATTTGACAATTATAAAGTCAATGTGCTTGGAAAACCACATCTTGTTGTTGAATTTAAATCCCGTGAATTCCTGACAGATCAGAATTACCAATCGTGTTCATATGCCTGGTATTAGTTTCACATCAAGTCTCTAACTTTGGTAATACCTCCTGAAATTTAACGCAGTCTATATAACACCTGAATTTGTGTTGTTTATGTGAACGAACTGAATTCTATCGGCCAGATAAGGGCTAAACTATTTGAGAAAGTTCAATTGATCTAGTTTGTCGAGTCATAGTCAAGTATTTTTGAACATCAGACTTGGTGTCCGACTTAACAGTGGTATATTTTCCATTCTTGTAAAAAATTTGTTGTTAAAAATTCTTGAAAGTTGAAGGGAAGGCGCCGATGCACAGTTCATCAACAACAGGGTTATTAGGTAATGGCCGAAGAGCTTGATAAACCTGCTCAGCGGAAAATTTTGGGCTTGTGATGCCCACCATAGCATCTGTCTTTGCATTGCTTAATGTTGTGACTGGCAAAATTTTGCGATTAAACTACGTATTTGTTGATCGTCAGAAGCAAATTCGCCTGAGTATTGCACTATATTGGAAATTCCTTTTGTTCTTTATAAATTGCCAGAAACGTTTACGATCTAACTTTATTTCTTTCCCAAACCTAAAAAGGTAATTCTGATATAAAAAAACTTTTTTAAAACATCGAACTAATTTTTAACAGACAATAGGATTCATAAAGGCCCTGGCCATCATTTGGCTTTCGGTACTGTTTATATTTGCTTTTAAAAATATTCTTTTTTAAATGCTTAAAAACGTAAAAATAAAAATCGCCAGCTAAATATGGTCCTCCCTCTTACTCTGCTACCTCCAGGTGGCTCCGAGTTGAATATTTTCAGAGCTGGAGCGTCGGTGTCCATTCGAACGACATGACCAAGCCAGCGGAGCCGCTGTATTTTAATTCGCTGCACTATGGCCATGTCGTTGTAAAGCTCATACAGCTCATCGTTCCACCGTCTGCGGTACTCGCCGTCGCCAACGCTTAAAGGCCCGTAAATCTTCTGCAAAATCTTTCTCTCAAACACTCCAAGAGCCGCCATGTCCATTGTCCATGCTTCTGCGCCATATACCAGCACAGGCATGATGAGTGACTTATAGAGTGTGTTTCTCGTACGCCGAGAGAGGAGTTTACTCCTGAATTGCCTACTCAGTCCAAAGTAGCACTTGTTGGCAAGAGTGATTCTGCGTTGGATTTCCATGCTGATATTATTATCGATGTTAAATCTGGTTCCCAAGTAAACGAAATTTTCTACTCTCACGAAATTGTAACTGTCAACAGTGACGTGGGTGCCAAGGCGCGAATGTGCTGACTGTTTGTTTAATGACAGGAGATACTTCGTCTTGTCCTCGTTTACCACCAGACCCATTCGTTTTGTTTCCATATCCAACTTGGAAAAGTCAGAACAGACTTCGCGGTTTTTGTTAATGTCCAGCCCGGAAACAAGACTAGAAGCTTGGATACTGATAGTTTCTATTAGAAAGTATCTCTGACACATATGTATGCCACCCAACTTCGGCACATCCGTTAATAGGTTAATAGGCTAACCAGGTTTTTACGTCCAATGCTACCTCTCTTTCATGTATATAGATTAGGGTGGTCTTTAAATGTAAGGAAGCAAATTTTTACATCAGAATTCCTAAGCCTCAAGCCCTACGGGGATGCTAATATAGTCGAAGATATCACATATATATTTTGGCCCCGATTGGATTACGCTATGAATACGTCTTTACCGACTCAAATTGGGACAAAAATTTATACGTGATTTCTTCGACTTTAGTAGTATCGATTTTGGGTATAGAATGAAAAAAATATATTTAATTTTTTGAGTCTCCATAGAGGACACATAGATCCTAGCATAGCCGGTGAACTTCGTCCCGCCCAAAATTATTATTTTTATTGACAACTTTTAGGCTAGCATTTTCGCCAACAATTCACGTTCATGATTTCCAGGGACACATTTTTCTGTTAATATTATAGTCTGATGGTCGTAAGAAGGCATATTTCCATTGCCGTCTCAATTAACCTAATGATAGTATTATATCCATTAAGAAGTTCTTGAAATTCTCCAATGATCTGGCGTTTCATAGCACAGTTAATTGCATAACGAAATAAATGTGATAATTTTTTCCTCTTCACTCCCTGGTAACACTGATCCGGTTCGATGGGGAATCTGTTCTGGAAGCCGTCTAGTATAGTTGGTGGTAATTTAAGAATGGGTGGGTCTCGTTTTTATACAGAAATCCAATATACATGATTTATTTTAGACGAAAGTCTCAATGGTGGTCATTTGAGATTAACTTATATAGTTTTTTAAATCAAAAGCAAAACAAAAAATCCGTGAATAGTTACATCTTTTCTGACTTTTTCGGTTTTGAAGTGTTTAGAGGTGCCTATTACCAGTTTTTTTCTTCACCTATCTTGAACAATATTAACAGCCTAAATATTCCACAACTTTTTCTTGAGCTAACTAATACACAACCCTGTTGATACTTAAGAGTTAGCTTACTCAGAATTAGCTTAACTTTTTTGTGACTTCATTGGTAATGGTTTCCTCCTAATCAAAGCACTAAGCTTTTTCTTAAATTTCCTGTACTTTTTCACCATAGAATCTTATTAATGCCGTTGTTTTTTTTTGTGTATTTTTCATTCAACAGGTCTATTTATACGACCCGATGAGACCAATCTTTACACGACGCTGGAACCAACACTGAGCAGTAATCCGAACGTGTACTTTCAGCGAGGCGGTGCAGTACATCCGGGTATGATGTACTAAGAATACACTTTCCGACCGTAAAGGAAAATCACAAAAATCTAACGATTAAACTATGCGCGAAAGAAGATCAGTTAGCTGGCGGAGTATATTCATTCGTACCAGCAACCGCTCGACAGCCGAGCACTGAGCAACTCAAAGTATAAAAGTATAACTTAAATGCAATACGAAACGCTAAAGTAAGTTGAAAACTCATAAAGTAATTTTATTATTATTATTATTTTTATCGAAATAATTTTAATTTAATATTAAGAAGTAAAATATTAAATGTACATATGTACTTAAATATACATAAGTACATACATATGTAACGAAGGCACTCGTTTGATAGAGGAAGTACTCCACAGTGCACATCTGCTCCCAGGGAGTGTAAGCGATAAGCAAAACTTTAATTTTAAATGTCAATCATAGCTTAAATATTTACATTTTTATATGTATGTTTATGTAAATGAAGTTAAGCTTAAGCGAAAATAAATCGAAATTTGAGAAGGAATTTTAAAAACTTAGTTTTAGTGCTAAAGAAGGAAGTGAAAAGTTACAAAAACAAAAAAAAAATGCTCGCCCAAAGCTGAAGACTTGAATTTTATTTTTATTTTTCTATGTAAGCACAGACATACTTGTTTTACTTATAAACTTAAGATACACAACACTCATAGCGAATTAGGGGCAATTAAAGTTATTTAGGCACATATAAATGCAGTAGTTGTAAGTATGTATTTAAGTCAAGGAAGTTAATATATATGTATGTATATGTTATATGTATGTACATACATATGTAGCAAAAAAAAATGGCTAAGAGCAGTAAGAAATTAAGTTAAGCTCATTTAATGTTCCATAATTTTCACGCGATTATTAGCGCGCTGCCCAATTAGTGATGGCCGATTAACAGCGAGTACATACATAAATGCGAGTAGCATAGCGAGTGAAACGGAAAGTGGCAGCGCTGCAGCGCAGCGCGATGCGTAAACGAGCAACGAAAGCCAATGGGGAGTTCGACTGTTCAGGCATTGAGGAGTTTACTTGGCGGCGTGGCATAAACCACAGAGCGGCACAGTGAAAGCGCTTAATTGCGTAAGCTGATGGGCAATGTGAAGGCAAGCAAAATTTAACGATGGAGAAGCAAAAAAAAAAAAATGAAACAAACAATTGGAAAAAAAAAATTCGTAGCGTATCGAATAGCATTTGCTAAATTACTTTCCGTTTTTATTTCGATTGGCAATTTCTCTGCGCTGTATCAGCCTTGGCAATAATTCGCGCTAGTTGCTTTCCTCACGCTCCATGCCGGCGCTTAACTTCGAACGTGAAGTGCCACCAAAAATGCAATGCGCGTACAACGTTTATATGTGGCGCGAAGAGAGGTGCGAAAGTAAATAATAAGAAAGAGGTATGAAGAGAAGACAATGAAAAATCGTAATTTTTTGCACTTTATTAAATTCATTCACACCTCAAGCGAGTAGAAAAGCGTAATTGTTAAATTTTTATATCGATTATTTAGACTAGGCTTTACTTACACACCTTTATATGTATGTATATGTACATATGTGCACACAGTAAGTAACTACTACTTGTAAATAACTATTAACAACAAAACAAAATATGAAATAATAATAATAATGATTACGTGAAATTTTAGTTTAATTGCATAACAGTAAATATGTAGCTGTATATGTATTTCAATAAGCGCTTCCATATTCGTATGTGTAAACTATGTATTTGTATGCATCAAATGTAAGCATATGAATTCAATAAAGTTGTTTAGTTGTATATGTAAGAATTCAGCAATTTTTTTTTTATGACTTTTTTATAGAAACTGTAATTTTGTGCGAAAAAAAATGAAATATTAAAATAAAATATCGAAATGCAATAAGAAAAATTTCGAAGTTTTTTAAAGGGCATTAAATACGGTGAGTTTTGTTAAGAAATTTAGGAAACATTACAATTACTAAGTACTTATGTATGCATACAGAAAACCTATGAAGGGCCTGTGGAGTTTAGTCAAAGAAGGATGCGTTTGGCTATTGCAAAGCCAGATCTAAATGGCCACAAAAGGAAGATCATCATTTCATTGTTGCTAGGGGGAAGCTTACGCGCTCAAAGAGGATTTAACCTGGCGGCCATTGTACTTTTACCAAGTAAAAAACTATTGAGGATATGATGAACCTAGGCTTGGATGGGGTCGCAGTCAATGTCGTCACAGAGGTTAAGTATCTGGGTCTTATCCTGGGCTCAAAACTCCTGTGGAGCACTTACGTTGAGGCGGCCACTTCCAACGCTACGAGAGCGCTGATGGGGTGCAGGTGTCTAGCGGGGAAGATCCTAGGGTGCACCCCGAGGATTCTAAGGTATCTACCATGATTGTATGACCAACAGAAATGTATGGGCCAGTATCTTTGCTATCCAGGACTACTTTGGCTACGGCAAGGCAGTCCCTTACCAATGTGATTGCATCACGAAGCCTAAACGTACATGTCCGACGGTAGCGCTGAAATAATCCTTGAAGGAGCACCTGCATATTACAATTGAACAGGCGACACAAGAACTCTCTTAAACTTTTCGAGAGAGGGTTTTGGCAAAGGTAAGGTATTATCATCCAGGAACAGGGACAAGCTAGGCTCCCAGCTGTCAATATTGCTGTTCCCTAGATATGATATGCACAGTGTAGTGGTCTTCGAAAGATACCTCAAAGTCAATACCAATAGCAAGGCTCTTAGACCTCTGGAGCAGGCGTATATGGCCCTAGACCAATGTCAGGCATCTACGTGGTACCTTGCGAGGCTAAATGCGCTGAGTCTCCTATGCATGCGTTTGTATTTTGCCTGGCACTGCCCTAGGCTAAAACTTTCCGTTCCTTTGGAGATCTTCCCAATCATCTTCCAAGCGGAAGTTTATGTTATCAGTCAGTGCGCAGAGATTAACCTTCGTAGGAATTGTAGACGGTAGCGGATACTTACACTAAGTGATAGTTAGGTCACGAGTATGGCCTCTTCATCCTTCGAGGCCAAATCCTCTTTGGCTAATATGGCTACCAGGGCACATGAGTGTTGAAGGAAATGAAGAAGCTGATGACATATCCAGGTTGGCTGTTGTTTCGACCCCGATAGGACCGGAGCCCTTTTTTGCGGTCGGTCGCAGTATGATAAAGGAGGCGCTCTGGAAGGAAGACAATAAACTGAGGAAACTGCATTGGCGAAACATTACGGGACTTCGTTTAGCTAAGAGCTTATTACGGGTACAATCTAAGGGAAAAGAGGCTACTTATAAACCTCCCCAAGGCTAAGAATTATAATGGGCATTTTTACGGGTCATTGAAGGCTTAGAGGTCAGTTGTTTAACGTGGAGATCTGGTCAAGCGACTTATCTCGCTTCTGCGACTCCGCCAAAGAGACACCATTGCACCTCCTCTTGGAGTGCGAGCACATACACCAAGGGTTCTGTCGAATGAATTAAGTCATTTGAGTCTTTTATATTTAGCAACAAAACATGTACAGACGGGAGCGAAACGACGAGCAAGAGACAACCCAGCAAACATTTGGAATCATAACTGAGTCTTTGGGGAGTCCTGAGCTCATTTAAGAGTCCGAAATGAAGGTGTTTCCATTCCGCCGAAGGTCGGCTTATATGAGCTTAAATTCGTACATCACGTGAGCCCCAATACGAGTCATATTGGACTCTTATTGGCCTCATATACGGAACATTTTGAACTCATATGTCAATAATTTCAGACTCTTTTTGAGGCTCTTATATGACTTTTGTAGGCTTCATACACACACATCTTTTGTTTTTGAAACTCATATTTCTTTTCCCTTCTCCTTTCGGACTCATATAGATATGTACACATTATGACTTGTTTATGGACGTCGCATTGGTTGCAAATTAAGACTGCTGATATAAAGAGGTGCAATTATATCATGGCATAGAAGTAAGGTTTCAGTTGACGCTTAATTTTTCTTTCTGAATTCAACTGATTTGACTGAATTACATATATACATTAGGGTGGCTCTTAAATAGTCGAAGATAAATTTTGGCCCCGCTGGAGACGGTAAACGCATGTCGCACAGGGGGCAAAGTTTAGATTCCTTTATGGAAACTCAAACACTTAAAATTAATATTTTTTATCTATTTAATACCCAAAATCGATACTACCATAGCCGATGATACCACATATATATTTTGGTCCGATTGAAGTCGGTTAAAGCGTGTCGCACTGGGGTCAAACTTCAGATTGCGTTATGAAGACGTATTAAACGACTAGTATTTATTATAGATTTTGGGTATTAAATGAAAAAAATATATATATATATATATTTATAATTTTTTGAGTCCATAGAGACATCTGACCTTTGATTCCTTAGCGCCACGCCTTAACAGACTCCAATCGAGACCAATATGAGATTGAGAGGGTGAGACTGAAAAAAATTATTTAATTTGATTTTAAGGGCCACCCTATTGTAGATACCTGTGTATGTATGTAGTACATAATGTATGAAGTCTGGAAGTAGTCCTAGGTAAATAAAATTCCTCCTTACGCTCTCTATACTCTTAGTCTCGTATGCTTTTTGACCACATGATACTAAGTTTCCTAAAGACCCAACCTAATAAGAGGCTTGAGGAAAAAATATTTTTAAAAGCTTTTTTTTTAGAGAAAGACTTTAAAATTTCACAAGAACGATGTGCTTGAGTCACTTAGTGGTACATAGCTCGAATGTTTTGATTGTCCTTCATAATGTCAGCGGCCTCATTCCCTTCTGAGATGTTAGAAGATTACAAAACGCATGCAAGTTGATATTTTTGGCCATTTTCGCTGCTAGGTTAGGTTAATGTGGCAGGCAGTCCACTACACCAACTCACTTAGACCCTAAAAATCCGGTGTAATACCACTGAAACCTCATTGAGTATATTTCATGTAACCATTTTGAAGTTCTTATGAAACGTAAGGGAACGGGTATCCCAATTTTAACTCTGTTATCAATCAGTCAAAGGTTGCTACCTTTCCTGGATTACTGATCGGCCTTGCAATTCCCTGCAATATCTCTATGTCTCGGTTCCATATGAGGCTGACCTTGAAAAAGGTGTTAATGTCGTTTATGGCTATCTGGCATTCGATGCTTCTTAAGCGATAATAGAGTTTAAGGAAAGAACAAACATGAAGTAAGTATGACACAAATTTACTTGTACGTAAGTATGTATATAGGTAGCTTCCTGCAAATTATTTGTATGCCTTCCTTACAAGTACTTTCTAATAGCTTTTTCGCGCTCGAGCGGTTTTCGAACACAAAATTAGCAGTAAAATTTAGGAATTTAAATATTTCTTTCTTTTCTGATTGTTTGAGGACTTAAAAAATTACTTTTCTTTAAGAAATGCACTGCTAATTGGTGAGGAGCTTAACTAATGGAAACTAGTTTGCTTTAGGATAGTTATGAACTTATTAGAAAGCTTGGAATATTGTACGCTGCTTGCAAGGATGGCTCAATCATTTTCGATTATTTGCTAGGAATTTTAGCATTATATTTGGCATCATTTAAAATTGAACGACAAATTTTAAAATGGCAATACTAAAAAAAACAATTAGTCAAGAAATACCCATAATTTATGACATGACTACATTCTTAAACTATTATTTGTAATTTTTCAAGCTTATCGAATTACTTTATCATTTCTTGAATTCCGGATTCCTCACTAATGCGATTGACTTTAAACCGCGAATCTTACTGAGCATAAGTTTTTTAATTCTTGTCCTTTTTTTCTAAGGAAAACATAAATGTAAATGAATATTATATATTATTTTATATGCATGTAAAAAATTGTGAACCAAAAATGAAAATTCAGCCAGAAGTTTGTCAACATATTTCTACAAAATCCAAGTAAAGTGAAAAGTTATAATACATCGCCAAAGGTCCCTCTAAAAACATGACTTAAAAAAATCTCTAATGATTTAAGAAAAGAAAATAAGCGAAAATCAAAATAATTCCGACAGAGTCCGAGGAATTCCGAAAAAATCCAAAGTTCCTGAAAATTCTGTAATACCCCAAGGAAATACCAAAAATTTACAAAAAATACAAATTCCCAAATAAAAAACACGAGAAGTTAGGAAAAATTACGAAAAAAATCAAAATTATGCCAAAACTGCCACGACATCCAGAAAACATGACAAATTCTTAATTCTTTTTTTTTCGAAAAGTTGTGAAAAATTATAAAGCGGGCTGGAAAAAATCTAAAATCTTTCGATAAAGTTCCAGAATGGATTTAAATACTCAAGTAAAATATTGAATCACTTAACAAAAATCTCTAAAAGCACCGAAAATTTTTCAAAAAACTTCAAATGCATCCTGAAAACCCAAAAAAAAATATATCGAAAAATCCAGCGAAATTTCACACTGTTGTGAAGCCGCCAAAAAATGATTTCATATCTTTTATCAGCAGCTAATAAAAATGCAATCTCAAAATACTTAAGTTACGTCAAACTCATATTCGATAATGAGAAAGAATCAATATTTTACTACTTCTTTTCGCTTTCAAAATCTTAAAATATTTGTATGTTTATCAGTATCTGGTTAACACGAAATGTTTTGCGGTTTTTGTGTTGTTGATCTGGATTTTGCTGCATATAAATAACTTACCTACCCAGATATCGCTATTATCGGTGCAATATTCCCGCCGTACGCAGCTCCAATTCTCGCAAATGATTGAAATGTGGCGGCTGTAGCCTTCACGCAGCGACGCAGGCATACATATGTATGTATGTATGTATGTACGCGCACAGGCCTAAACGTAGTGCATCAGAAGCGGCAGCGATGAAGCTGGCAAAAAAGTATTAGGCCATAAGGGTGTGGAGGGCGCACAGAGCAAAGATGCCGCAAAGCAAATGAGCCGTCACAGCAAATTAGTATAAGAATTCATAATGCCTCACTAATCAAAGCGATAACAAATGTCAAATTAAGGTAACATGGCAGAACAGAAACAGAATACGCTGTGCAAGCGAACTAAGTAGTAAAATAGAGATTGGTGTGCAGTAATATGTCTGCGAATAATTAGAACGGAAGGGCTGGCGTCTGCCGAGACACATCCTTGCGAGGGCTGGTGGCAAGCAATTCGCGACCGCAAAGCCAGCTCCACCTTATCCTTATTCGAGCGTCTAATCCACTTACATAATCTGCTGCATACGCGTAATTCATCATCACATTTTGTTTTGGCGTCGCATCTTGAATGCTGGACGTTGCATGCCACTTGCCGCGGCTATTCTTGTCTGCCAGTTCCGCGAGCTAAACTAATTTAAATTTTTGCACAGACAAGGAGCGGAGCAAGCGCCATTGTGGCGCTGAGGGGAAAGAAATCGAATTGACTGCCTGCCAGCGAGCGGCACGCGTAACGATTTATAAGAAAAGATTTATGTATGTAGTATCTATGAAATCCTATGTAGCACTGGCTGCTGCCAATGTGTTAAATTCACCATTTATGGCAATCGATTTCAATTAATTTCTATGTAGTGTTACAACACAAGCCCACGACGACGTTGCGACTTAGGCGAAACAGCTGTGACACGCGCGCACAGACAGTGGGTGGGTGAGCGGTGGTGGTGGGGCGCGCGAAATAGCGCGAAGTTGCATTCGTTTTCTGTGCTGCCTGCCGTTTAGATACCTGGTTCTGTCCGCTGGGCGGTGGCGTGCCTGTATAGAGAGGAAGAGAAGTTTTGTCGTCACCTCGGCGCCACTGCAACGCCTTCAACCACATTTTAAATTATGTAGTGTGTCTTGTTGCAAAAGTTAGTTGGATTCAGTGTCAGAGCGCCAATCGCTGCAACCTTGCTCACCACGGCTAGAATAGCCAAGGGCGTGTATATCGTGAGCGTTGAATTCCACATCAAGCCGCATGTATGTATGTTTTTTTCCATTACAACAGCGCGTTTATCTCAATTCTACTATAAACGCTAGCGTAGCTGTGAACACCGTTGCTAAAAATATCGTTCCGTATAACGGTTGCTGCCGCTACTTCCATTACTTAGCGGTAAATGCTGCTTTTTCGTTTCCCCGTTTTGTATATATGTAAGTTGTCAACTGGCAAAGTGATAAATGCAGCGCGCACTATTCGTTCCTGATGGCTTTTAGTGTGGGCTTGAATAATCGCCAATTTTTTTTGCGTAACTTCTTTTGACGTTGAGCTTAAAGCGATATTTACCCAAAAACCTGCCTCGGAATTGGACCGGGTTCTATATTCGAATGAATTAACCCCAAATAAATAGTTGTTACTAGGATGAGTCCAAATAAATGGGAGCAGTTCCAATGCGACATAAATGCAAACTCCTGGGGTTTATGACACAAGCTAGTGATGCCGAGTGTTAGTGCCCAACTACCATCTTTAGAAAACCAACAGATGATGAACTGGCAACTCCGTGTCAACCCGGAAGGAGAGCCTACGGAAGTGCTAAAGATAATCGGGAGTAAGCCTGCTACTGAATATGTGTAATTTCTGCCTACGGGAAGGCGTTTGGTGGTGCGAAAGCATTTTTAACCCTTTTCTTTGCCTAGTCGTTTCCACGTACTCATTGACGGGGGAATAAGACTGCAAATAACAGATAACTTTCCTCTGAAATAATGCAACATTTTCTTCGTGGAACATCCGAGTGCAATTATGCCATTTAATGTTTATCATAAGAGTCATATTTATGTCTAATTATTGAAAATGTCATTACATTACTTGATTTTCCGTCCAGTATACATACTTAAATCTTTAATTTAAAGGAATGAGCATTTTGTCCTTGCATTGCTTAATTCAATGTACTATATCTTGTTTTATGTTTTCGACCTTTTTGTTGTGATATAGCACGAATTATTTCTATACTAGTTAGAATTAATAAGTAATCTATCCCAGCTGCAATTATTTTTGTAGAGACTCATTTAACTTTTAAACGACGTTGTTATGTATAACAGGGTAAGTTATTAATTTTTTACTTTATATTTTATTATCTGTTACAGCAATTGACGCATTTTGCCTAAAAATTAAATTTTTCTGGTTTCAACCTTCAAATAGAAACAGTTTTACTCGCCGTGAGGCATCATTTTTATATAGATACATATACATAGAGAGTTTCAGATTTCCATTTTTGAATAACTCAGTTTGCACAAGTTTAATAACAACAATAGATTGGCGCTTACACATACGTTAGTGTTTGGCCGAGCTTCTCCTCCGATATGTGGCGTGCGCCTTGACCTACAGTTTTATGCCAACTCCGAATGGCGGTTGTATTTTTATGAGCAGCTGTTTTTCATGGCAGAAATGCACTCGGAGATTTGCCAATGCATGCCGAGGGACGGCCGCTGTTAAGAAAACCCCATTTTTTTCTATATTTTTTTGCGATGTTGTTTTGATCAGGGCTTGAACCCAGACGTTGCGGAGTGGAAGCGCGTACTGCTTACTACTACACCACAGCGGCACAAGTTTGCACTTTGCATAATACGAGGACTTTTTCTTACCGGTCTTTGGCTTATTAAAGGTTTTTCAGTATACACTTGCATGGGTGTTGTGCGTAAAAATAAACCGATTAGAGCCATTTTAAGGGTCTTTACTTATGTTATTATTACAAATATAGGGACAAAATTTCGGAGTCGTGTATTCACCCGGTGCGCTTTAAATGATATTTTTAAGCATTTTTGAGGTATGCATTAAAGTAAATGGTTTTTTTCATGTTTACTTACTCTATTATTGTAAATATATATATAGGCGAAGTTTGGGTGTCCTACATTCATCGGTGTCTTTTGACATTTTTTCTGCAGCTTCCTGACACTCCTCATCGTACCACTTGTCCGACTACTTCTTCGGCGGCGATACTAAATGAGCGGGAAATGTGGTCCCACTGCTCGCATATGTCGGTTGTTGAAGAGTGCTCTCTGAGAGCAGGTGTGAGAGTCGAGTAGTGAAAGCGCTGGCTGTCTGTTGTGATTGCAGCTTTTCGACGTTAAGCTTTACTTGCATATATGGGCGCACATTTTTTGCTACACGGAGGCGGGTGCGTATCTTGGCTGCAACAAGATAGTGGTCCGAGTCGATGTTTGGTGAAGCGTGCCTTCCGTCTATCACAATATGATCGATTAAGTTTCTCATTTTTCGATCCGGGGACAGCCACGTAGCTTGATGGATGCTTTTTTTGCTTGAACCTAGTACTGCATACTACCATGTTTCGGGCCCCGGCGAAGTCGATCAGCCTCAATCCGTTGGGGGACGTTTCGTAGTGTAGGCTGAATTTTCAGACGGTGGTTCCAAAGATCCCTTCCTTGCCCACCCGGGCATTGAAGTCGCCAAGCACGATTTTGATATCATGACGGGGGCAGAGCTCGTACGTGCGATCTAAGCGCTCATAGAAGAGATACTTGGATGCCTCATCCTTCCCTTCCATCGGGGCATGGGCGCAGATGAGCGAGATGTTGAAGAATCTCGCTTTGATGCGGATTGTGGCTAGACGCTCGTCCACCGGGGTGAACGACAGTACTAGGCGACGGAGTCTCTCTCCCACCACAAACCCAACTCCGAATTTGCGCTCCTTTACATGGCAGCTGTAGTAGACGTCGCAAGGCCCCATTTCAGCGTTTGTCCTTACGAGGACATCAACAAGCTGGGCAGAGGCACCTTCCCCTTTAAGGTCCGGACATTCCAGGTGCATGCCCTCAAATCGTAGTCCTTTAAACGTTTGCCGTGGTCGCCATCATAAGGGGGGGTCTCATCCGAGGCTTTGCTTTGCACTTCACCCATTGCTGGGACGGGGGTGGTTTCGCAACCAAATACACGTTTATATAGCGAGCCGCTTGCTCCAAGCAGACACCCGCTTGCAGCCGAACCTGCTGGTGAACAGACGCTGCAGACTTCAGAGAGCCCTTAAACCGAAAAAGTTGGAGTGGCCCCACCGAAGCTCCCTCTCTTTCTGCCGTGTCCCAAGGCTCCACTCGGATCGGTTACCGCACCTTGCACATGGGTCATGAATTCTCCTAATATGCTTTCCATGCACCTCTGTAAAAATATTGCTATTGGTACCACTGCAATTTAAATGTCACTTAATTAAAACGTGAGACAAAATCTCAAATTTTTTCAAGCTCTGCTAATTTCTGGGTAACGGAATACATACAAAATGCATTCAACAGATTTTCACCCGACAGTTTGAAACTTATGCGAAGTATGGATAATTAGGCCATTAGAAACTAGCGCATTGAAGTATTTTCCACTTTACTCACCCCTGAGTTCATCTACTAGCAAGTGAGAAAACAGTGCGCCAAAAAGTATGCAGAATTTATTAATTTATCACTTAGCCCATGAACTTCTGTAATGGCTTTCGAAATTATGAGCCTATTTGAATATATAAAAAGGCATTTGAACTTCACTATTTTTATCAAAAATCTGACACATCTTAACACTCATCTGCCGTTAGTCGAATAGTGCATTAGTGCATTACTGCTACCCATAATAATGAATTGCCTCAATCCTTCATCGTTTTTAAAAAATCAGACTTCATTTTAAATTAAAGTCGGCTGGATAGCATTTTACTCTTTAGAAACAGGTTTAGTTAGACTATGCACACACGTTTCATAAAACAAGGGTGTGATGAATATGAATTTTTGTCAAAGCTTACCTGTGGTTCATTTTCCGCCGCCATTTTGTTAAATAAAAGCTTCTAACTCTTTTAGAATTCACATAATTTTATATTCTTTTTTATTACAATTCCGGCAGTATTAAAATCTATATTATGCTATATACTAATCTTATACAAAAATTTTAAATTTTATATTAATATCTAGACTACATAATTTATTTTTTTTAACTTGCTTACAAAATACATAGGTCAGTCTTTCTGTAAGGTACACTAGATTTAAAATGTTATATTTTTGATTTGAAAATGCTTAAATAAAATACGTACATAATTTCCATCAAAAAATTTATAGTTTTAATAATTTTATTAATAATACTTATGTCTATAAAGTTTTTTTTTTGCATGATGAATTGCATGATGATAGAAGGGTTTGTCGCGGACTATGATTTATGGTTTTTGTTTACCAATGTCAGTTGTAAAATAATTACACCAAAGCAAATAATAAATTTATTTTTCAAAGTTTTTCACAGTTTCTCAATAGTGACTGAATGAAGTACTTATATATGTATTATGCCCTGCCTACGTGGATAATTTGCAAACTTTTTTATTTATGCAAAAGACAGGAGAACTGTTGAGTAAGAAATAAGATTAAGGGCTTCAGGTCAAGGCAGAAAAATCAATGATAAAATCTCTTACAGTAAGAGTTGTGTTCATTTTAAGATCTAAAGGACTTATCATCGCAAAATCGCCGCGAATCAAATTCTAATCGCTAAAATCCCGAAGGATTATACTTGTAATATACCATCGCGAATTTATATAAAAAAAAAATAGAGAAAAATAAAACTTACACTGAGTCACAGTGAAAGTGAGCCACACGAAAGCACACAGAATACGGAAAATATCTCTATACGAAGATAAAAATGGAAGAACAGCAAAACCAGGCAGTAGCAGCGTCGGAGCAATTCAAGGAAACAGCCAGCATAATGGAGTTTAGAGGCAATGACAGCAACGACGTAGCTAGGGAGTAAGTCAGGCAACGCCATGTAATCACGAGGATACAGGAAGGAGCCCTGCAAACAGTAAGAACTCTTGGAGTCAAACAGACGTGGGAGAAAGCAAAAGCGGAACTTATTAAACATTTCGCAGTGAGGGATGGAGACGTATCATCAGCTTTTCCACACAACACTCAACGCAAGAAACTATAAGGTAAGTCAATGTTATGAGACTTTAAAAAATAGATTAATTAGACTAAACATGAAGCATAGTTGTTGAATTTTTGTAAATATGACCTACATATGCATATACTTATACACATGTGGTTTGCACATTGTGAATGAACCTACATAAGTGGTTACCGCTAAAAAGGGTAAAGGTCATAAAATATGGACCTTGCGCCGTTACTATTGCTTTCCTCAGGCACACGCACATGACATTTTATGTTCGAGCGATAGTTGCACTTGGGTCGCATTATTTGTGTTTGTAAAGTATATAGTTACACATTCAACCACCACACTCCCAACGTCATCACCAATATCTCCAATACCAACGACAACAACTACAACAAACTCTATTAATCCGATATTCAAACATACTTAATTCGACACCACACAATGCACAGTAGCGGGCAACGTACACACATCCATACATACATGCACCGGCTACATAAATTCGAGACTACACAATGCATAAACATACATATGTACATGCGTACATGTTTATTGCAAGCATAAGTAAGATCAAGTGAAACAGCGTGCACCTCACGCCTCATCAGCAATTAAAAGTAAATCACCGGAGTAACACAAGTACTCATAAACCTTACTCCACTGCAAGTGTTAAGTAGCATGAAATAGCTAGGAATTAATGTTTGCATTCCAAAAGATGAAATTGGAGCGATCGAATTCCACTCCAGGAATAAAGTATAAAAGAGGAATTTGCAAACTTTGGAGGGCAGTTCTATCTCTAAAGTGAAAGTGACCAGTTCAGGTAGAAGTTCCAGTTCCGGATCCAGCTCTAGGATTGCAGTGTTCCTGATGTTCCTGATAGCAAGTATAATAATAACCAATTCATAATTTAATTCTTCCCTTTGCAGCTCTTATTTAGTAGAAAACCAATTTAATGAATAAAAACCACGATCTTGTAATTTAAAGAAAGAATATCTTTTATTTTAAAATAGAGTCACAACGTGATTCTATTATTATATGCACATGTACAAAGGGATCACAAACGACATACATATGTGCAAGTTAACGACAGACCACACACAGCGGCACAATCAACGAGAAATATAAACAATATTATTTATTGGAAAAAGCATAATTTGTATCTTGCAGATCCATAGTGCAATTTCGCATACTCAGCAATTATGCAGTTGCCTAATTGAAATCACATTTGACTTTGACCATGAACGTAATTGATATGCTTTTTCCGCTTTTAATGGAAAATTCCATTTAATGGTAACTAATATTTTCTTTGTCCAAGATATTGCCATTTCATCATAGCATGATGCAATGCCAACGCATTATGGTGAAATAGTTCTTAAGTAAATGATTGTAAATATATAAATAAGAGTGATATTACAAATAAAGTTCGGTTCTATCTTTTGCGTAATTCGCAAACGAACTCAATTTGTGTTCTTATTTATTGTCTGCGAGTTCGCGGATTGAAATATATTTTTTTAAAGTTTCCTAAACAAGGAAACATTAGTGGCGCCCAACGTTGGGCCTGCTTAAAATTTGAAAAGTGTTCGTATCGAAAATTTGTAATAAAAGTAAAAGTCGGTCGAACGAAATTTTTTTATATGAAACGAGGAAAAACCGAACGATCTTTTTCGTAAATAAGAAGCAAAAATTTTGCAAAAGAATCGCTAAAGGCGGTATCACAAGGCAATATATGAAACGAGTGATCGTATCGGGAGAAACCGAACGAACTTTTTTGTAAATAAAAGGAAAAAAATATTTTTGCAAAAAAAATCGCTAAAATCGGTATCACAAGGCAATCAACTAATGCATACCAGTAGCAGCAACCTGCAGCAGCAATTTGCAACAACAACAGCCACGGCTTCAATAAAAGAGACTAAAAGGAGCACTTTGGACTTCAAGCAACAATAACTTAGAAGTAAGATATATTAATATCTGTATGTACTAACTTATTTATATGGGAAATACCCCAATTGAGGTTAAATATAATAAATTATATTATTGTGAATATTGTGGTCGGCCACATGAAATTAAAAAGTGCCCAAAATTATTCGTAAAAAAGTGAAAAAAAAACATATAACTCAAGGCTTGTACAGCCACTAAACTAAAGAAAAAAGGCCTCCATAACTCAGCTCAATTCTGCGATTCCGAGCTCCGGACCCTCTAGGATAGAAGAGCCCCCTTTATTAAGCGTCCTTCGACAAGGCGCAATGTCGGTTGTAGAATACTACAACCTGGTTAATAAAAAATTTACCCTATTGATAAATAAAACCATTATGACGCATGGAAATAGTGCGGACATATAACAAAAGAATTAAATAAGAAGAATAGGGATCACGCCCTTAGAATATTCATTACGTGATTGAATGAACCGTTGAGAAATATAATATTCTCATTAAACCCTCAGGACTTACCTGATGCCTTAGCTAAAGCTCAGCAACTCGAATAAAATAATCAAAGAACTGGGTTTGGTCAAAATTTCGCGAATGAAAAATTCAAGGCAAAATAAAATTATACAAATAACAATTTACGGTTACCATCAAGGAACAACGTCCCTAAAGCAGAGCCAAAACTAAAATGAACTAGCCGTTTATAAAAAAGTCAAAACAGTGAACGGGTTTTCCATAATTAAATACTACCATTTGATAACCCTATTTGGACTCCATACCATTAAGTGTTTATTTTTTTTTATAGTATTAATTTTAAGTATTTTTAACTTTTGGCTTTTAAGCGAGCCACGCTAAAAGGATGATGGCGCCAAGGCCTATTTTTATTGATGAGACAAGTTAGAAAAAACGAGGCAATGGCGCCGATTCTCGATTCAAAACAAGTCTCATCAACAAAAATAGGCCTTGAGGCTATCATCCTTTTAGCGTGGCTCGCTTAAAAGCTAAAAGTTAAAAAATACTAAAATAGGGAAATGAATCAAAAACCAAACTTAACATGGCGATCCTGCCAAATTGGCACAAAATGACATCTGCAGTTGTAGCATTTCTGTTATTGGAAGAATGCTGTTTTGCGTTGCATTTTTATGATTTCCCCTAGTTATGAATAAATATATGAGTAATTAATATTTGTTTTTATAAAATAAACCTCCATTTACTCACATTTTTACAAAATGTCAAACTGCAAGGAATAAAAACTAAAAAACAAATAAATTTAAATAGAAATTAAACTTAATAAAAATTATATTCATGTCGGAGCAATATTCAAAAGAAGATCCGGACAACCTGTTTCAACAGCCGAACCACCCAAGATCCTACGAAGAAGAAAATATAGATGATGATGATGATGTCCCTGAAGCACTGACGACAACATCATCCACACCAATATCAAAATACGTCCCAACTCCGCTCACGGCTGGACCTAAGCAACTAACAAAAAACCCGAGGAGGTAAGGCGGTGAAGCTACGAAGGAAGATTGGTGAGCTTCACAGGGTAATTCCATTAGCTACTGGAGAGAACAAACGAAAATTAATTGCGGAACTAATAGAACTGAAGAAAAATCAACATAAGCAAGATAACAACTGAGGCATGGTTTGGACAATTGTACTTCCAAAAGCCAAAGAACAGCAGCAGAAAATCACCATAAACATAACATGAGCATTAATATTCATGCAAAAAATATAAATCCTTTGGAACAGAAAGTTTCCAAGGTACCTACCGATATTAATACCGGAAGTACACAAAAAATTAACCCTTTGGAACCAAAAGTTTCCAAGGCGTGTGTTGTTTTCGTACTTTCGTACTTTCGTCAATAAGTTTTTGTGCTCTGAGTTTCGCCATCTGCTAGGATTATCATATGTGTAAGTTAACAGCAGACCACACATAACGGTTTAAATACAGGAAGCATTTTTCCACACTCAGTTTTTAATTAAAATCATAAAGCAACAACCTCTGTTATTTAATATTTATCACATATTGAACTAAAATAAAAAAAGGCCAGAATGCTGACAGCAGCATTTTTGCATTCTTAAATAAATTCTTAGCGATCGAAGGTCAAACCAGAAGACCACACAGCGGCTTTGTAGCCACTGTAAACATAACTGCATTCCAATAGCCCAGGACGCATTTCTCACGCAATCCACTGGCTGATGCAACGCCAAAGTGTCATTGTGAAATTAGTTCTTAAGAAAACAAATGTTAGCTTATAAATACGAGACAATTGAAATGAAGAGTTCACTTCTGGTAATTGTCCGTGAGATGCGGATTAAGTAAAGAGTCGTTTTTATTTTTCAAAAAACGCTTTCTTCGGAAAGGAAAGCTTAAGTGGCGCCCAACAACGTGGGGCACAGGCGAATTTAAAAAACCGCTAGTGGCAACTAATATCTTTGGGTATGAAAGGAGAAAACGCCAAGTATCCTTATCCAAAGACTATTAAAAGTGGTGAAAGTGCGTGTGTAAAAACAAAGGTCTTTGGCTAAATAAGGAGAAAATAAAAAGTATTCTCGCCAAAAAGACGAATAATGCTGAAGTAAAAAAAGTACTGCTAAAAAAGATGGAATACATTTTTATGGGCAAAAAATAGAAATAAGTATCCTCTCTGGTTAATCATAAAAAATCTGGTCAATTTAAAAACCCGTGTTTAAAATGAACAGTGATTGTGTCAGAAAATCGAAATTGAGAAAATCATAAAAGTGCGTGTTCCAAATAAACGAGCCTCGACAAGGCAAAGGAAAGCTCAAAGTTTTTAAAGTACTTTCAGACACAGTGAACAAAAGATAGTGATTTTCTAACTCATCCTCCAATTTGCGCGAAACCAGCAAGTCATAAACACAAATGAAACCCTGAAAAACACTGAAAAGCAACGAAGTGACAATAAGAGGATAATAATAGATAGGGCAGGGTGCAGTAAATTACTACAACAACAAACGGCCATCAGCCAAGGAAAACAACAGCAAGTTCACATGGAATAGAGTAAGCTATATTATTGCACTTAAGAAGTCTTAATACGGGGGCTAACACACATACCTGTGTGAATGTGCTGACGCCGCACTTCCCCAAACACGCGCATAACCAGTGCGGGTAATTGAACTCTCATGCAAAAATAATCGAACATACGTTAGCATAATTGAATCTATGGGAAGCGCAGCGTCAGCAGTTAATTCAGCCGGTTAGACAGTAAGTCATAGTATTAAGAAATATGTTGTATTCATTCCATTTGGGACAGCGGAAGCAGATGGTAAATATACTTGTACAAAACTAATTATTGTCTTTTATTTTAGGAAGGACATCTCGGGGCCGCCGTGCGGCCCCCAACTTTAACTTTTTCGGGCTCACGGATGTGAGCTCGATGACTGGCGCCCGAGCAGGGACCCACTGAAAGTGTGGGTCTCTGAGGAAGGGCCTCCTTAATTGTGGGGTCTAAGGAAAAAGATCCTCTTAACTGCTGGAGTCCTTTTTCAAGTGGTCGTGACAAGTGATGAACAGTGTTGTGATAAGTGGAAGTGTTGAATGTGAAGGTGCTTATAAAATTTATGGCTTGTACATCCACATAACAAAATATTTTGAAACCGTTGACTACCTTTGGGTATCCACCGGTTTATAACATTAGCTTAGCTCTGCGATCCCCAACTCCAGGGGCACTCCAGGGTATAAAAGCTCCCCTTCCTAGAAGGGGTCAAACCAAAGAAGTGAATAAAAATCAAATAGTGAACTGAATAATTTACGGATTGACCATCCATAACTTAATATCCTTGAAGCCGCGATTCACCACCTTCGGGGGGACCCTCCGGTTTATAATAGGAGCTTAACTCTGCGATTCCTTACGGGACCCTCCAGAGTATAAAAGCTCCTCTTCCCAGAAGAGGTAAATAAGGAAACAATAAAAAATGTGAGAGCAAAAAAATTAAAGGCTCTAATAGCCGAGTGATAAATTGTCGCTTAGACCTGTGACCCCGAATGAACCTCAGGCTAAAGCTGTAAATTACTACGTCATATCCTGCGGGTCATCAGCGACCGAACCAGGAATAACATGATATTAAGTGGACCTGTGACCCCGAAGACCCTCAGGTACACAAATAAATAGCATTTATTCAAAGTGAAAATTAAAACAAATTGACACCGTCCACGACTACGCCTTTACAATACTGAATATCCTGGCACGATCACATGGCTGGGTGAGTCCCTGACCCTATACTCCTAGGCAGATACTCACCTCATCGAAGGCCAATAGGTTAACATATCTTGTTTTCCTGCATTAAGCTGCCTGTGGTGTCTCCAGGGTACACATCAGAACACACTGGATACTGCTACTTCGATTTCTGCGGCATTTCCAGCGTACACATAAGAACACACTGGAAATTGCAATAGGTACAAGATTATGTTGTGAAGTAAGTTGTGCCTTAGTAGGTTGCCTTCAATCTGATTGTTGACGACTAAAAAGGATGACACAGCCCTTCCTGACCGAAACTCTTTCTTTAAAGACTAATGTGCCGTGAAACGCCAACCTGGTACATGTCGCCGTACACATAAGAACACGGTAAAAGTTTCACAAGTCTAATCGCGGCTCCTTTCTTATCTTTTTTGCAGGAAACTCTGAAAACGTAAGAAAGGAACCGACCTCCAACTCAAATCGAGACTGATTGTTTTTTTTTCCGAAACAAAAACTAATTGCACAAAAAGAAAATACAAACATAGCACGAGAACGAAGATCCGAGCAAAAACAAAAAAAAAAAAGCTAATAACCGTGCAAAACGAAAAAGAATATTCTTGCTGGCATTACCCGGTACCTGATCGTATAAAACTTTGCAAAAAAAAATAAAAAAATTCAATTTATAAAGAAAACGTGCATAAATATTTGAAACAAGAGATAATGGACGCACTAACGACAAAAGTAAACGAACTAACTGGGGGAATTAACGCTCTCCTCGAACAAATTAGAAAATTGGAGGGGCGTCTGACGGGAATTGAAAAAAATGGGTTAGGTTTAGAGGCTCGACTAGCACGAATAGAAGCGAGCAGCGCAATCCTAGACCAAAACCTTACCAGGATTGACGGTAGGCTAGGCAGTGTCGAAGGAGCAAATAGTGTGGGCAGTGTAGAAGGAGCAAATAGTGTGGCTTAACAAGGGAGCTCAGTCGCGAACACCCGAGCGCCAATGTCCGAACAGGACCTCAAGGAAATCGGCAGGCTCCCCGACTGTGTCAAAGAGCTGCAAACTTTTGAGGGAAATCCAGCTCAATATATTTCATGGATACATAATGTCGAAGGCATCCTTTCCGATTACGAAGTGATCAAGGAAAAACCTTTGTATAGGGCTATCCTTCAGCACGTTAGGCAAAAAATCCGGGGAGGGGCTGATGCGGCGTTAGTTGCATATAATGTTTTCGAAAGTGACTGGACTGAGATAACTATCACTGCACTACGCAGACAAGAGGGACATACGAACGCTAGAACACCAGTTAAATCAGTTGGCTCAAAGAAATTCCAAACTATATGAATTTTATGCGACAGTTAACCACCAACTGTCGTTGATCGTCAACAAGATTAAATGCGACGATTATACGCAGGAAACGGTTTCCGTCCTCATAGAAACATACCGGAATAGGGCCCTTGACGTGTTTATTAGGGGTCTGAATCCTGAATTATCACGCATGCTAATAGTCCAGAAACCAAAAACACTTCCAGAGGCGTACTCAGCTTGCCTTGACATCCAAAACCTGACTTTAAGAAATACAATAGTGCATACGAACGCAGTGAATAGGGTTGTTGTTCCTACGAATAACCTGTTGCAAAACCAGCAGAGGCCGGCCATACCTCCTCGAGCCCGCACCAGTTATAACTGGACAAACAGAAACGCTGGCCAAGGATACAACAGAGTGCCATACAATAGGTTCCAGTCAAACCAAGAGTCTAACACTTCGCCTTCAGGCAGACCCACGGCTCCGAAACCTGCGGAGAAAATGGAAATCGATGGCAGCATTCAGTCTAAGCAGGTAAACTACATGAAGTGACCTGCAAGCAACAACGCGTTTAAAAGAGGACCAGCATCATCAATTGAAAGACTTCCAAAACAGCAACGACTCTACAACGTGGAAGCAAGTAGCAGTGAGCCAGGAGAAGAAGAGGCTCAGCAGGTAAATTTTATGATGGACGGGCCACCAGCCTATTTTATATAAAGGCCGCTGCTCTGTATTCCAGCATACCCTACCTCACTTGCGTCACCAAAGACAATATTACCCTAAAGTTTCTTGTCGACACAGGGGCGAACAAAAATTTTGTGAATCCCAAACTAGCCGCCCGCTCAACTCCGGTTGATCCACCCTTTTCAGTGCAAACTGTTGCAGGGCCTGTTCCAATAAACAAAAAAATTAGTGGACAATTTTTTCACAGTGTTGAATCTTGTATTTATTCATCTACATATATACAAACAGATGTGCTATGCATATTGTGTATGTAACTAAAATCATTCAAGTGTTTGTCTGGAAGAGCGCAAAGGTCACAGTATATGGACTTTGCATCTGAAGTAATCTTGTACTTACACACACGCACTTGACATTTTATGTTATGTACATAAACGCATAGCCGTAGATTATGCACCCAAGCAATACTGCGATAGTTATCAGTAACAAATAGAAATGTAAATACATATATATATATAAAGAAATATACACATACATAAACATACATACATGTAACCTAGAATTAAGAATTGTATTATAAATAAACGCTCCACAGAATGTGGAGTCAGTTACATTTTACCGCAGTGAGAAGCATTTCGCGAGAGTTTTGGCCGTTCAAATTGGTGACCCCGGATACGAACAGTAAGTAAAAAAAAAAAAGCAATAAACATACGTATATAGTTCCTTGCAAAATTGTTCCTATAGTAAATATTACATAGAAAAAATGGAGAAAGTTATTTTCAGCCAGCAAGCCATTGGGAGTGAGATTGAGGGTTTACATAACTCCTGTGACTAGGGGGCAGGTCGATGATTGGACACTGCGAGTAACTCACCTGTCCCGAATGCTGGAAGACAACGATCGGCAACTTGGGGAACCGTCGGCAACGATGTCGCGGAACCCATACTATACCGAAAGGTATGCCCTTAAGGTTAGGGAACTCATAAAAAAATGCATGGATATGTTAAAATCTATGCAAATTAAAAGCGTTCAAAGTGAGGACGAGTTCTTCAAAGACAATCAGAACAAAAATTCTGTACTAAAAATAAAGTTTGAATTCGCAATAAGCGATTGGGAAGAAAACTTTGAAGCACTTCTTGCTGGAACAGGGAATCCAGAAGAAGTAAATAAGTGTTCAAATCTGGCGAAAGATTTGTTTTTGCAATATCTTGAAGTTCATTCGGAGGATGAACTAACATACAAGTTTAGGCAGTTGAGGAAAGAATTAAACTCACTACCGAAAAGTAACACTCCTGAAAAAAAGGGGAAGAGAAAATAAGAGTAAGAACTTTTAATCTCCCTCAAATTGAAATTCCAAGCTTCTATGGGGATTATACGAAATGGAATATGTTCAAAGAACTATTTCATGAATTAGTGGATGCCGAAAACATATCTACAGTGCAAAAAATGTGCATATTAAAATCTAAATTGAAAGGATATGCGGCAACAATAATAGAAAATCTTCCAGCTTCAGAAGAAAATTATTCAGTAGCATGGAAATTGCTAAAAGAAAGTTTTGATAATAAAAGGGCCATCACTAATATTTACTTTAAAAATTTGGTAGATGCACCATTTACAAATTCAGCTGCTAATAGTGTAAAAAAATTAAAGGAAGTTATCGAAGAAAGCGTGCAAGCGTTAAAAGCAACTAAATTGTCAGTAGAAGAAATCCTCCAAGCATTACTTAATTTTTTGCTTGTAAGAAAGCTAGATGACTCGCTGAGAATGAAATATGAATCCTCTTTAAAAGATTCTAGAGAATTGCCGAGACTAGATTCATTATTACAATTTCTCGGAAAAGAGTTCTTTGCATTAGAAGCAAAAGAAAATGCATTCGGAATGAAGAAAATCGAGAAAAATATTAAAAAAAGTAATGCTACAGTGGAAACAAAATGTGCAATGGATTGCGGAATGCCGCACTATTTAAATCAGTGTATAAAATTTCAAAATTTATCCATAAAAGAAAGGTGGATGATCATAAGAAATAAAAATTTGTGTAAAAAATGTCTGAATGGTGGACATGCATTCAAAAATTGTAACTTCAGAAACTGCCGCTTTTGAAATTTAGAGCATCATTGGATGCTCCACAGAGACACAAACGTGGTTGCTAGTACAGTGAACAGTGAAAATTTAAATAAAAATAAATATGTGCTTTTATCCACAGCCATAATTAAAATAAAGAATTCCGAAAGAAAATTCATAAACGCAAGGGCATTGGTAGACAATGGATCCCAAGTGAATTTAATAACAAAGCAATTAAAAAATAAACTAAAATTAAAAAGTGAAAATAGAAAAACCACTATAGAAGGTATTGGGAAAAATATTTCCAACATACAGGAGCGAGTGGTTATAAAAATTAAATCAAAATTAACATAATACCAAACACATATTGAAGCACTCGTGGTAGAAAAAATTATTTCATAGCTGCCATCTACCAAAATAGAAAGTGGAGAAATACCTAATAAAATAAAATTGGCTGACCCGAAATTTGATACTCCAAGCAAAATTGATGTATTACTTGGAGCAGAAATTTATCATTGTTTTTAAAAAGTGGCCAAATAAAAATAAAAAATCAAGAGTACAGTTTCCAAAACAGTGCATTAGGATGGTTGGCTGGAGGAAAAGCAGATATAAAATTATCTCCCAGTAATTGTGGACTGCTAACTTATAGCAGTGAAAGTTTGGACAACCAGCTAAGGAAGTTTTGGGAACTTGAAGAAATAGATACTCAGCAAAAATACTTAACAAAGGACGAAAAAAATTGTGAAAGCCATTTTAATGAAAATACAAAGCATTAAAAAGATACTAAATTTTGTGTTGCGCTTCCATTTAAGAATGATCCAAATAAATTCTCAAGTAGCACAAAAGTCAAAAATGCACCAAAATATTTTGTGTATTTTTTGCATCGACGTGATATACATTTTCAATATAAAAAATATGCCATTTCTAAGCGCAGTTTTTGAACAGTTTATTTCGATTCAGTGTAAAGGTTATACCGCTGTTTCGTGTATTATTTACACCTACCGTAATTTTTTTTCACTGATTTTCTGTATATATATTATGCCAGTGGTATACAAGTTTTCTTGTTTCTAGAACATAAAATAAACTCCGTTGGTGTAAAATGCGTACTCATAATTGGCTCAAATCATACACCATAATGGTAAATTATTTACATCATATTCTAGCATAAATATATTCCCATGAGTGTGAAGAGTTCGAAAAGATTCGAGGAATAAAATTTACTAATAATCAAATTTAAAATTAACTCAGACATAAAATTTACACCGAAGCTCCTTTTTAATCTGCACAACTTGGAATTCTTTTTATAACTCTCAGCATTCATAATATGCAGGTATGAAAATCGCGAATATATATGAATGTGAGTTCCTAATTTGAAAACGAGGTACATTCTGTCGAGTGAATTTCGGTCCTACACCCTCTAAAAATCTAGCGCCTCAAAATTTATGAGGATTTAAAGATTTTAAATAAATCTGGAAAAAGTTATATTTTGAAAGTAGTGATTTTTTGGCCATTTTTTAATTTCTAAGAGATGCGCTGTTTAAAACAGGGTCGAAAATATCCATAAAGTGGCATAATGAAATTGTTAAATTAGCTAAATAATAGTCATACAGCTTTAATATGGCGGCCAGCCGAGTTTCAGGATTAGGCTAAGTTTACAACGTAGCGTATTAGCGTAGCGAGAATACATAAAAATCGCTACTAGCCATCATTTACACAGTCGTTCGTGTTTAGCGCTGTGAAAGCAAATGAAAAATATGTCTTTTGTAAAGTGAATAGCTTTTCTCATATTTAAAGCCATACATACATACATACATATATGTACATGTGTACATAATAAATCAAAACAGCTCTTCTACTGCTATTACATACAGTACAATATGCTTAGGTTGCAGCATGAATTGTCAAAAGGTTATAGAAACAAATAAAAAGATCTCCGTAAGTGTTTAAAGTATATCAATATCATACACGATTAACCAGTTATAATAGGGCAGCTCACGATGAATAGCATTTGCCAACTTTACACCTAAAATCGTGAACTT
>NW_023458559.1:54612409-54615626 GCF_013731165.1 Rhagoletis pomonella
AAATTCCTACTTATTAAGGCGTGAAAATTGGGCCAATGAATGCAAAAAAGATATGATTGCGTTTTTGCCTTTTTACTGATTTTTTACTTATTTGATCTTTTTTTTGTTAAATCCGAGCCTAACTATTAAAGCCAGCTACAACTCGCTGCCTGCACGAATTCTGTGCAACAAGAAAGTGAGTGAATTTTCAGTTTTCACTTTCACAATCGCGCTGTTGTTGCCGGCGACATAGTCAAGCATTGCATTTTATTTCTGCTGAAGCTTAACTACTGATGAGTTTAATAAAAAAAAACTAATGTTAACTATAGATTAATGATAGCTCGGCAGGCGTAGATGGAGAGAAGTACTGCAAAAGCTTACGAAACTCATGAAGTGCCATTGTTTGAATAGTATTGCAAAAATTATTATTTGCTTAGCAGTTTGAAAATGATTTGAGCTCAAGGTCAACAGATTATTTGAATTCAAGGTGTTATAAATGCAAAATTAAAATAAAAAAAACTTAAACTAGAAATTACTTGGTGATTACCTACTGTGAGGGTTTGAAAATATAATGAAGCGTCGTAGCGATGGTGGTATTCATTTACCGCTCTGAGGACCCGTATCACCCCTTTTACCCGAAATCGGGGTAAAGTTAAGGTGGCTGTTCGTTCGTGAGTGCCCTCAGACCTTTAACAATTTAACTATATAACTATCCAAGCGCTGTGTACCTGGAACAAGGCTACGAAAGAGGCTATCGATTATTTAGAACATGAGACTCGAGATATTTAAACCCCAGCCTAGTGAAAACAGTGCGGATTAAAAGAATAGCTAGGGCTCTGGGAATCACATGAGATCTTTAATCTCATGCTTACTTCAAGTTATCCCATATGTCAAGATTCCACTAACCGAGAGCATCTCAATTTCATCAACCACGCTTTCGCTGCCTGACTAAGTTCTATCTTCCTAAAGCTAAGTGTACACGGTAGAGAAGAAACGCAATACTTAGGAAAAACTCTCGCTAGAGACGTGATAACACTCAATAGAGCTTTACGAGACACCTTTTCGAAAATTCTACGACAAACTTACGCTCTATTTGGCAAAATATATAGAGTTGTTACTTTTCTGAAACGAACAATTTGTAAATTTAACTTTCATTCTTAGTGCGGAAAAGTATTTTATAATACCGGCGAAAAGGGTTGGCGGTTCGCGGATGGCGCCACCTTAGTTTTCTACATCGTGACTCTGATATACTATATATCGATGGTCCAAGTATTAAATATATGTTTTCCACCTTTCCGAAAACTACCACTACATTGTAAGCCGGGGTGCTTTTACCCCTATTTTAAACACCTTCGATAAAGAAATACATTTTTTGGCTACCGTCCTGTACTTTCTATGAGCTAACATAGGTTTATACAGCGAGTTGGTCTAAACTCGGACACCTATGTAAATAGAAAAGTTTCAAATAATTTTCCTTGTTCTTTTGCTAGGTTGGCACTGTGAGTGTCCGCATACGAAAGCTCTTCAAAATAAGGTTATATGGATTGCTAAGATAAGTGGCACTTCAACATTGCATACTAAAAATAATTTTTTGGTCCTTGGTGTTTCTAATTGAATTGACAGGTAGCTGTTAAAAGAAGAAAAATGCAGCGCAGCTTAAACCGTTTGTTAGTCAATATTTTTTTTAATGCTTAAGTTATCATCTATACTAACGTTTAATGTCTACCTAATCAACATGGAAACAATGTCATGCCAAAGATGTAGTAAAGATAATAGAAAACACAGGCAGAAGGCAAATTATTCTCGCGCCTGAATGCCTAAATACAAAAAAAGCTCAGGTAAAATATGTAAATAGATTTTATAATTTATACAAATTTATCTAAGGTCTTAAAAACTCAGCGAAAAGGAGAGTAAAATAATAATAATAATATAATAAAAAATAACACTAGAAAAAAAAAAAAAAACACAATCAACAACATGACAGCTGTCATGTTTGTGCACAAACAACGCCAAGCCAACCAACATAACAAGCAAAACTAAATCACATATGTACGTATGCTTTCATTTATTATAATTAAATGTAAGCTCGCGCATGCGCAATAGTATTAGAGCATTCGGGTACGCATGCCATGCAGTGCAAAGAAAGGCAAAGTGGAACGATGTGTGGAATGGGGAATTACGCGCCGCTTTAAATGCACTTCCAAGCCATGTGGGAGTTAGGAGGCATACCGTGAACAGTGTTTGTTAGAGACAATGAGCCTCATCGGAGCATGCATGGGCGTACGCGCGTATGCGTGTGGCTGCGTGGAGTGGGAAAATCTCTTTGAAATATTAAAATGCGGAAAAGCGCGCTTTTCGAGCAAAGCACGTACGCACGCATTCAATTTGAAAATACATATGTAGGTATGCACATATGCATGAGCCTTCTTTGCTAACTGCTTCTACTGGCAAACTCCCGGCCATGCTCGGCTGCGCATGTACGGCGGCAGTAAAAGACAGCGGTACGCGATGTAAAAGCATAATGCATGCATGGCTAGGAGATAACTTCATACATAAGTGTGTATACACTTTCATACACACGTTTATGTGTGTTAAGTGTGTGTGGATTTTTACATTGCAACGCTGCTAATTTATTTGTACGTACTGAGTAGCTTAAGGCTGACTTTCCATCTTTCCGACAAGAAAATCTTTGTGTTGACAAGGCGCTTGACGCTACAATGTGACGTAGACGCAACGAGTGAGTGACAAGTTTTGCAAGCGAATTTGAATAATGCAAGCCGAAGTAAAATCGCATGTGCAAAACTATAAGCTGTCGGAGAGGCAATAGCGATCATTCCAATTGCGTGCATTTATACCCGTAGTATTTCATTCATTTTAATCAATTCGCTATTTTACTTATTTTTATTTTATTTTATTTTGTTTTATTTTATTTTATTTTATTTTATTTTATTTTATTTTATTTTATTTTATTTTATTTTATTTTATTTTATTTTATTTTATTTTATTTTATTTTATTTTATTTTATTTTATTTTATTTTATTTTATTTTATTTTATTTTATTTTATTTTATTTTATTTTATTTTATTTTATTTTATTTTATTTTATTTTATTTTATTTTATTTTATTTTATTTTATTTTATTTTATTTTATTTTATTTTATTTTATTTTATTTTATTTTATTTTATTTTATTTTATTTTATTTTATTTTATTTTATTTTATTTTATTTTATTTTATTTT
>NW_023458559.1:54615726-54618828 GCF_013731165.1 Rhagoletis pomonella
AATTAAAATAAAATAAAATAAAATAAAATAAAATAAAATAAAATAAAATAAAATAAAAATAAGTAAAATAACGAATTGATTAAAATGGCTTTTACCTCTCCGGCAGCTTATAGTTTTGCACATGCGATTTTACTTCGGCTTGCATTATTCAAATTCGCTTGGAAAACTTGTCACTCACTCGTTGCGTCTACGTCACATCGCAGCGTCAAGCGCCTTGTCAACACAAAGATTTTCTTGTCGGAAAGATGGAAAGTCAGCGAGTGCTGTAGCCTTAAGCTACTCAGTACGTACAAATAAATTAGCAGGGTTGCAATGTAAAATTCCACACACACACTTACATAAACGTGTGGATGAAAGTGTATACACACTTATGTATGAAGTTATCTCCTAGCCATGCATGCATTATGCTTTTACATCGCGTACCGCTGTCTTTTACTGCCGCCGTACATGCGCAGCCGAGCATGGCCGGGAGTTTGCCAGTAGAAGCAGTTAACAAAGAAGGCTCATGCATATGTACATACCTACATATGTATTTTCAAATTGAATGCGTGCGTACGTGCGTTGCTTGAAAAGCGCGCTTTTCCGCATTTTAATATTTCAAAGAGATTTTCCCACTCCATGCAGCCACACGCTTACGCACGTACGCCCATGCATGCTCCCATTAGGCTCATTGTCTCTAACAAACACTGTTCACGGTATGCCTCCTCACTCCCACATGGCTTGGAAGTGCATTTAAAGCGGCGCGTAATTCCCCATTCCACACATCGTTCCACTTTGCCTTTCTTTGCACTGCCTGGCATGCGTACCCGAATGCTCTAATACTATTGCGCATGCGCGATCTTACATTTAATTATAATAAATGAAAGCATACATATGTACATATGTGATTTAGTTTTGCTTGTTATGTTGGTTGGTTAGGCGTTGTTTGTGCACAAACATGACAGCTGTCATGTTGTTGATAGTGCTTTGTTTTTTTTTCTAGTGTTATTTATTTATAACTTATTTAACTCTCCTTTTCGCTGAGTTTTTTAGACCTTAGATAAATTTGTATAGATTATAAAATCTATTTACATATTTTACCTGAGCTTTTTTTATATTTAGGTATTTAGGGGCGAGAATAATTTGCCTTCTGCCTGTGTTTTCTATTATTATTTTTTTTTTTTTTTTTTTTAGTTAGTATGGATGATTACTTAGCAATAAAATATATTAACTAACAAACGCTTTAAGCTGCGCTGTACTTTTCTTCTTTTAACAGCTACCTGTCAATTCAATTAGAAATACCAAGGACCAACAAATTATTTTTAGTATGCAATGTTGAAGTGCCACTTATCTTACCAATCCATAGAACCAGCCAGACCCAAAGTAAATAAAATATAGTGGCATTTAAGCTTTAAAAGCTATATGGTCGTAAAAACACTCAGGTGTTATATTTTATTACTTACCTAACCAAGTTAAGCACGTCAGAGTCTGAAGAAAAGGCCAACACATTACAAATGGTTTTTTCTACAGACTTAGGGCCAAATTCAACTACGCCACTGATCCGGATCAATGTTGCACGAAAGTGGATACATTCTTCTGAAAATTGTTTTTTAAGGGTCAAATTAACAGTACGTAATTAACTCAGAATCGGCAGTTAACTACAGATTTTCAGTACAAAAACTACGCCCTTAGAGGAAAATTGATCCGGTTCAGCGGCGTAGTTGATTTGCTGAAATTATATATCCTTATAGACGGCAGTAAAGCTTCGAATCCAGCTCTCAAGAAAAATCGCAAGAAATAATTTTCATTATATCTGTTGCTTCAAAAAACACTTCGCTTCGTCTCTAGAATTCTCTAAATGAAAAGCAGTAGGTCCTAAAAGTATACATCATGGAAGAGTAACACATGCAGTGCGTAATCAGCCAATTCTGGCAGTGTGGCGAGCATGCAACTAGTTGTTGCCTATTGTTAGGGGCGCCTGCTATTCGTTTGGAGATTTTTGGCGATCAAAATTAACGATTGCAAATGTTGGAATCCGGCTGCTGCAAACTGATTTAAGAAATTTTGAAAGAAGTAAATTTATTTTCCATTTCTTGTGCGTCATTTTATATGGATATTTCGTTTTTCTTGAGAGCTGGAAACAGCCCTTGATACGGAATTTTCATTTCACTTTTTTTTTTAAATTAATTCAATTATTAGTTTTATTTGTTTTTAAGGAATTATAGTTCTGGACTTTTCTAACAAAATTTAGCTCCAAAGATTAACATATAAATAAACAAAAGAAAAATGTAAATTAAAATGTATGAATAAAAATAAGAAATTTTTAAAATAAACAGTTAAACGAGTTAGCGTTCGATCGATAATCGATAGTCTCTTTCGTGGCTTTGTTCCAGGTACACAGCGCTTGGATAGTGATCTTAGCGTTAACCGTCTAATGCTTAAAATAAATTGTTAAAGGTCTGAGGGCACTCACTCACGAACAGCCACCTCAACTTTACCCCTATTTCTGGTTAAAGGGGTGATACGGGTTTTCAGAGCGGTAAATGAATACCAACTTCGCTACGACGCTTCATTATATTTTCAAATCCTCACAGTAATCACCAAGTAATTTCTAGTTTAAGTTTTTTTTATTTTAATTTTGCATTGATAACACCTTGAATTCAAATAATCTGTTGACCTTGAGCTCAAATCATTTTCAAACTGCTAACCAAATAATAATTTTTGCAATACTATTCAAACAATGGCACTTCATGAGTTTCGTAAGGTCTTGCAGTACTTCTCTCCATCTACGCCTGCCGAGCTATCATTAATCTTTCTTTAGTTAACATTAGTTTTTTTTATTAAACTCATCAGTAGTTAAACTTCAGCAGAAATAAAGTGAAATGCTTGATTATGTCGCCAGCAACAACAGCGCGATTGTGAAAGTGAAAACTGAAAATTCACTCACTTTCTTGTTGCACAGAATTCGTGCAGGCAGCGAGTTGTAGCTGTGGCTTTAATAGTTAGGCTCGGAGTTAAAAAAAAAATAAATCAAATAAGTAAAAAATCAGTAAAAAGGCAAAAACGCAATCATATCTTTTGCATTCATTGGCCCAATTTTCACGCCTTAATAAGTAGGAATTT
>NW_023458559.1:54618928-54625028 GCF_013731165.1 Rhagoletis pomonella
AAAGTTTTCGAAAATGTTGGAGATCATCTTCCAGTTGAAAAAGGCGGCCGAAACAGATGCGTGAGATGCCACTCTAGGAAAGTTGAAAAACGGACTAAAATCATTTGCCAACAATGTCAAGTAGCTTTATCTATTGATTGTTTTACACCATTCCATACATAATGTAACAGTTTCGATAAAAATAAATATTTTTTACTCTTGGATGCCTAAATTTGTGTTCTGATTATTTACTGCCGGAATATATTTATCCCATAACTAAACTACTGCTGGGATATATGTGTTCCAAGGCATTTTTTCAAAAACTATATTTTCTAAAAATCTGAAGTTATGTAAATATGTTCCTTTACTTATTTACAGCCCATTTAGTTCAATTATACAGAAATATCTTCACGGGAAAAAAGTCGTATTGAAAGGGCTAAGTTACGTGTTGTTTTTGATGCGTCATGCAAAACCACTAGTAACAATTCCCTTAATGACTTACTATATACGGGTCCAAGACTACAAGATGACGTATTCAATATATTGCTCCGATTTAGAAAACACAAATATGTAATATCTACAGACATTGAACAAATTTGGATAAAAAAAGAAGAGCGGGCAACGTACACACATCCATACATACATGCACCGGCTACATAAATTTGAGACTACACAATGCATAAACGTACATAAACATACATACGTACATGCGTACATGTTTATTGCAAGCATAAGTAAGATCAAGTGAAGCAGCGCGCACCTCACGCCTCATCTGCAATTAAAAGTAAATCACCGGAGTAACACAAGTACTCATAAACCTTACTCCACTGCAAGTGTTAAATAGCGTGAAATAGCTAAGAATTAGTGTTTGCATTCCAAATGAAGAAATTGGAGCGATCGAATTCTGATTGGCCAAATTCGATCATGCCACTCCTGGAATAAGGTATAAAAGAGGAATTTGCAAACTTTGGAGGGCAGTTCTATTTCTAAAGTGAAAGTGACCAGTTCAGGTAGAAGTTCCAGTTCCGGATCCAGCTCTAGGATTGCAGTGTTCCTGATGTTCCTGATAGCAAGTATAATAATAACCAATTCATAATTTAATTCTTCCCTTTGCAGCTCTTATTTATTAGAAAACCAATTTAATGAATAAAAACCACGATCTAGTAATTTAAAGAAAGAATATCTTTTATTTTAAAATAGAGTCACAACGTGATTCTATTATTATATGCACATGTACAAAGTGATCACAAACGACATACATACATATGTGCAAGTTAACGGCAGACCACACACAGCGGCACAATCAACGAGAAATATAAACAATATTATTTATTGGAAAAAGCATAATTTGTATCTTGCAGATCCATAGTGCAATTTTGCGTACTCAGCAATTATGCAGTTGCATAATTGAAATCACATTTGACTTTGACCATGAATGTAATTGATATGCTTTTTCCGCTTTGAATGGAAAATTCCATTTAATGGTAACTAATATTTTCTTTGTCCAAGACATTGGCATTTCATCATAGCATGATGCAATGCCAACGCATTATGGTGAAATAGTTCTTAAGTAAATGATTGTAAATATATAAATAAGAGTGATATTACAAATAAAATTCGTTTCTGTCTTTTGCGTAGTTCGCAAACGTACTCAATTTGTGTTCTTATTTATTGTCCGCGAGTTCGCGGATTGAAATATATTTTTTAAAGTTTCCTAAACAAGGAAACATTAGTGGCGCCCAACATGGGGTCTGCTTAAAATTTGAAAAGTGTTCGTATCGAAAATTTTTAATAAAAGTAAAAGTCGGTCGAACGGAATTTTTTTTATATGAAACGAGGAAAACCCGAACGATCTTTTTCGTAAATAAGAAGCAAAAATTTTGCAAAAGAATCGCTAAAGGCGGTATCACAAGGCAATATATGAAACGAGTGATCGTATCGGGAGAAACCGAACGAACTTTTTTGTAAATAAAAGGCAAAAAATATTTTTGCAAAAAAAATCGCTAAAATCGGTATCACAAGGCAATCAACTAATGCATACCAGTAGCAGCAACCTGCAGCAGCAATTTGCAACAACAACAGCCACGGCTTCAATAAAAGAGACTAAAAGGAGCACTTTGGACTTCAAGCAACAATAACTTAGAAGTAAGATATATTAATATCTGTATGTACTAACTTATTTATATGGGAATTACCCCAATTGAGGTTAAATATAATAAATTATATTATTGTGAATATTGTGGTGGGCCACATGAAATTAAAAAGTGCCCAAAATTATTCGTAAAAAAGTGAAAAAAAAAACACATAACTCAAGGCTTGTACAGCCACTAAACTGAAGAAAAAAGGCCTCCATAACTCAGCTCAATTCTGCGATTCCGAGCTCCGGACCCTCTAGGATAGAAGAGCCCCCTTTATTAAGCGTCCTTCGACAAGGCGCAATGTCGGTTGTAGAATACTACAACCTGGTTAATAAAAAATTGACCCTATTGATAAATAAAACCATTATGACGCATGGAAATAGTGCGGACATATAACAAAAGAATTAAATAAGAAGAATAGGGATCACGCCCTTAGAATATTCATTACGTGATTGAATGAACCGTTGAGAAATATAATATTCTCATTAAACCCTCAGGACTTACCTGATGCCTTAGCTAAAGCTCAGCAACTCGAATAAAATAATCAAAGAACTGGGTTTGCTCAAAATTTCGCGAATGAAAAATTCAAGGCAAAATAAAATTATACAAATAACAATTTACGGTTACCATCAAGGAACAACGTCCCTAAAGCAGAGCCAAAACTAAAATGAACTAGCCGTTTATAAAAAAGTGAAAACAGTAAATACTACCATTTGATAACCCTATTTGGACTCCATACCATTAAGTGTTTATTTTTTTTTATAGTATTAATTTTAAGTATTTTTAGCTTTTGGCTTTTAAGCGAGCCACGCTAAAAGGATGATGGCATCAAGGCCTATTTTTATTGATGAGACAAGTTAGAAAAAACGAGGCAATGGCGCCGATTCTCGATTCAAAACAAGTCTCATCAATAAAAATAGGCCTTGAGGCCATCATCCTTTTAGCGTGGCTCGCTTAAAAGCTAAAAGTTAAAAAATACTAAAATAGGGAAATGAATCAAAAACCAAACTTAACATGGCGATCCTGCCAAATTGGCACAAAATGACATCTGCAGTTGTAGCATTTCTGTTATTGGAAGAATGCTGTTTTGCGTTGCATTTTTATGATTTCCCCTAGTTATGAATAAATATATGAGTAATTAATATTTGTTTTTATAAAATAAACCTCCATTTACTCACATTTTTACAAAATGTCAAACTGCAAGGAATAAAAACTAAAAAACAAATAAATTTAAAAAGAAATTAAACTTAATAAAAATTATATTCATGTCGGAGCAATATTCAAAAGAAGAGCTGGACAACCTGTTTGAACAGCCGAACCACCCAAGATCCTACGAAGAAGAAAATATAGATGATGATGATGATGTCCCTGAAGCACTGACGACAACATCATCCACACCAATATCAAAATACGTCCCAACTCCGCTCACGGCTGGACCTAAGCCACTAACAAAAAACCCGAGGAGGTAAGGCGGTGAAGCTACGAAGGAAGATTGGTGAGCTTCACAGGGTAATTCCATTAGCTACTGGAGAGAACAAACGAAAATTAATTGCGGAACTAATAGAACTGAAGAAAAATCAACATAAGCAAGATAACAACTGAGGCATGGTTTGGACAATTGTACTTCCAAAAGCCAAAGAACAGCAGCAGAAAATCACCATAAACATAACATGAGCACTAATATTCATGCAAAAAATATAAATCCTTTGGAACAGAAAGTTTCCAAGGTACCTACCGATATTAATACCGGAAGTACACAAAAAATTAACCCTTTGGAACCAAAAGTTTCCAAGGCGTGTGTTGTTTTCGTACTTTCGTCAATAAGTTTTTGTGCTCTGAGTTTCCCCATCTGCTAGGATTATCATATGTGTAAGTTAACAGCAGACCACACATAACGGTTTAAATACAGGAAGCATTTTTCCACACTCAGTTTTTAATTAAAATCATAAAGCAACAAACCTCTGTTATTTAATATTTATCACATATTGAACTAAAATAAAAAATGGCCAGAATGCTGACAGCAGCATTTTTGCATTCTTAAATAAATTCTTTGCGATCGAAGGTCAAACCAAAAGACCATACAGCGGCTTTGTAGCCACTGTAAACATAACTGCATTCCAATAGCCCAGAACGCATTTCTCACGCATTGACATTTCATCAATTCACTGGCTGATGCAACGCCAAAGCGTCATTGTGAAATTAGTTCTTAAGAAAACAAATGTTAGCTTATAAATAAGAGACAATTGAAATGAAGAATTCATTTCTGATAATTGTTCGCGAGATGCGGATTAAGTAAAGAGTCGTTTTTATTTTTCAAAAAACGCTTTCTTCGGAAAGGAAAGCTTAAGTGGCGCCCAACAACGTGGGGCACAGGCGAATTTAAAAAACCGCTAGTGGCAACTAATATCTTTGGGTATGAAAGGAGAAAACGCCAAGTATCCTTATACAAAGACTCTTAAAAGTGGTGAAAGTGCGTGTGTAAAAACAAAGGTCTTTGGCTAAATAAGGAGAAAATAAAAAGTATTCTCGCCAAAAAGACGAATAATGCTGAAGTAAAAAAAGTACTGCTAAAAAAGATGGAATACATTTTTACGGGCAAAAAATAGAAATAAGTATCCTCTCTGGTTAATCATAAAAAATGCGGTCAATTTAAAAACCCGTGTTTAAAATGAACAGTGATTGTGTGCACATAAAATGATGCATCCAAATTACAAGCAAATGTACCACACAAAATATCAATTTAAATGCGTAAAATTAAATAAACGCCAGAAACAAACCAAGAAGCAGTAACTATAAATCTCAGAAAATCAAAATTGAGAAAATCATAAAAGTGCGTGTTCCAAATAAACGAGCCTCGACAAGGCAAAGGAAAGCTCAAAGTTTTTAAAGTACTTTCAGACACAGTGAACAAAAGATAATGATTTTCTAACTGATCCTCCAGTTTGTGCGATACCATAACACAAATGAAACCCTGAAAAACACGGAAAAGCCACGAAGTGACAATAAGAGGATAATAACAAATAGAGCAGGATGCAGTAAATTACTACAACAACAAACGGCCATCAGCCAAGAATTACAACACCAAGTTCACATGGAATAGAGTAAGTTATATTATTTACACTTAAGAAGTCTTATTTATATATATATATATATAAAACAACAATACAAATATGACAGACGCTTTACAAAGAGGTTTGGACTATGACGACATAAATAGCATTCTAGATGTTTAGGCGGGTCTGCTATAACCAGGCGCCTAAATACATGCTATGTACTGCTGCATGTGCAATAATTTCCTTTATGCGATTTATGAAATTTTTTCACATGCACTTCTCAACTGCCATGTACATAATGAAATTTCTTAAGTTTCAATTAGATGGTACTTCAAAGTTTCGTTGCTTGTATTTCGGTAAGCTTACTTTTGCCGACAACGGCAATGTTTTACCTCCATCGGATCACGTTTATACTAGGATCGCTAAAGAGATGAATCAACGAGGATCGAAAATTTCAGCAAAGCACACAGTTACACGCATATATACAAAAACCGTTGCAAAACCAGGAGACAGTTTTACGGGTTAAGCTTAACTGCATCTGATAAAAGCGACGATGGCAACAAAGAATATGAAGATGGAGACGGTGATACAACTTTACAAATTTCGAAGAGGGATGAAGAAGACGTTATACAAGAGTTTGATTTATTTCTATCCAAGGAGCAGTGGATCGAAATGAAGCCAGATTTAAAAACCCGGCCTACAGTAAAGAAACACATAACATTCAAAGATTCTTGGACAGATATTTTAACAGCAGAATAATGGGAACAAAAAAAGCTTAGGTTTTGTTTTATTTTCGAACACGGCAGAGTAAATCACACAGATCTGGGTAAACATTACGCTACATTCGTAGCCACGTGTAAAGATGGATGCGAGGCAGAACTGCAAGGACGATTGCTAGAAAAACCCGCAATTAACTAAAATATTCTCTTC
>NW_023458559.1:54625128-54626153 GCF_013731165.1 Rhagoletis pomonella
ATTATATTTGATGATAAATGCCAATATAATCGCACTCAACCACCGCGCATTTTCCGTTTTGTTGATTTGTTTTCATTCTTAGGTTTTGTACTTAAAATGACGATATGTATACTAAACCCTACCCTGTTTATTTATGTATTTATCATTAAGAAATTTCCATTAAAATAGATACAGTTCAGTGTCTAACAAAATACATATGTATGTATAAAAACGGAAATAATAAAATGAACGTTTTTTAACTTAAGTGCTGTCTCTTTTATTTGAATGAAGGAATAAAAAAATGTATACGGGGTTACAGAGTGTGAATTAAAGGAAAGAATACGCCTTTTATAGCATTAATTTGTAATTTGTGAACCAAATAAAAAAGTGGTGCATTTTAGGAGCTGGTGCAGTTTTCGTGCTAATCTCAATGAATAAATAGTACCAAAACGTTAAAGGCAGAACTTTGATTTGAGAAGAAGTACTGGCGGGATGACAAATACACCAAAATATTATCTTTTATTTAATCTAAACACATATGTACCAAAATTCATAAATATACACAAAGTTATACACCAGTGTGCTACTTGAGTTAGGAAATTCTGAAATCATTGCTAAGCAACGATTTTTTGCATTAGAAAGAAAATTAGGCAAAAATACTTTATTGAATAATCAATATAAAGAGTTTATGGATGAATATATCAATTTAGGTCACATGGCATTAGCAAACGATGTCGACCAGTTGAAGCAAAACTATTTTCTACCTCATCATTGCGTATTGAGGCCAGAGAGTAGTTCAACTAACCCTTTCAATATAAGTCCCAGAGAATGTTCAAAAATTACTGGAGCGAAAAATATTCGCCTTAGAAGCGCTGGGATGGGATTAAACCGTAGGTTGTAGACAGTACTTCACAGCACGTGCTTCGGTCAACATAACCTAACTAATTTGTACTTGGTATACGGTCATAAGTGTAAGAGTGTTCTTGGTGCATACACGTGTAAGCAATATTTTAAATTTTTTCTACGTGTTTTAGTGAAAAATTTTT
>NW_023458559.1:54626253-54632519 GCF_013731165.1 Rhagoletis pomonella
GTTTACATTACTGACCTTACTTACTAATTATTTGTAGACACACAACAATAGAACTGCCTTCCAAAGTTTGCAAATTCCTCTTTTATACTTTATTCCTGGAGTGGCATGATCGAATTTGACCAATCAGAATTCGATCGCTCCAATTACATCTTTTGGAATGCAAACATTAATTCCTAGCTATTTCACGCTACTTAACACTTGCAGTGGAGTAAGGTTTATGAGTACTTATATTACTCCGGTGATTTACTTTTAATTGCAGATGAGGCGTGAGGTGCGCGCTGCTTCACTTGATCTTACTTATGCTTGCAATAAACATGTACGCATGTACGTATGCATGTGTATGTACGTCTATGCATTGTGTAGTCTCAAATTTATGTAGCCGGTGCATGTATGTATGGATGTTGCCCGCTACTGTGCATTGTGTGGTGTCGAATTAAGTATGTTTATAATTGGTATGGTCGGTGTCCATTGACTTGAATATCGGACTAATAGAGTTTGTTGTAGTTGTTGTCGTTGGTATTGGAGATATTGGTGATGACGTTGGGAGTGTGGTGGTTGAATGTGTAACTATATGTTTTCAATGGCTGCGCTTTGGAATTTCTCCAAAATATTAATTGGTATTTACGATCTTTTTTTATCCAAATTTGTTCAATGTCTGTAGATATTACATATTTGTGTTTTCTAAATAGGAGCAATATATTGAATACGTCATCTTGTAGTCTTGGACCCGTATATAGTAAGTCATTAAGGGAATTGTTACTAGTGGTTTTGCATGACGCATCAAAAACAACACGTAACTTAGTTGAACTACTCTCTGGCCTCAATACGCAATGATGAGGTAGAAAGTAGAAAATAGTTTTGCTTCAACTGGTCGACATCGTTTGCTAATGCCATGGGACCTAAATTGATATATTCATCCATAAACTATTTATATTGATTTTTCAATAAAGTATTTTTGTCTAATTTTCTTTCTAATGCAAAAAAATCGTTGCTTAGCAATGATTTCAGAATTTCCTAATTTATTTGGATCACTCTTAAATGGAAGCGCAACACAAAATTTATTATCTTTTGAATGCTTTGTATTTTCATTAAAATGGCTTTCACAATTTTTTTCGTCCTTTGTTAAGTATTTTTGCTGAGTATTGTAATACGACGACAATTTGTTGTGGCGCAGTCAAGCGGCAGGATCTTTTGCCGCTTAAAGGCAGCTTGCCACTATAAAAAGGCAAGTTTCCGCTAGATCTGGCAGGATCGCCATGTAATAAGACGACAATGTAATAAGACGACAATTTGTTGTGGCGCAGTCAAGCGCTTATCGAATATTGTTCTTTATTCATTAATTCTTTCCTAATTTATACAAATTTAAACTTATTTAATTCTATGTGTTCTTATTTACTATAATACATATTTATTATACTTCTTACATACTAGTCTTACAAACACATGTATGTGCAGCCAGACACTTATGCACATACAAATGCACATTTGCTTAGCTTAGCAAAATATGCTTATGGGAGAATGCAGTGTAAGCAGAAATCAAGCATTCCATAATATATCGTGTGAACCACAATTTGTTTCCATTACCGACAAAATAAGTTTAATGCACTTTTGGCGCGTGTGGAACTTTGTTATGTAGATATGCATTTCTGATACACTACAGTATCTATTTCTTCAAGTTCCCGAAACTTCCTTAGCTGGTTGTCCAAACTTTCACTGCTATAAGTTAGCAGTCCACAATTACTGGGAGATAATTTTATATCTGCTTTTCCTCCAGCCAACTATCCTAATGCACTGTTTTGGAAACTGTACTCTTGATTTTTTATTTTTATTTGGCCACGTTTTAAAAACAATGATAAATTTAGCTTGGAGTATCAAATTTCGGGTCAGCCAATTTTATTCTATTAGGTATTTCTCCACTTTCTATTTTAGTAGATGGCAGCTGTGAAATAATTTTTTCTACCACGAGTGCTTCAATATGTGTTTGGTATTCTGTTACTTTTGATTTAATTTTTATAACCACTCGGTCCTGTATGTTGGAAATATTTTGCCCAATACCTTTTATAGTGGTTTTTCTATTTTCACTTTTTAATTTTAGTTTATTTTTTAATTGCTTTGTTATTAAATTCACTTGGGATCCATTGTCTACCAATGCCCTTACGTTTATGAATTTTCCTTCGGAATTCTTTATTTTAATTATGGCTGTGGATAAAAGAACATATTTATTTTTATTTAAATTTTCACTGTCCACTGTACTAGCAACCGCGTTTGTGTGTCTGTGAAGCATCCAACGATGCTCCAAATTGCAAAAGCGGCAGTTTCTGAAGTTACAATTTTTAAATGCATGTCCACCATTCAGACATTTTTTACACAAATTTTTATTTCTTATGATCATCCACCTTTCTTTTATGGATAAATTTTGAAATTTTGTACACTGATTTAAATAGTGCGGCATTCCGCAATCCATTGCACATTTTGTTTTCACTGTAGCATTACTTTTTTTTATATTTCTCTCGATTTTCTTCATTCCGAATGCATTTTCTTTTGCTTCTAATGCAAAGAACTCTTTTCCGAGAAATTGTAATAATGAACCTAGTCTCGGCAATTCTTTAGAATCTTTTAAAGAGGATTCATATTTTATTCTCAGCGAGTCATCTAGCTTTCCTACAAGCAAAAAATTAAGTAATGCTTGGAGGATTTCTAATATATATATATATATAACTTCCTTTAATTTTTTACACTTATAGCAAATAATATATAATGGTAACTGCATATTCGTTTCCATTTATCGACTTTGGCAATGGGCCGACTGTGTCGATTTGTACAATATCAAAAGCCTTCGGAGGTGTTTCTGTTATTGTCATTGGTTCTTTGATATGTTTATTAATTTTATTTTTCTTGCAGTGGATGCAGTTCTTTACATATTTTCGTATGTCATTTTTCATATTCAGCCAGCTATATTTCTGCTTGATTTTATCTGTCATGCGATTTATTCCTGGGTGGCCACCACTAATAGGATCGTCATGATATTTGTGCAGAATTTCTTTAATTTTCCCGGGATTTGTCACACATATAACCTCTGGGGTTAGAGCGATTGTTAACTTTTTGAGAACTTTATTTCCCATTTCCATAAATTTGCCTACTGCAGTATAATTCTTTTTAAACAATTTGTCCCCTAAGGACAACTGTACTTGTACAAGTCCTAAATTGCCGGCTTCTCTTTCGAGCCTGGTAAAGAATTGTCCTAAGTCAATCTTATCCTCAACAATTAGGTTGCTTGTATCAAAATTGCTACAAATTTTCTTTCCTTTTTTGAAATATAATTTCGGAGGATTGAAAACGAGCTCGACATGTCTTTTTACTTCAAATTTATTTAGCGCTTCGTAAATTTTGGGGTTCTCTTTGTGACTTTCTTTGACTTCAGTTTTATTATTGGTCTTTTTAGCTGCTGATCTTGTTGTTATTTTAAATATTTTGTTTGCATCCACTGACATATCTTTTAAATTTGTAATGGTTATGCGGGATAATGCATCCGCGATATGATTTTCTTTACCAGCTATATACTCCACCTCAAAATCGTACTCTTCTAAATCCAATCTTACTCGTGTCAGCTTAGATGAAGGACTTTTCATTGAAAATAGGTATGTTAATGGGCGATGGTCGGTTTTTACTAAGAATTTTCTACCATAGACGTATGGTCTGAAGAAGGTTATGGCCCAATGGATTGCTGCCAATTCTTTTTCTATTGTTGCTTTATTTATTTCACCTTTTGTGAATGACCTGGATGCGTAGGCAATTGGTAACTGTTTGCCATCATGTTCTTGGCTAAGGACTGCTCCACAAGCATACCCACTAGCATCTGTCGTTATGCAAAATTTTTTACCGAAGTCTGGGTATTGCAAAAGTGTTGGACTAATTAATGCTTCTTTTAAATAGACAAAGGCTTTTTGGCATTCTTCTGTCCATTCAAAAGTAACATTCTTTCTGCAAAGCCTAGTTAACTTTCTTGAATGTTCTGCAAAATTTGGTACAAATCTTCTGTAATAATTACAGAAGGCTACAAATCTTTTAACTTCGTCAGCTGTTTTTGGTGTTGGGTAATTTTGAACTGTTTCAAATTTGCTTGGGTCGGGTAATATTCCCTTGTTTGTGCATTTATGTCCTAAATATGTTACCTCTTGGCTGAAAAATAAACATTTATCTGGATGTAATTTTAAGTTGTATTTTCTCTTAAATTTTTTAGCATGTGGTTTTCTGAACAACCTAATACAACTAAATCATCCATGTAGAGAAATGCTTGGGATGGTTTAAGGCCAGCGAATGCTAATGTCATCATTCGTTGGAATGAATTTGGGGCTACTTTCAATCCATATGGTAATCTTTTGAATCTATATGTGCCATTTTCAGCAGTGAATGAAGTAATGTCCCTAGAGTCTGGGTGTAATTCTATTTGATGAAAACCTGACATAAGGTCTAGGCATGAAAAATATTTTGCTCTTCCAAGTTGATCTAGAATGTCATCAATTCTTGGAAGGGGAAATTTATCTGCCGCTAATTTTTTATTTACTTGTCTGTAGTCAACAACCAATCTCCATCTTTTTTCTGTGTTTCCCGGAAGTGATTTTTTAGGAACTAATAAGACTGGACTATTATATTCCGAAATTGAAGGTTCTATGATATCATCTTTGATTAGCTTATTTATTTGTTTAGTTATTTCTCCTTTTTGTGTTTGGGGTAATCTATAATTTTTAATGTAAACGGGGGTGTCATCCTTCATATATAATTTTTGTTTATACAAATTATTAGAAGTGATTGGTTCTGTTTCTAGTGCAAATATATCTATGAATTCTGTGCAAAGTGGTGTTAATTGAGCTTTAACAAAATTCGGAAAATTTTTGGTTAATCTTTTTAATTTTTCTGTATCTGTGCAACTTTTTACTGTGTGTGGTTGATTTAATTAGTGTATAATCATCTAAATTTTCAGTATTAATTTTATAATTTTGAATAGTTGTGTTGTTATGTGTTGTGTTAATAATTCTAACGAAAGATTGCTCGTTATTTGTAATGGTATTTGCGATATAAATGCCATCGGATAGTTGTTGGTGTGGTATGAAAATGTTTTTGTTGTTTGTATTTATTTTAATTTGTCTAATAACTTCCGATCTAGCTGGAATTGTGATTGTGTTGACGGACAGACAGTTTGTTAGATTCATTGTTATTGTTTGAGGGAAATCATATGGTCTAAGGATTAGTTTATCCTCTGTTTTTCCATAATCTAGAATACAATTGTATTTCTTTATGAAATCTAGGCCTATTATTCCATCACATGGAATAGGAAAGTTGTCTTCTACAACGTGAAATTTATGATAAATTAGAAGGTCATCGCCTTTTAGATCTGCTTTGATTGTGCCTAAAGTGCTAGTTATTCCCTGACCAATGCCTTTCAAATCTGTGATTTGTTCAGTATTTATTTTTTCTTTATTATTTATTTGCTGTTTTTTAATTATGGAGATATCGGCTCCAGTATCAATTAAAAAATTTGAGTATGAATTGTTTAATGATGTTCTTGTAGATATATAGCTGTTTAAATTTAGATTAAGTACGCATATTTTTCTTTTTGTTAATTTTGAAGTGGAGTTTCCTGGTTTTCCGTTGCGGTTATGGCGCGCACATTACGGTTCTGGTTGTAGGATCTATTGCCGTTTTGGGCTTGTGATCCTCTCCGGTTATTATTGTTGTTGTACGACCGCGAGTTATTGTTATATCTCGGTTGTGGTCTGAATCTCCGATTTTGGTAATTTCCATAGTTGTTACTACGGTAACCTACACGGAAATTACTCCTGTACTGACCTTGCTGTCGTACATTTAAGATCGTATTTGAGCTGCCAGTGATTTCGGTACAACTATTAGTGAATTTCGATATTGCGTCGTTCATCGTTGTGAACGTACCTGCTTGCATAATCATTTTAACCTTGTCATTAGAGCAGTTTTTACACATGGCTTTAACTGCTGCCTGTGTTGAATATCTTGTGGCCAAGTCTGGGTTTAATCCATTAGAGATATATGCTCCTTCTAACGACATTGTGATTTTTTCAATCTCTGCTGTGTATTGGTTAGCCGTTTTGCTACGCTGTTGGATGTTCAGTAGTTTAGCGGTCAAAACCTCCACTGATTCTCCCTTTATTGCGGTATGTAATTTGGTTCTTATTTGGGCGATTGTGGTCTCATTACTGATAAAATTTCTTGCTGTACCTTTCAGCTTTGTTTTT
>NW_023458559.1:54632619-54635540 GCF_013731165.1 Rhagoletis pomonella
AGCAAATGCAGGATAAAAACAAAGAATACTTTGACCAACGCAGACGAACTCAAGATGATTTTGAAATCGGTACCGAAGTACTAGTAACCACGCATACGCTAAGTCAAGCATCAAAGGACCTCACGTCGAAATTTGTTCCGAAACGAGATGGGCCATATGTCATTATTCGGAGAGTTGGTTCATCGTCATATGAAATTGCATCGTAGCAAAACCTGAATTTACCGTTGGGCACATATCATGTATCATCACCTACAAAATATAAGCATAGTAACCAAGAAGAAGCTCCAGCACCTATACGTCCATTGCGAAGACGAGGACGACCCAAAAAGAACTAAGAAGTGTTGTCGTGCGCTCGGGACGAGTTCATCACGCCAAAGGGGGAGACTGTAACACGCCGCTTTTATTGTTTAACTTATTTATGTATACATGTTTTATGTTTTGTTAATTTTCTTGTTTAACATATTCGTATATCTAGCAATACCATGTACGGCAATACCTTTTTCTGTCAAAAGCGAAGTTAAAGTTTTATTCTAATATGACAATGCCGTTCAATATATGTCTCTTTCTCGCATGTGAGTTTTAAATTGTATAACACTTGTATGCAGCATTGCAATAAGATCAAATTATGATTGTCATTGTGCTTTGGATAGCATATAAAAAGCCTGTGCGCTCTGGAAACTTAGTTATTCGTTTAGTGATCGGCGTTTTCGTTACCATATATTTTATTGTCCGCGTGAATACATTTAAATAAAACGTAAACCAAATCACGGAACCTCACTGTGTAATGGAAAACCAGTAAATAGTTCTAGCAAAATAGCAATCCCCAACCTCTTTTTAGACGAAAATGGCATAATAAGAGTAGGAGGTAGGCTAACAAATTCAGAGCTACCATATAATGCAAAACATCCCATAATATTGCCACAATCAAACTTGACGGCATTAATAATCAAAGATGCCCATCATGCAACCATACACGGAGGAAATCGGTTAACGGAAGCAGTCATCAGGCGACAATACTGGGTAATCGGCCTGAAAAATTCAGTGAAACATTGTATACGTAACTGTGGCAAATGCATACGATTTAAACAAATTTCTACAACGCAAATCATGGGTGATCTTCCATTAGTCAGAGTATCAACATCAAGTCCATTTACATATACTGCTGTGGATTACGCTGGACCTTTTCAAATGAGGTTTTCTCAAGGGCGAGGACAAAAATCGTTCAAAGGATACGTCGTAGTATTTGTCTGCCTTTCAACCAAAGCTATACATCTGGAGGCAGTCAGTGACTTGTCAACAGAAGTATTTTTGGCAGCACTAAGGAGATTTTTTGGCAGACGAGGAAAATCTCTTCACAATGGAACCAATTTTGTGGGTGCAAGCAAATGGCTCGACAAAGATTTTAAAAAAGCAATAAAGCAAAATTCTGAAGTTGCACCAATTTTAACCAATGAGCAGATTACTTGGCATCTTATTCCCCCGGCAACCCCGCATGTTGGAGGAATATGGAAGGCTGGTGTAAAAGGAATGAAGTATCATTTGAAACGGGCAATTGGAGATACAAGGCTAACATTTGAGGAGATGTCTACTGCCCTAGCATATATTGAGGCATCATTAAACTCACGCCCATTATATGCCATTAATGATGAAAACGGAATGGATGCTTTGACCCCAGGCCATTTTCTAATCGGGAGACCATTTGTATCGATACCATCTTCATAAGCTGACAACAATATATCATCTTTGAATAAATGGAAGCTGATACAAAAAATTCAGCGAGATTTTTGGAAACATTGGAAGGATGAATATCTACACACCCTCCAACAGAGAAAAAAGTGGAAAACACCAGCAGAGGATATGAAAAAAGGTGACATAGTCATAGTAAAGGATGAAAATACCCAACCACCTAAATGACCGCTTGGTAGAATAATAGAGTGCCATCCAGGACTTGATGGTAGAATTCGAGTCGCCACATTGAAGCTACAGAATAGTACGCTGAAACGACCGATCCAGAAATTATGTCCCCTGGTTATATCACCAGACACTAATCGAGAAGAGCGAGCGGATAAATCACTAGCACACGCACTAACTACATTTACATTAAGTAAACAGGCAAAGCACAAACCAAGTACAAACATATGTGCGCTTCTACTTATGGTTCTGTTTTGTATTACACCAAGAAATGTGGTCAAAGCAGTCAGTAATCAAACCGAAACCAGTGGAGAAGTAGGAATACTACTAATGTCATAACCTCAACTTGGAATTTGGTGATATACTATGATCTGCACTCGTATTTTGAGCAAATGCACATAATGCCAAACTGCGTGGATCGCATAAAGAGTCATTGCAACCTGTTATCGGAATTTGAGGAAGCATGCAAGTTAACGGCAGATCACACATAGCGGCACAATGATTAATATAAACAATATTGCTTATTGGAAAAGGCATAATTTGTATCTTACAGATTCATAATACAATTTTGCATACTCAGCAATTATGCAGCTGCATAATTGCGACTCATTTAACTTCTTTGTTCAGAATTGAAATTTGATATATTTTTTCCGCTCCGAATGGAAAATTCCATTCAAAGGCGTCAAATAACTTCTTTGTCCAAGACATTGGCATTTCATATAGAGAGAAAATGGAGACGGTTCTTTTCTCAAAGTTTGTAACTTAAACAACTCGAGTTTTAATTTATCCGCGAAGACGCGGATCAATATATATTTTTATAGTGTTTCCCAAACGGGGAGAGAAACATAATTGTCGCCCAACGTGGGGCTCGCGCATTTTAATCGAAGTAAAAGGAGAAAATACAAAGTATCCTTAAAGATTAACCGCCAGTGTTTCGAATTCAGAAAATTTTTTTATCGCGCGTTTTAATCGAAGTAAAAGGAGAAAATACAAAGTATCCTTAAAGATTA
>NW_023458559.1:54635640-54640782 GCF_013731165.1 Rhagoletis pomonella
TGGCCGCTAACGCTTTGCCCAATTTGTGACATATATATGAGTCATAATTCTTTTTTGCTTGCATTCTTATTATATAATATTGCAGTCACATGTGTGTTTACTTTACTGACCTTACTTACTAATTATTTGTAGACACACAACACTTCTACCAAATGCGCTTACAAAATTTTAATTGCTTTGACTGCTGCTTGGGTTGAATATCTCGTTGCTAAGTCTGGGTTGAGTCCATCCGAGATATATGCTCCTTCCAGTGACCTAGTAATTTTTTCTATTTCTGCTGTGTATTGATTAGCAGTTTTGCTACGTTGTTGGATGTTCAGGAGTTTAGCGGTTAAAACTTCTACTGATTCACCCTTTATTGCCTTTTTTAATTTTGTTTTTATCTGTTCTATTGTTTTTTCGGTACTGATAAAATTTCTTGCCGTGCCTTTTAGCTTGGTTTTTATCATTGTTATCGCTAAGGCTTCGTGATCATCTTTGATTTGATCTAGTACATCAAGGGCGTCTAGGAAACTGTGTAAGTTCTCCGGCTTACCATCAAACTCTGGTAGCACTGATGAAGCAGTTTTAATAAATTCGACTACAGTTTGCACCATTGTGACGTTTATGATTGGGATGTCGAACGGTTTCTTTTCTTCCACTGATGGAGTTTGGCTCAAGGAAGGTGATGGAATCGGGCTCTGAGCACGTTCTGATAAAATTGAATTGAAATCGATCTGGAGTTTTTCCTCTACTGTGGTTGGTATTGTTACTTCTATATTGTGTCTATCTAAAGAAGATACCAACTTATCTCGTACGGCGAAGAAAAATTGGCGGACTTCTTTCTGGTGTTCTTTGGTAAGTATACGGTCTGTTGTATTGATCACCTGTTCTATTCTTTTTAGAGCTTCTAAAATTATGTTCAAATGCTTTACTACTGTTTCTATTTTTATAGTAGCATTTTTATTTATGCATTTGTACGACTTACTAGCTTTTGTTTTTTCTTCAGATAATGCGTCGTATATTTCTTGCCATTGGTTCATTTCTTGGAATATCGAATTTTTTGTTTAGACGCGTTGTTATACCATGTTCAATTGTCTCAATTTATTCTTTATATAATTTTTTAATAGAATTGCATCTAAGAATCTCTGTAAATTTTCGAATCTACCATCGAAGTCTGATATTAGCTTCGATGCTGTATTTAAAATGGTTTAGGTTTAGGAATTTTACTCATTATTAAAAAAAAATATTGCAAAATTGATTTAAATCCGTTTGTAGTAATGGAATGTCAAATAAGTATTAAATTTTTACATTGATGTTGATTTTATGTTGCATAAATTGAATAAAAGGTAATAAAATAAATGAGTACATAAATTAAATTTATTAACTTAGCTTTCTATTGATTTGATTGTTGCTTGCTGACTGCAGTTGATGATGCGAAATTTAAAGCTGTCCTCACTCACAGAAATGTGAGGGTGTCGGCGCCTCGGAGATAGGCACTTCTTCTTTTTCATATATATTTTAGTTAGAGATGATTTAAAAGCTTATTTTCATTGTTGTTTTTTTTTTTTTTTAGATGCGGTTTGTCATTGACCGCTTAATTGTATTTTTTACTGCAACATACACCGCGATTAAGGCTATAACAATTATTACGAGTGCAACGATTTGCCACTTCGCTGTCTTTTGTTCACTTTCCTCGTATTTTCTTCCCAATTGTTTGTACACATCCTCGAAATATGTCTGTTCTGTATATTTTTCTACTGAATTTTTATTTGTTTCTTTTCCGACTTCGTACCCGGAAAACGCAATCATCAAAACACTTAACATTTTCTTCCACCAAGCCATTGAAGTAAAGCGTAATTTAACTGTCTAATAACGCGCGCACTTTCGCTTCATCACGAAAACGATTTAAAATTTTATATTTATTATTTTTTTTTTTTTCTCGCCGATTAAGGCAGGATCGCCATGAAAAGAATGAAACGCTTATATGTAGCGTGCAACTAGAATTGATTTCTTTATTCGAAATTACTTTCTTTTATACAAGATTTCTTACCCTAATTTACACTAATACTTACAAACTACAAATGTGCATATGTTATGCTAACTCAGCGTATGTGTCATAGTTATTTTGGCAGTCGCACTGCCAAACTGACGCTGACGATCTGTTAAGCTGATCATCACGTGAGTTGGTCAGTGTGCCTGTCTTGAGTAATGCAATTGGCAAGTGTAAGCTGAACTGTGCCTTTGAACGTTTGGTGTTGAATTCCCGCTGAGTTCATTATGACTTATGTGGGTCATGATGGCATTGATATCGTGTGCGGTCGATATTTGTAAATGCATTAGAGTGGTGTATTTACTGTAATACTACAATTTACATTTCTATTTGTTACTGATAACTATGAAATACTAACCCATGCGACCCAATTGCAGTATCGCTTGGGTGCATAATCTACGGCTATGCGTTTATGTACATATAACATAAAATGTCAAGTGCGTGTGTGTAAGTAAAAGATTACTTCAGATGCAAAGTCCATATACTGTGACCGTTGCGCTCTTCCAGACAAACACTTGAATGATTTTAGTTACATACACAACATACTTACAAGCACATCTGTTTGTATATATGTAGCTGAATAAATACCAGATTCAACATATAAGTTAAGTTATTTTATTAAATAACGCATTTTTAAAAAAGTGCGGGGACTCGCGTCCCCACGTCTTTATTAATTGAGTCTAAACTTAGAACTAAATACAATTGGTTTCTTAACATTAAATTAAACCAACTATCGGCCATCAGTCACGTTGCACTTGCATATGCACTATTTCCGAATATTGCCCAATCGTTGTTGTGCCAATTATTATTGCTGATCGAATAAGAAATTGGTTAATGGGGGGTCAGCAATTGTGCGGATGCGCGTGTGGAGTTGCTGACCGTTGGTAGAAGTCAATTCTGCAGAGCTGTTGTAAACTGTTGCGTTAACTTATATAGTCCCTGGAAACTCTGTATCGTTTCAATAAATGAAGGTAATTTCGCAACATTACCCTCAAACGGCTTTAAATATTTCAAATCTTTTTCTATTCTCTGTCTAACTGTTGTTCTTTGTTGAGCAGCATTTTGTTGCAAAAGTTGAGTAATTGCTACTAAGCAATTCTTTATATTTTGAGCCATTTTTTTTTTATGTAATATCTGAAGGATAACAAAAAGAAAAGAAAATACTTCTCACAGTTGTATTCAAAACAACAACAAAAAAAATAAAAAGATTTTAAAACAGATTTAAAATTGTAACCATTCTACTCTTTCTTCGTTTAAAATACATAAATTTTTCTTAATTTTAGTTAGTCTTTATTCAAATCTGTGTCAAATATTTTATCATCCAAATTTTTATAATTTCCTTTTTTTAGGATCTTAACGTATATAACACATATTCAAATGTATTTATAAAAAAAAATCACTGTATTTGAGCAATATCGCATCAAATATATATATTCATGTATAAAAAATTTTAGTTTTTATTAATTTTTATATTTTTTATCAAGTTAATAATCTCTGGAGGGCCCCACTTAGCGGTGGTGAATCGCAGAGTTATTTTTGTTTTATAAACCCGGAGGGTCTCCCTTTCGATGGTGAATCGCGGATTTTCTTGTTTTTAATATTATAGGCTGTACATACAAGCCACTTTCTTTGACAGTTTATTCAAACTTTTATAATATTTTTTTATATTATATAATTTTGTTTTAATATTCTCTGGAGGGTCCCGCTTTCGGTGGTGAATCGCAGAGATATTTTTTATTTTATAAATCCAGAGGGTCCCCTTTCGGTGGTGAATCGCGGATTTTTGGTATTTTCTTTTAAATTTTATAGGCTGTACAAGCCCTTTTATTTTTATAATGTCCACATAAAAAAAAACAATAATACCATACGTCTGTTTCTGCTCCTGTTGTGGATGTCCTGGATGTTGTTCTTCTTGAAACTTCAGTCCTCCTGTCGTCCTGGCCGTTATTTGGAAAACACAAGTTTTTTGTTTGTTGTTGTTTGTTGTTCGTTGAGTTGTTGCCTTATTCCTTGACCGTAAAAAAAAAACAATTTTATCTTTTATTATAAAATTTTTAAGTTCACTCCGCGACTGCGCCAGTTATATATTTCAGTGGCTTCACTGAATACTGGGCCGGAACATTCGCCTTAAAAGGATGTATAAAATAAAACAAGGACTTTCTTTACACTTGTTTATTACAAGGATTCAAATATAACTTTATTTCAAGAAACTTTTAATATGAAGGCTTGAACTCAAAACGGTCAGGCAAAACAACTGACTTTTGGTTCACTAATTCTAAAAATCGTTACTCTCAATTCTTAATTATTGGTATATGGCACATAACCCATACACTCCTACTTTGTTTGTATGTATGTATATATTATTAAATTTAAAAATTTTTTCCATACACTTCACTTTCCTTTCGTCAGTTAGTATATCTTTCCAAAAAATATTTTCATATGTTGGTGCAGGTTCTTCAGTAAACTCGTGAGTGTTTATTACAAATTCTAAGTTGTCTACAATTCTATTAATGTCATCATAGTCCAAACCTACTGGTAAAGCGTCTGTCATCTTTATTTAATTCTTGTCCTGTTTTTTTTGTCTACTTTCAAGCACTTTTTAATTTTATAGCCACTTACACAATATTCACAATAATATATTTAAGTGATGATATATAATTAACTTACTTAAATTATTCAATAAGGATAAGTAAGTTCCCTCTTAAAATGCCTGCTGCTGTCCTCGTTGACGTTCTCGCTAATGGCTGCAATTGTCCTTGTTTGCGGGTTCGCTAATGGCTGATTATCACTTATCGTCCTTGCTTGGTGACTGTAGTAATCGTCCTTGCTTGGTGATTGAAGTTATAGATTATTTAATCTTTTACTTGTGATCCCTTCTAGGAAGGGAGGCTCTTCTATTCTGGGAGGCTCTTTTATTCTGGAGGGTCTGGAATTCAGAATCGCAGAATTCAGCTGAGTTATAAATTGGTTTTATTTATGTTATTGGCTGTCCAAGCCTTTATTTATCGCGGCTAATCCTTTAAAGGATATTTAATATGCGCGATTTTTATTTTGTGATTTCGAAACACTCGCGGTTAATCTTTAAGGATACTTTGTATTTTCTCCTTTTA
>NW_023458559.1:54640792-54648360 GCF_013731165.1 Rhagoletis pomonella
AACACTCGCGGTTAATCTTTAAGGATACTTTGTATTTTCTCCTTTTACTTCGATTAAAATGCGCGAGCCCCACGTTGGGCGACAATTATGTTTCTCCCCCCGTTTGGGAAACACTATAAAAATATATATTAATCCGCGTCTTCGCGGATAAATTAAAACTCGAGTTGTTTAAGTTACAAACTTTGAGAAAAAACCGTCTCTATTTTCTCTCTATATGAAATGCCAATGTCTTGGACAAAGAAGTTATTTGACGCCTTTTATTGGAATTTTCCATTCGGAGCGGAAAAATATATCAAATTTCAATTCTGAACAAAGAAGTTAAATGAGTCGCAATTATGCAGCTGCATAATTGCTGAGTATGCAAAATTGTATTATGAATCTGTAAGATACAAATTATGCTTTTTCCAATAAGCAATATTGTTTATATTAATCATTGTGCCGCTATGTGTGATCTGCTGCTAACTTACACGCCTCTCTATATATTATTCAGCTGGTCCATATGTGCGTTAACTGCACCAGTACATCTCGTTACGTTGTCCTAGAGCGAATCCATCCTGAAACAAGGAAAAATATGCAGACGAGGTGGTTATTTTTACTCACAACACTGCAAAGATCATTTATTTGCCGCCTGATTATTTTTTGATTAGTTTCACTTAAGCATTTTAATAGCTATTGATATTTTATTTACTGGCTTATTTTAGATAGCCTTTTAGCTAATTTTTATTTTTCACTTTTATTTAGTATATCTTTTTTTTTACTTTTTACAATCACTTGTTTCACTTAATCACTAATTTGATTATACTGATTTTACTTTCCTACTAACAATACTTGTCCCCGCTCCGGGCGCCAGTTATGGACAGAAGGTCCTGAAGAACTAAAAAAAATTAAAGGGCCAATTGCCATGGACTCGAAAGAGATAATTAAACGTTATAATAGGAAGAAGCACTTTATTGATACAGTCGTATAACACTTATCGTTATTTACAGTACTACCATCCCGATGCAACTGCCGCTGCTCCGAGTTCTGCCGCCCTATATAGCCCGTTCCGCTGCCAGACATACGCGACGTCAGTGAGCCGCCTTGGCCTTGAATTCCCACAGGTAAATTGGAATGTGCAATACACTGATTTCACAACCGTGTGAATTGGAATTATGCTGACACCGCTGCAATGCCGAATGCATTGGCTCCGCTATACTTATGGTTGCGTAAGCATTAGCCAGAGGTGCTAAGTGTGGCCGACGTTGCCCATAGGTGTCTGATAGCGTTGCGCAATATTATGCAACATGTTGGGTGACGGCGGATGTGTTAACTCCTCCCTCCTTTAAAGATCTGTGTCCCGCAGATTAGATAACGTTCCTCGGTTTTTGAATTAGCCTTGTTGTCAATGTTCAATGCAGGTAGGTGTATCTTCGCCGAAATCCTTCTCCAAATATGCCAAAGGAATAGCATTAGTATGACTAACAACAAAGGGTTCCAGGCTGGGCGAGAGGGAAGAAAAAGAATAACTGCTCTGCTGGTTTAAGTGCAACTGACTCCACACTATGTGGAGCGTTATGTGTGGACTGTATGTATTTTGGTATTTTACTGTTCAGGCCGGTATGTGTACATGTTTTTATATCTTTATGTTTATCCATGAACATTTGGCGGGTGTAAAAGACTTATAGTAATTTGATCTTTTGATTTACATTTGTATATGACATAAAATATTAAAAGGCATATGCCAAGTAAAACTATTAGTATTGGGGACAAATGTCCGCTATGATTTTTTAAGTTTAGGTTGCTTATCTCTAGTTCAGTTTTGGCCAATTTTTCAATATCCTTTTTGAGTTTGTCTAACTCCTTGTTACGGCAATCTTTTGAAACGATATGTGCCATCGTCTGCCGTAAACGATGTTATGTCCCTAGAGTCTTTATGTAACTCAATTTGATGAAAGCCGGACATCAAGTCCAAGCATGAAAAATATTTAGCTCTACCCAATTGATCTAGTATATCATCAATTCGTGGCAATGGGAATTTATCTGCGGTTAACTTTTTATTTACTTGTCGATAATTAACTACTAGTCTCCATCTTTTATCATTTTTTCCCGGTAGAGATTTTTTGGGTACCAGCAGAATTGGGCTATTATATTCTGACATAGACGGCTCTATTATGTCATCTTTAATTAATTTATCTACGTGTTTACTAATTTCGCTTTTATGAGCTTGTGGGATTCGGTAATTTTTTACATAAACTGGATTATCATCTTTCATACGTAGTTTTTGCTTGTAAAATAACGAAGGTTTTCGGGTTTGCCATCGAACTCGGGCAAAATCGAAGACGCAGTCTTGATGAATGCTACTGTTGTTTGCGTCATACTTGTTTCGGTTTGTGTATCTTGTTCTGCAATTTCGACAATATTTGTTTGTGTAGATATTTCTTCTTGCACAACAATCTCTTTTTGTTCTTCCTCGGTATCCGACGTACCTTCGAACAACCAAATGTCGAAATCGATCTCGATATGTTGTTTGTAAGAGGTTGGTATTTCAAATTCAACGTTATACCTGGATAACGAGGATACTAGTTTGTCTCTAACGCTTGAAAATACCTGGTAGGACTCCAATTGGTGAGCTTTTGTTAGGGTATTATTAACTCTACTTATGAGTTTTCCTATATTGTTTAGCGATGACAGTAGAACATTTAAATGTTTCTTTACTGTTTCAGTTTTAATTTTTATGTTCTTACATATGCACTTATAAGATTTTTCCGCGTTTATTTTATTTTCAGTGAGTTCCTTCGAAATTTCTTCCCACTTCTCCATTGAGAGAATGAATCAATAATAAAAAAAATGTTTATTTAAACCTTATCCAGACCGTCAGCGCGGCTCTGGTATCTCTTTTTAAGAATTTTATTGTGGGTTGAGTAAAATTTCAAGAATAAACTCACTGCGTTGATAACAACGATAACTATAAGGTAAACTTTTATTGTATCCAAAGCTTCAGTGTGGTCTATTATCTGAACCGTGTTTACCACGTTAGCATTTGGATCACTCACCTTCGATTCTTTACCTCCCATTTTTAAAACAAATTTGTAATAATCAGTAAAAATTTTTCTTTTTCAAAATTTATCTATTTTGTTTTTTTTTTTCTTTTTTTTTTTAACAGCCAGGTTCTTCTGTCAAAGTGGTTGGGGTGAGTACATCCTGCATTGTAGGCTCTCGGGTCATGCCAATATCTTTCCAGAGTTTCTTTAAAACCTCAAGCTCTTTTTCATAGTTGGGTTCCAAATTTGGTAAAACTTCATCCAAATTCCAATTAAGGGGGTTTTTGGAAAAAATCTCTGGGCATCGTGGAATCAAGTATAAACAACAATTAAAAAAAAAAAAATTTTTTTTTTTTTTTTTTTTTTTATTTATTTAATTAAAAAAAAAAATCTCATTCAGAAAATTATAGTTTTCTTAATTCGTAAATTTTTTCCATTAATTTAAGTCTATCATTATTTGTTGTGGCAAAATTTAGTGCCCTATATGTCAAAGCTATTTCTTTCTTCTTCCTGTATCGCTTTCCTCCTCGAGTTTGCTTTTTAGTTTTGAAAATGGGTGGAATCTTTGGTTCTTCCACCCGTCTTTGTAATTTGTTTCGCCGCCGATATTCCTCGATAGTTATCGGTTGCGGCCCTGTTTGTACAACTTCGGAGGTTTGAGGAACCTCCTCAGTTACTCTTGGAGGATCTTGATTTTCCCTCTCTGCCTCTAATGCGAAACTCTCCCATCTATCAAAAATGGAGTCAAACTCCTCCTGGCAGGATCGCCATAACGAAAGTTTTAGTACTAAATAAAACGAGTTTTGTTTTTAGATGCAACTTCGCATGTCGCATAACAAAATCTGTTCTGTTCTTTATTGAAATCATCTTATTTATACTCTAACATCTTATGTACTACATCTTATTTATACTCTAACATCTTATGTAACATCTGGAGCTACAAGCAATGCATCCACAGACATATCTACATGTACCAAGCGTGAAGGTGCTAGCAGCGCAGTCGTACATATTTACATACATAGAGCTAGCGCATGCACCAGATATAGCTTGTGCCGCTTGTGTGTTTAGCGTGTGAAAATAACAAAGTAAGGAATTTGTTTATGCTGCAAAAATGCATAACACAGGCGTGTGGCTTTGTTGTTGTTAGTGACTTATTCTGATATACTACATTATATTGTTGATTTGTAGTGGAACTATCCTGTCCTCAGAAATGCTGTTTATGTCTGTGGCTATTCGATCCTATTCTGTATTGATTGTGCTCTGCATTTTAAATATTTGTAGACCTGATAGCGTTATACCTTCATGTCTGGCTGTGCAATCAGATTTGATGAAAAGAATACCTTGCGCTGGAATTTCCATTATTTCTGTTTTTCCGTTTCCGCAGTCTAAATGTAGCGTAGAATTTTCGGAATATTTTGTAAATCCATTTATTTTTTTTTGGGATAGTTCAACCCGTAAGAGCTCTTTCTTAATTTCTTCATATTGGCAATCTGCAAGGCTTCCTTTTAACAGTGGAGATCGTTCACAAGTCTGATGCAGAGCAGGTTGCCATGGCGATTTTCCTTTAAATATTAGGTGATTATTCAAACTTCTGGTGCATTTATTCAGTTGTGCTTGTGAGATTAAAAATATGTATTAAGACCAAAGCTATATATCAAAAATTCATTTCTTGGTTTTATTTGTATGACTTTTTCTTTGTGCTCAAAGGGAATCGGTATTAGTTTGTAGATTTCTGAAGGTTCGCCCCGTATGAGCGGTACTCCTGCCTTAATTACCAACTTGTTGTCAATTTTGAGTCCATGTGCTCTCAATAGGTTGTATACATTACGTAGTTGGTTGTTGCCTTGCTGCCCAGGTATTTGTAGTTTTGATGGCCACTTTTCTCTAATGAGGGTCAATTCTTTGCTAAGTTCTGTAGGAGTTATGAGCGCAGGATTATTTCGTCCATGGTTCAAATCTATTAACAATTCAATTATGGAATTTTAAATCTTTTCACATTCGCTCAATAAAATGGTGACTTGGGTTATTAGCATCTGGAACTGGATCGCCATTTTATTGTTGATGTTTTTGATAACTTCCGACTCATATCTGTTTATTTGTGTGGTTTATTTTTATGAATTGCATATTCACTTCATCAACATTTTTGTTTATAATGTTCGCCGTAGAATTTATCAAGGACACTTGAACTTTTAGTCCTTCCTTGATGTTGTGTTGGTTGTTGAGCAGTGTTCTCAGATTAAACTCTATTTGTTCTTGATTATCTTCATCCAGTAACCCAAGCAGCACATTGTAAATGGAGCCAATCCATTCCAGTGGTGCTCTTCGCAGCCTTTTGTTGTACATAGTCAAGTCGTGATTGTGTTTTATCCTTTCATAACGTCTTCCTGTTGAAAGCGATATGACCGTGCATGCTTCCTCAAATTCCGATAACAGGTTGCAATGGCTCTTTATGCGATCCACGAAGTTTGGCATTATGCTCAAAATGCGAGTGCAGATCATAGTATATCACCACATCCCAAGTTGTGGTTATGACATCCATTTTCCCTAGTGAATCGAAACAGATCGCAGTGTTTTCTGCTTTGACCACATTTCTTGGTGTAATACAAAACAGAACCATAAGTAGAAGCGCACATATGTTTGTACTTGGTTTGTGCTTTGTCGGTTTACTTGATGAAAATGTAGTAAGTACCTGTGTTAGTAATTTATCCGATCGCTCTTCTCGATTAGTTTCTGGTGATATATTTAACCGGGGGCATAATTTCTGGATCGGTCGTTTCAGCGTACTATTCTGTAGCTTCAATGTGGCGACTCGAATTTTACCATCAAGTACTCTATTATTCTACCAAGCGGCCATTTAGCTGGTTGGGTGTTTTTATCCTTTACTATGGCTATGTCACCTCTTTTCATATCCTCTGCTGGTGTTTTCACTTATTTCTCTGTTGGAGGGTGTGTAGATTTTCATCCTTCCAATGTTTCTAAAAATCTCGCTGCATTTATTGTATCAGCTTCCATTTATTCAAAGATGATATATTGTTGTCAGCTTCTGAAGATGGTATCGATACAAATGGTCTCCCGATTAGAAAATGGCCTGGGGTCAAAGCTTCCATTCCGTTTTTATCATTAATAGCTTATAATGGGCGTGAGTTTAATGATGATGATACAGTACACATCTCCTCAAATGTTAGCCTTGTATTTATATCCAATTGCCTGTTTGAAATGATAATTCATTCCTTTTACAGCAACATACCATATTCCACCAAAATGTGGGCCTGCCGGGGGAAAAGCTGCCAAGTAATCTACTCATTGACTAAAATTGGTGCAACTTCAGAATTTTGCTTTATTGGTTTTTTAAAATCCTTGTCGAGCCATTTGCTTGCACCCTCAAAATTGGTTCCATTGTGAAGAGATTTTCCTCGTCTGCCAAAAAATCTCCTTAATGATGCCATAAATGCTTCTGTTGACAAGTCACTAACTGCTTCCAGATGTATAGCTTTGGTCGAAAGGCAGACAAATACTGCGACGTATCCTTTGAACGATTTTTGATCTCGCCCTTTAGAACACCTCATTTGAAAAGGTCCAGCTTAGTCCACAGCAGTATATGTAAATGGATTTGATGTTGATACTCTGACTAATGGAAGATCACCCATGATTTGCGTTGCAGAAATTTGTTTAAGTCGTATGCATTTGTCACAGTTACGTATACAATGTTTCACTGGATTTTTTAGCCCGATTACCCAGTATTGTCGCCTGATGACTGCTTCCGTTAACCGATTTCCGATACTAATGCCGTCAAGTTTGATTTTGTCAAGATTATGGGATGTTTTGAATTATATGGTAGCTCTGAATTTGCTAGCCTACCTCCCAGTCTTATTATACAATTTTCATCTAAGAAGGGGTTGAGAATTGCTCTTTTGCTAGAACTATTGACTGGTTTTCCATTTTTTAGCCCGATTACCCAGTATTGTCGCCTGATGACTGCTTCCGTTAACCGATGTCCGATACCATTGCCGTCAAGTTTGATTTTGCCAAGATTATGGGATGTTTTGAATTATATGGTAACTCTGAATTTGTTAGCCTACCTCCCACTCTTATTATGGCATTTTCATCTAAGAAGGGGTTGAGAATTGCTATTTTGCTAGAACTATTGACTGGTTTTCCATTACACAGTAGAGGCTCCGTGATTTGGTTTACGTTTTATTTAAATGTATTCACGCGGACAATAAAATATACGGTCACGAAAACGCCGATCACTAAACGAATAACTAAGTTTCCAGAGCGCACAGGCTTTTTATATGCTATCCAAAGCACAATGACAATCATAATTTGATCTTATTGCAATGCTGCATACAAGTGTTTCTTACCAAATCCAGTAGCATCGATAATGAGTCTAGCTGATTTATCTTGTTTGTGTACTTTTTGATGAAGCCTTAATTGTTCTTCAGTAAAATATATACAGTAGAAGGGATCAGCTCCAAGATTTCTGAAAACCTTTTCTTTGCCAATATGCTTAGCTAACAGCAAATAACTGATTGCTTGTGGGTACAATAA
>NW_023458559.1:54648460-54652232 GCF_013731165.1 Rhagoletis pomonella
ATTGAAAACGTTGAAGATCGATTCGAAAGAGTTAAGAAAGTGTTCGTTCAGGGGTTTCGTAAATGTTGTCCAAAAAGACGCATTATTCACGACATCTATGAAAAGATCTTTACCGACCCACTTAGTGGATCTGATTATACAGACTTACGAGAAAGACACAGAGGAGCCGTGTTCCTCGTCTGCAGCCATGATGAACACTTCCATGTCATCCACGACTGCACGTACCACAACTATGCCTGTCGATGTTCCATCATGGAAAGGTGGAAATGTAGAAAAGACGTTGGAAGAAGATTTTCTAGAAGAACTACTCCCAGTGTCGAATTTACAGTCGAACATTGGGTCAATCTCGCAATCTATTGCGAGAGGGACCCAAGATACATATGTTCAATGGACATCGCCGGGCGAACGTGGATACCATGTAGTGAAGATAGATGTGTACAATTTCGGGAAAGTTGCAAAACTGGAAAAGAAAAACTGGTGGAAGGAAGCCGATGTGCGAACCACCTTCTTAACCAGCTCACCGTTAGATCCGAATTATGTGGGGTTGCAGAAAATTCTCAAAAATGTAGCTCGACAGATAACATCGCTGAACGATGTAAAGAAAGTGGAAAAGCAGAAAAACTTCTACAGTGGCTCAAAAAATATCCAGTGAGCCCTGTAACTCAGATATTTTCTACATCCATTTGGATGAACTCAAAATGGAAATTTTTCAATCGTGTCAGTCCTCTTTTAATTAATATAATAAAAATTCATAGTTCTTTCTATAATGATTTGAGTATAGAAGAATTGTATACACATTTTACATCGATCGATCCACAACATTTAATTTTCAATGCACCACATTGTAATATAAACGATTACTATTATCCTTTGGATAAATCAATTGAAATTTTAAAAAACTTAATAAGATATCAATTTAATGATAATGCAAGAAATATTCAAACATTTTATGAAATTTTATTTAATGTTCTTGATAAGAAAGTTCCAAAAAAAAATTCCATATTTATATTATCTCCACCTAATTCAGGTAAAAATTATTTTTTTGACGCTGTTGTTCATTATTGTATAAATTTTGGACAAATGGGAAATTTTAATCGATATTGCACATTTCCTTTAATGGAATGTGTAGATCGACGAGTAATTTTATGGAACGAACCAGTAATGGAACCATCAGCATCAGAAACTCTAAAATGTATTTTAGGTGGAGATACTTGCAATGCTAAAGTAAAGTATCAAGGTGATGCTGTTGTTATGCGCACACCAGTAATAATTTTGTCTAATAATGATATATTCCCAAAAAATGAAGCATTCCGTTCAAGAATGTTTCAATTTAATTGGAAACCTGCATCATATTTAATTATTTTAATTTAATAAAAAACCATACCCTTTAGCTATATATTTTTTATATCAAGAATTTATTTTAAATAAAAATATATAAAATATATTTATAAATATACATTATTTTGATTTTTTTCTTGGATGAATAATTTCATATTCGGTAAGTATATCTTTCATGGAAGATATTATTCCAGTTCCATTTACAACATTTCCAAACATTGTCACTCCATCGGTATATTTCATATTTGCATTTTCCTTAAATGTTACCTCTTTAGGCCAACTTACTAGAGCTCCTGCAGTCATAGCCGAATGCGGACTTGTCGAAATTGTTACTCCACAATCGATTTTCCAATAACAACACGAATTTAAAAAATTTTTTTTTTCATCTTGCGGATTTAATTGCGGTGTAGCAATAATACCAACATGAACTTGCGGTTGTGCAGCATATGAAGAACATCCATTATGCATATTATATTCTCCATAATTTTCTAATTGTCTCTTATATGCATTTTCTATTTGATTATTTAATATAGCTAAAGATCCTCGAGTGTTTTTAAAACCTACTTGACCTGATGCAAGTTTTATGTTTGGCTCAACTCCTGTATGAAAAAATTCTAATTTATTCTTAGATCCTCTAGTTTTATTAGTACAAGCTAATTGATTTCTCCTAGGATACGGAATAGTATGATACTTATTATTAGTTATTTCTCCATTTCTAACATTATATTTATAATCAACTATACATTTATTGATGCAACCATTAATTAAAAATTTTTTTAATTTATAATCTAAATTATAAATTCCCTTGTCATTAACATCATAATCTTTAGCTTTGTCTCTTGCCAATGGATTAGTTTTTTTATTTATACAAAGACTAAAATATTCAGAAATTGATCGAGGTACTCCCATAGCACAACAAGTATTGTCCAAATAATATTTATCTACTATATTTTGGGGCACTAGTTGAATAACTTCAGTTGGAACCATAGGATTAGTACTTTCTCCCGTTGTAATCATATTTTGACCATGAAAGTCAGTATTTAAACCGATTGCACATACTCCTATAGGTATATATTCAGAAGTCGCCGTACCTGATAATGTAGTACCTGTATCAAATGCAGTTCTTGTACCTAAAGGGTATATTTTACACCAAACTGATTCCACTTTGGAAGCTATAGGTAAATTTGAATATTCTGCAGGAGACAAATAAAATGGTAAAAAATCTACTGGAATCAATGAAAGAGGAGTAGTTAAAACTTCATATGTTTTATCGGTAGCATCCTCTAAACCTTCATTACTATATCCATAACTATATAAAATTCTAGATTTTGTGAACTCTAACGTAGAGGAACGTCGTGGAAGTGGTCTGGAAAGCCATGGAGTGGTATCACTTCTTCCATTTGATGACGCTCCCATCGTCGTCCCCGAATTCTCGCCACGAGATCCTGTATTCGGTCCCCTACCACTACCAGATTGTGATATATCCATACTCGATTCAAGTGGCAAATCGGCAAGATCAGCACTATTAAGACTAGTATCAATATCAGCAAGGAACTCGTCCCAAGTGCTATCACCTTCTCCACCCTGTGTAGGAGGACTTTCAATTGTGGATTCTCTGTTGTCGGATCGTCGTCCGGGATCGGCTGGTTCAATAGGTGGTTGTTGTTGTTGCTCTGTTGTATTTGATGTACTTGGTATATCATCTATATTCTCTTGATGCTGTTTTCTTAATTTTTGTACAGTCTCTGTATCACCTTTATATTCGTTCAATAAAGTTTTGTATTCTTCACTTCTATAAAATTCTGAAATATTTTTATATTTTGGATATAATTCATGAAATTTCTTCCAAATTGCTCTTTATTTATAATCTCTTATTTATAGGAAAAATACTGAACAGTTTTTGTATATAACAAGAATATGAAACGGGCTACGCCCATAAATATGTACACAAATAAGTATACTAAAAAATACACATAAAAAAATTGCGCCGTAAAGATTACTATAACACAACCACCTCCACCACCACACAAGTGTGTGTGTGAGCAAACGCAAGTCAGGCCCGGCCCACAGGCTAACGGGCTACGCCCATCTTTAAGCCATTGTAAGGACGATTGCTAGAAAAACCCGCAATTAACTAAAATATTCTCTTCAAATGCACGCTGAAGAATTACAACCCAGATGTTCGCCATGTTAAAAAAGGCCATTAAAAGGGTGCATTGCGTAACAAAATCGCTAGCAATTTAGTAGATGGCAGAAAACATGCAAGTACATGGCGGAAGGAAGAAGCGCAGAACATAATGAAATTCAAGGATCCCATACCACCTATTATGTACAGTTCCGACGTTTTGCGCTAAGCCAAGCAACAAGAAGGAGATAAACGAATGCAGTTATTGTACCCACAAGCAATCAGTTATTTGCTGTTAGCTAAGCATAT
>NW_023458559.1:54652332-54664265 GCF_013731165.1 Rhagoletis pomonella
TATTTTCTATCAATTGGCACAGGTCCATAACCGATGTTTTTTAACATCGATGTTTGTTTTGGGAACATCGATGCTTTTAAAAGCGATGTTGCATTCCTAATTGTAGCTGTCAGAGATCAGTGCTGCCAAACTATAGGCAAACTAGTGGCAGTACAAAACGAAATAAATGGTCAGCAGGAAAATTTAGCATAATTGCGATTTTTATAAAATTCCAACCTTCATATCATGTGAGAACGTAATTCCCAGCCTTTTTTAATTAAAGCTAACGATTAGTTAATTTATATATCCACTCAAATATTTACCATTTTTTAAAACATATTTTATAAAAATATATAACATAAAGTACAAAAAATTTATTTGGATGCAGCCAGGAATTTCAACGGCGGCAACTCAAAAAGCCGGAAGTTCATCACATTGGCAATGTAACGGCTTTTAGAAATAAAAAATGCAGCGAACGGTTTTCGGTTATTCAGTATTCCATATTATTTGAATTTGTCAAAACGCATCCTGCAAATATTGAGATGTGATAAAGAACCAAAGCCGAAAAATATAGACAGTGCCAACTCGCTGCTTCCAGCATTACAAGTGCCAACACAGAAGACAAACCAATACATTTTTATAGGAAACTTGCATGGGTAAAGCGATTGTTGTTTGTGCTATGTGGTGTATGTGTGGCTGTGTTGTGTGATAGTAGCAGAACCTACGGGTCGATGCGGTTGCCATTGAGTTGGTGGTGGGATACTGGGTCGTCTGTTGTTGGCGCTTGCCTCTCTGCTGGGCGGTGGTACCTTTCAACCATTGTAGTTCTTCAGTGGATACAACAATAGGCACACTATTTGCCACTTCTGCTGGCGTCTCAAGCCTGGTCGGCTTTTGTACCGCATATTTTTGCATTTCCAAGTATTTTTGCCAAATTTGCGGTATGCTGCCAACTTCTTGGTGAAAGTCTTGAAATTGCAACTTTAGACTGCCGTCATCGACATATACCTGCCGTGTCAGTTGATAGTGACGATCTTGTATGAGCATATTCCGAAATCTGATTACTCCTCCGACTGTAGCAGGGTCTTCTTTGGCAGCATCTTCAACTCGTCCATTGACAGCCGCTGCGCCATTGCATACAGCACTCGGGACACTATTGCCTCCCCCACACACGCAGGCCTGCGGTATAACTTGCGGTATAGATTTGTTGTTGATGCCTTCCTTCTTGCTATTGACATCGTTTGGTTGATAGAGTTTGCTTGCGCAGTTCGGCACCGCGCCGCAGACGTGTCCTTTCCCTCCCATCATGAAATTCATCTGCTCTAGCTGCTTCACCTTCTGCTCTAAATTGGCGTTCTGCTTCTCCAAGTAATCATTCTGCATTTTAAGTTGTAGATGTTGTATGCCATATTCGTCGATAGTCGTAGGCTCCACTACATGCCGGCTGGCATAGAGCTTTCCGTGCTTGAAGCGGGTGTGCATGTGGTGTGCGACGTAGCTCTCAGCCAGCGAGGCTACTTTTGCCAAGGCGTAAATGCATGCAAAAACACCCAGAAAGTTCAAATAGATGTCATAATTGTCCAGGCACACGTGCGGCTTGAGGCTTTCTTCAAATGTGTTATCTAAAATCGAAATATTTTGATTTTTGTGTGGCTTAAATCGCAAGCATTTTACCCATTTTGACCTCAACAGTCATTTTCTCTTCCCTCTGTAGTTCAATTTGTTTGAAATAGCAGAGAATGATCCACGTCGTGACCGCCAGCGATATCAAAAATAGAAAATTAATTGAGGAAAACATTTTGACATCTTTGGAATTTTTATCAAAAATAAAAAAGAAAATTTGCAATGCAAACAAAAATTTGATTGATTTCACACGTTTTCACACAATTTCTCCGTTTGTATAATTTGAGACTAAAGGAAAATGTCAAGGCCTGAAGTCAAAATCATGTCGGAATGTTATGGGGAAAAGACAAGTACCTCTGGCGACAAGTGTTTGGGAGCAACTCATAATCAAGTCCGGTCGACCCCAGTACGGCGGGATATATATTTTTATTATTTATTTATTTACTTGTTAATTTCTCATTCAGTCTTTGCACTACCGTTACAATGCATTTCGCCCGCTAATCGACATAATGCCCTTTCGATTTGACGTAGAGGATTTGAATGCTGAGGTGAATTATTCATTTCAGCCCACCTCTATGGTGTTCTACATAAAAACAGGCACTTAATTTTTCCATATTCTTTTAAAATCAATGTATGTACATAATGAATAATATACATTTGTAAGTAGCTTAAATTTAGTTAAATTATTTTCTTTTTTCTAAAATTATTTTACGGATACTTTGACCTTCTAACCAATTCCAATTTACAAGTATTTTCAAACGCTTTACCGACCTTGCGAAAAGCTTTCAATGTCATCGTAGCCGCGATGAGCTAATTTGTATCCAGCGATTGCGTGTCCGAACTGTACCGCCTCTTGCAAATCCTTATCGAGCATGTGTAACGCGTATATGACAGCTGCGCAGAACGTATCGCCCGCGCCTAGCGAATCTACTATCTTCTGTACCGGCTTTGAAGGCACGAAAGCGTAATTACCACGCGCGTCTACACAGGCAGCACCATCAGCACCCCATGGGCATACAATTGCCGGCTTGGCGTTGTTCTCCCCTCGCTGAGGCTTGAATCTGTTATACAAACCCATTACTGCTTCCTCTGGTTTGCTCCAACCCAAGAAAGTTGCCAAATCCTTTCCAAGGAACACACAATCGGCGGCCTCACCCAACTCCAAAATTTCATGCTTCATTTTTTCCAAATCCACCGATATTCTAATACGGCCCCTCGGATCGTTCAGCTGTTTGTTGTGTGCGCGAATATCACGTATGAATGGTAACAGAGACTCAGGATTGCGGCCCTCCAAGTGCACCCAACCATAGTTGCTCAATTTCAGCTGAGCCAAGTGCTCACACGTCAGCGAGGGAAATCCAGGATTCGAATGTATAATAGTGCGCGAGCCAGTTGCCTGGTTGAGTATGACCGATGAAAAGGGTGGATCCATATTTGTACTGGGACAATTCTCTATGCATATTTCACGCTTGCGACAGTCTTCATAAAGGAAACTAAATGCCGGTGAGGCGCTCTGCATGCCCATAAATTCAACATCAGGAGCGCCCAGTTGTCGCAGCACAGTGCAGTTATTGGAAGCATTGCCGCCACGCTGCCAATAGCCAGCCAGACAGCGTTTGTCGGTATCCTCGACGGGGTATTGCTCCACAAGATGTATGACATCCAGTACACACATGCCCACGCAGACTATGCGGCCTTTACATGGCATATTTCTGTTACGACACTCGTTGTTTTACATGTAGTTAAGTTTTGAGTATTATTTTGATGAATTGCTGTTCATTTGTTTTGAAATTAAATTTCACTGCTCACTACACTCAGCGTTTGCGCGTTAGATAGGGTGTGATTGCAAATTATTACACAGCGGACTGCAAGTACAATAACTAAAGGATTCTTCATCAATTTGCAAACAGTTTTAATCGAACTTTGAAATTAGTTTATAAATAAATAAATAAAAATATGTGCTTGTGACGGCAACTGCGCTTGATGAAACAGTTGTTTCCGTTTAGCTACTCAATTTTCAACTAATCACTAATCACCGCTCAGCGTTTTGTTGAAAGTTTTTTTTTGCATTCCTAACTTATCTACATGAACGGACTCTCTGAATACCTCCCAGTTATCGCGCTCAGAAGCCGTCTAACCTTTGTCGATAGTTAAACGTTCACTCAGAGCGCTACTTCTATTGATCAACCGGAGAGCGCTTTAACAAGTTAATAACTGTGCAGTAAATCTTCATTCACACGTCGTATGTATGTATGTATAAATGTATGAATTTTTATAGTTTGTTTCATAGTTAGATGCTAATATTTTTTATTTTGTTGTATTTAATTAAAAAATTTTAATTCGTCTCCTATTCCCTATTCCCCAGACATGTTTCCGCAAGTACATTGCAGATCCGTCTCAAAAACTTACCCTGAAATGCCCTGTATTGCTTAATCGGCATCCGTTTCCCCTCTCAAAATCTATTTTCGCCATTCGAATCACCCTGCGTGTCAACTAATTTTCACCACACTATTGTTGCCACAAAATTGCAAGCAACCGGTTAATCGAATATCCTGCCCATTCTCTGCGCGCTGCTCGCCCACCTTCAACAGGCTGTTCCATTGCAGGCGGTTGTGCGGCCGTTTTCTAACAGCTTCTTGCGCACTACCGTAATTGACCGATACGCTATCCGGCTTTCCGACCGTCATCCGCTTATTTATTTCGTCTGCTTGCTTGGCATGTGTATGGTGGTGTTTGTGTTGAATTTCCGAGTGGCGGCTGCTGCCCATGCAACAGCAATAGCGGGTATTTCTTGGCGTTCGCTCCCACATGGTCGGTCAGTTGGTTTCGTTAATGCCACTTTGAAGCGTACAATTATCAAAATGTGCGGATGCCAAGTGTGCATTCACCAGTCAAGAGTAAAGTGAAGAGGGGCAAAAACGTCATAGAAAATATCAGAAATAAAGAATAAAAACTCTAAACAAGCAATTGAATGAGAGATGAAGAAAACGTCGACTGTTGCTGATGCGACTGCTGCTGTTGGAAGTGATAAAAGCCACAGCCAGCGAGGTGGGCAGTTGTAAAGAGAGTCGCGCGGCGATGTGACGTGTAATTTTCTATTGTTTGTTGTTGACGACGGCGCGTTTTGAATGTGTTTTTTGAATTGAATTGTGCTGCAGTGAATTGACAAATTAATTATCTGCAGTTTGCAGATTTGTTTGGATCATTTGAATTTCTGTTTTGCTTCTTTAAACTCCGGAAAACCACTGAATGCAAAAACGCAAAAATTGCCAACTGCAGTAGCTTCGAATTGACGTTTGCTAATAGCTTTGCTAGAACTTCAATGTGTCAAATCAATGTGCAACAAAACTGACCGTGTAATTCAATTGCATTTTTTATTTATTTTAATAATAGTAAACGCGCTAAATTTTGTATGTAAGTAAAGTGAATAGCGACAGAGTGTAAAAAGAAAAACAAAAGAAAGAAACGCCAAAAGTGGCAAAATATTACGCTGAGGTGCGCGACGGACATTCCTGAAGCCATGATTACAACAAAATGATGGTGAACGGAAAACACTCAACTAACTAAAAAAGTGAGAAAGTGACAACTAAAAAAAAGCAAGTTTAGTGAGCGTACACGCACACTCGTACATATTTAGTGCGACACATACATAAGAGTGTGTAGGTGAGTTTGCCTCCATTAGAGGAAGAGCAATGGCCGTTTCTATTGTGGCGTGTGCTCTTAGTTCAGTTGATCTTGCCAACAGTTTCCGTTGCCGCTGCTCATTCCGTGAATCGTGGTGAAAGAGAGCGGTCGAATCTCGTCGTGGTGGCACCGTGCCATTTATACCCATACACACATACATACAAATGCGCATGAAAGTGTTCGAGATCTGCTGCGGTGGTTCAAGATTCATTCGTTGATAATATTAAAGTTGAATATTTGTGTTTTTTTGGTTTGATTTGAAATTTTGTTATTTTTGCATTTGCCGCAACGCTTTGCGTCGCTTTTCTGTTGCTGGCTTACAGCTGCAATATCAATCAACAAGTGCAACTTATTTACGATGCTCATACAAAGTAGCTACATATGTATGGACCTGCTAGTGTGCGCATAGTAGTTGTAAAAAGTGAAAAAATAATAAGTGAGAATAAATACGACACACGTACATACAAACATACATACATACATATATGTATATAGTTGCACTCATGCCAACGCAATTTAGTTACTCCATTGTATAGCCACTTGTGAAAAGTGTAAAATTTTTGTGATCGGAATTAACTTTGCGGTAAAAATGCGCGTGTTTTTGGGTTTTTAACAGCCCGCAAAATTGAAAAATTCCTGCCAATTGCCGTTAAATAGTGTGAGTGTACCGCATATTTGTGTATTCAATCGAAATAAATGCTTGTAGGTAAACACTTGGTATAGTTTGATTGTTGTTGTTGTTATTATTATTATATGTAGGTAGAGTGTAATCCGTGATAATAGTTTTACCTTTTCGTTTGTCTTAAAAGATTAAAATTAGTTAAAATTTTTATAAATCAGTTTTTATGTACATACATACATACATATGTATTTAATAAGACTTTAAATTGGACTTCCTCACTCATGTACTTAACTTCATTGACTGACTTCAACTTCGCCGTAAATTAAAGAAAGCAAAACATGGTTTTTATATACACAGAAATTAACAGTAGAAAAGAATTTTTGGGTATTCATTCTATTTTTCAGCCGACTACGGTGAAGCAGTCTACTTTGCATTCCCCGTAATGAATCAAAGCAGCGAAATTAATAAAATATTGTAAAACATTCTACTCTGCATTACCGGTAATGCCTAAAAGAAGCGCACAAATTATAAGACATTATAAGGCAATAGAACGCATTGCCACTAAAAGCGATTACCGGTTTTTTGCTGGGTATTTATGAAAGTATGTACGGTGTATACGAGTCTCCCATTTTTTATACAAATAATACATATGTATATCAGTGGAATTTTGTACTTTGTTTGCCATTCCTCTTGTTCGAGTGCGTGTGACAATCGTGCGTTGATAAGCGGTGTCTTTATCTCGTACAGAGTTGCAATTGACATCGATCACACGCTTAGTTGGGTCTTGTAAAAGATCCTACGTACGTAAATATATGAAATTTCGCTTTAAAAACACTTACTTTCAATATTTTCTATTAATTTTATCTCAATCTCTGATATTTCCCTTTTAGCCACAGTTCCCTTTAAAAAATGTTTTCCTCTATTCCATTTCTGAAAATCAATACTCATATTTAGAAGCCCTTCATAGCTGGGCGAAATTCCACAAAAACACACACACGTGTAATACATAGTGCAATTCCATATGTCCGTAGGTTTGTGTGTAGTAGGCATTTATTATTTTATTCCCATTTCTTTGTTTATTCTACTTGTTTACTTCGTTAATTTGTGTTTTTATTTTTAACTTTTTTATTTATTTTTTGTCTTCTTCACATCTCTAGCGCGATTACTACTCAGTATTGTCTTCATAAGCCATCATTTGGGAACACTCTCGCTCTCTATGATCATCACTATAGTATACTTAGCGCCAGTCACCACTCACACTTTAATAGTTTGCTTCTCATCGTTGTTATAATTTGTGAACATTCGAATCGTCGTTGGTGAGGTGTACGCTCTTCAAATCGTATCTGTGTAAGGAGCGTGCTCTCCTCGCTTTCGCTTTAAGCACTTGGACATGAAAATCAGTGTACCTACTATCCATGTATAAATTTACATTTGTACATACGTACAATGATCATATATTTACATACACCCATATGCATAAGTGATGTGTTTTGTACTTAACAGCAGAGACGACTGATAAAAATTGTTATTTATAAATTTTTGCCATTCCTTCTTGCTTCTTCTTCGGCCATCGCGTAGTTTTTCGCTCTTGCCATCGCATACTTTTCAAGCTTATCGGTTTCGGCATTTTTTTCACAATCTCATACAAAGTGAGACAATTACCGACTACATATTTTACTCGGCTAGAATATTCATTTTTTTCGCTTTTTCTGATTTGACGAAAAATACTCGGTGAATTGGCATGATCCTATCCACTAGGTTAAGCAATCTACACTTTAAATACTTTTACTACTAAGTAATCGCGGTGATGTTTTGTGATTACTTTCAATTGTCTATTTTCTTGAGCTCAACCGACTTGAGTACGTTCCCAGTAAACATTTAAGCTTGATATCAAATAGCGAGCAATTCGATAGCAAACCCATTTATCAACACTTGCCCTTGATATCAAGGCTTGATTTGTGCTTGAAATGGGTTTGATATCTAAACCGTTCTAAAACAAAAGGGCACCAAAAAATCTAGTTGAAATGGACTAGATCTAGCTGCTGTTCTCAAACTAGTTGCAAGACTTGTTATCAGCTTGATATTGAGCCAAAAAAGCTAATTTATCTCAAAGGGATTATCACTACTTTTTCAGAGATCACCATTTCACACAACAGTAGTTTTGCTGTTGTTTAACCCTGGGATTCAGTAATTCAGTCTCATCTCAAGTCACTAAATTTGAGACTAGCAATAAGTGACTACATATTTTTGTGACTTGAGATGATTTGGGTATTCAGTAGGAGTCACAAAAAGCTCACCAAAAATGTGTGGTGAAAACAAACACAGACAGTCAACTGATAGCGTTTATGTATGCCTTTTTGCCGCACCGCCCAAAGAGTCGCAATTGGTCAAAGCGTTAGGCTGACGGTCGAGAGATCGGGGTTCAAGTCCCCCTCGGGCGCAGAGAATTTTTTATTTATTTTTTATTTTTTTGGTTAGTTTTATTTTTTTTTTACAATCTTTAAAGTGTTTTGGTTTATTTCCTAATGAAATTGTTGTTGAACAAATTTCCTCGCTTCATTTTCGCGTTTTTTTTTTAATAAAATAGAAAGAAATTATCTTTTGCTCCATATTTTTATTTTTGTGACCTGCTCTTAGCCAGCTGACAACTTAGTGATTTATTTTTGAGACTAGAGACGTGTGACAGGGTACTGAATACCAAATAGTCTCAGAATCCAAATTCACCACCAAAAGTCACTATTAAGGTATCTAGTACCGAGATTCGAGATCCCGGACCCCGGGAGTCCGAGCCCTTTTTTGAGTCCCGAAATACCGGGATCAAGCCATCGGGATCCCGGGATAAAATTTAATTTACGACCAAATTAAAATAGAACTACATTCAGACATTGTAATGGCATAAAATAATTATAAAATGCAACCCTACAAATAATCAAATGAGATATTACAATTCTAACACTACTGTTTCGTATGACGGCGATGCCTGACCAAACGGCTGAACCGATTTCGATTTTGTAAAAAGTACTTTTTTGTACCTCCTATGTGGAAGGTTTTTCGAAACAAAAAAATTTAATTACTTTTGTTGTTGCCAAAAAATAACGTAAGCTGAAACGTCACGATTTCACAATTTCCGGAAAATTTTATTACCAAGAAATGTTACCAGTTCTTGTCACCGCGATTCTAGGTACGTCGGTAAATATAATAATATTCAGCAATTCAGCTATGAAGAATTCTGGAAATTCTGGCATTGCATATTTAACGGGGCAATATTTTGTTACCAGCTTATGTCATGTTAACAAAATTTATCGGTTACAAGAGTACACAGAATGCGAAAAGTGTTTAAAAATTGACTGGAACTATGTTTACCGGTTACAAAATTTTATTACCAGCGCAGAATAGACCGGTTAATGTCACTAAACTACTAAACGGCTGGCCCGATTTGGATCATATTTAGAATATATGTCAGCACCTTGAAAATAAATAAAAATGCGCTCGATAGGTGGCGCAAGGATCGGGATATTCCTAAAAACTGCATTTAATTGCCGATTTGGATTTAGCCAATTGAAAATAAATATTTGGACTAAAAACTTACACAATAGGTGGCATTATGGCCGAGATATTCCTAAAATTCTTATACACTGGTAGAATGATGGATATCTACACATATTTATACACACATACCTCATAATAAAATCTTTACACCCCTCTTTGAAGGGCACCAATATATCTTTTAAACCAACTACGCTGGGGAACTGAAACTTGGCATGGATACATAAATTGTAAATACCCTACTTATGGCGAAAAGGGGTAGGCATTGGAAAAAGGGGCGTGGCATCCTCCATACAGACCGAGATTCGTATATCGCTTTTCTCTGGAACCGCGTATGCTAATGTCCTGAAATTTAACACAGCTACATATGTATGTTATCAATACCGTGCTTCGAAAAATGGCAGGTATTGGAAAAGGGGACGTGGGACGTCCCACACAAACTGAATATTTCATATCGCTTACCTCTGGAACCGCTTATGCTAAGGTCCTGAAATTTAACACCACTACGTATGTCATCAATACCGTACTTATGGCGAAAACTGGAAAGAATTGGAAAGGGGGGCGTGATTTTGTTTTAGATTTTTGGGAAAAGGTAAAGTTTTTAATGAAAATTTGAAGATTTTTTTTTTAATTTTTAAGTAAGTGTGGAACTTTGTCTTTCGTAAGACACTGCCCCAAGTATAATAAAAAAACCACGAAAAATTTAAAAATGTTTTGCCGAAATCTTGGATCTCTCACCCCTCATGGATATTTATAGGTACATCCCATCCTCCAAAGTCAGTAAACTATTTCATAACAGTTCACCAGATACGCGCATGGCGAAGTCTCGCGCAACCGAGTCCAGCTAGTATAGTATATGTAATGCTAAACTGTCAGTAATGCTTAAGAAACAGCTGTGTACATAGCGGATGACTGTGAAATATCAACACAAGTATGCAAATCGCTTAGTTTGACATTTTATGCGGAATCATCATCTACGAGAGATTGACTCTTTTCTGCTACGGTTTCTGTTTTTGCGCATCGCAGTATTTGTAACCGTTAGTTCTATGCAATATGTAGTTGTTGTGGTTGGTTTTTTTTTATGCAAAATCTCTGCTGTTCACTACAATGGAAATTCCGTCATTTGCGGTAGATTTGCATGACCGTTTGTCAGAGTTTGTTTTTTTTTTCCATGGCAGCTTAAATAAATAAATATTATAAAATACTGTCATCATAGTTTTTCTATTGTCTTTGTAAACTGTAAAACCTATAATCGGAATTTGTGTCGCTATTACGCGACAGTAATGACAAAGTGTATTTGGGAGAGTGAATGGCAAAAATTTAAAATGCTGCTAACTTTGTTGAAAATGAAGAGAAATATATATGTATTTAGGTTTATCACTACATGGAAGAAAATCCTTTAAAAATATCAATATTATAAGAAGTTCCAGCTACTGAAAATGTTGGAGGACTTCATCTTTCCTCTCCTTTTCTTGCAGCTGCATTGTTTTTAGCTAATCAGCAGCTGAAACCAATAATTTAATTAAAGGGCCGAAAATAACCGTTAAATATTCAGTTTTTTATTTTATTAGAAAACCGTTATTTTTTAATGTTTATTTTTTTTTTCGATGAAGAATAATTCTTAAATTTAGATTTATTTTTCGGTAAAATCTTATTATAACTGTGAAAGTTTGTATGTTTGGGAAACCATCACACGGAAACGACTGAACGGATTTGCATGAAAATTTGCACACAGATAGCGTATGACCTACGTTGGAAAATAGGCTACTTGGGTTTAAGAAATGCCACCTGTTAAAAAAGTTTAATTAATTTAATACGCGGGAATGACTAAACTGATTTGCATTAAAGTTATCTGTGTGCAAACCAGGGTTCGGAAATATTCACTCACCTTCGTACGCGAACGCGAAGGTGAACGTATCAAATATTCTGTATTGATTCTCCTTCGCGAACGTGAAGCATAAAACCAGTCCAGATAGTTCGCGTTCGCGAATGTTAGGTAGAAAAAATTCCCGCTGTTGTTCGTACGCGTATGTATTGGTGGACCAAACAGTGTGCGTTCATATATGTAGCTATAAGTGGCAGCGATGCCTTCGCGAAGGTTCACTGCTGTCGTTCTCCTTCATAAATGAATGAAAATGCTGCGGCAAATATTCGCGGAAAGTTGGTGTGGCTAGAGATACTATTCTGTGCGAAGGCAATTTTGTTAATTGCATAAGATTTGCACCGTTCATTCGATTTTCAAAAATGAGGTGTCAAATGAAAGGGCTTGACCTCTGGATGTGCAGAAAGGATATATTTTTTTAATAGGGTTGCCACCTCGTTTAAAATTATGATATTTACACCGTTCTCCCGATTTTCAAAAATGAGGTGTCAAATGAAAGGTCTTGTCCTCTGGATGTGCAGAAAAGATATATTTTTTTGACAGGGTTGCCACCTGCGTTTAAAATTGTGATATTTACACCGTTCTCCCGATTTTCAA
>NW_023458559.1:54664365-54676302 GCF_013731165.1 Rhagoletis pomonella
CTTCGCGAAGGCATCGCTGCCACTTATAGCTACATATATGAACGCACGCTGTTTGGTCCACCAATACATACGCGTACGAACAACAGCGGAAATTTTTTCTACCTAACATTCGCGAACGCGAACTATCTGGACTGGTTTTATGCTTCACGTTCGCGAAGGAGAATCAATACAGAATATTTGAATCGTTCACCTTCGCGTATAAAATCATAAATGTATGTTCGCGAAGATTCATATATGAATATTTCCGAACCCTGGTGCAAACTTATGACCTAGACTGGAAAAATGTACTTTTTTAAGAGTTGCCACCTGTTAAAAAAGGTTAATTAAATTAATACGCGGAAATGAATAAACTGATTTGCATGAAAGTTATCTGTGTGCAAACTTATGACCTAGTAAGACTCTTGACGAAAGTAAGACTCTTTTTAGACTCATAAATTCTGAGCACTCAGATAATTGTTTAAAAGGATGTGGGAATTTGTCATGATGACAGTATAGGTATTGCACATTGATGAACATATTTTATTCTAAAGCTCTTCAGAATTTCGATTACTATATCGGAGTAGTTACTTGTCTTATATATACTATAATTTTCCAGAACATTTTTATTAATTTCAACAAACGAAGTTCACGCAGGAAGTTTCACATCGTTCATTGAGCTGAAGAAATAAGAATCCTACGTTTTTGTTCTTATTCGAGCGTGAGTCTTGTCTAGCGTCTTAACAAATTACTTACATAATAAGGCTTTATATGCGACGGGGGGGTGGTATAATTGTATCTCTTGCAACTAGAAATGCATTTACGATATTCTGCCAGACCCATTTCCAGAATAAGGCCTTGTATATCTGAACAAAAAACAATATAATTTTCTGAATGAAAAAATGGTGGCAAGCAGTACTGGCGATACAGAAGTCCAAACATGATTTAAAATTTTCGACGATGAGCCGCAGATTTTCTAAAGACAATTTGTCTCACTCGCGAGCAATGGTCGCTTAGCACATGCTCTGGCCAAAATCGACCATACACCATAGTCCATTCGGCAGTCAGTTCGAAAACGCCCTATCTCAGAAAACTTTTTAAGAACGCCTTCAGAATTTGATAGAAGAACGTCCTATTTAAGGATTTTATTTAAAAACACTTGTATCTCAGAATTCGGTTGAAGAGCGCTCTATTTCAGAATTCGGTTCAAAAACGCCCTATCTCAAACGAAAACATATTGAAAATGTGCTGAGAGAGGGCGTTTTTGAATCGGCAGCCGAGATAGGGCGTTTTTGAACCGAGTTCTGAGATAGGGCGTTTTTCAATCAAGTTCTAAAATAGAGCGTTCTTCAAAAAAATTCTGAAATAGGGCGTTGTTTAAAAATTTTCTGAGATAGAGCGTTTTCGAACTGGTTGCCGAGATAGGTCGATCTTGCACTCTGTCATCGTTTAGAATGATACGGAAGTTGGCAAATCGTCAAATTTCTGGTCTTATTAGAAGCAGAGGATACTGGCTTTAACAAAGTTGTCCTAATGACAACCACATTTTTTACAGCCGTTTTTTTGCTCTCCTTAAAATACCCATTTTCACATTCGATAGTTTGACATGGTAGCGACGATATCTGGAAGTGTTCGTGGTAGAGTGTTGGAACTCAATCAAAAGCTCGTAGGAAAACTTTTATCTATATACTTATGCACATAGTATGTATTTCATACACTCAGCGAAGCAAGTGAGGGGGAAGTAGTAGTATATTTATATATATATCTACATATCACATCGAATTCTGTGTTTATCATTTCCCTTTGATCCAATGACGGAATAACAAGTAGTGCAAATAAAATTGCAAAACAAATAAGCGTATTAATGTAGATACTGAAATTCATACACATATGAACTTATAAGTATGCCAATATACATACATAGGTACATATTAATGTGTAAGTTTATTTAGCTGTGCGGCTGGCGAATGCTGGTGGCTGTTAGTGAAACCTACTAGTTAATTGCGCCGCTACTAAGCGAATAAAATTTTGCGAATGCGAACAAATATAGCGAACATATACTAAAATCATATTTACATTCCTACATACTACGTATGTATATACATACATACGTATAATAAATACAGACCCAAGCGCATAACAAAGATTAGTCCGCACTGCGACATCTTATCAGCGGCTGAGTTTATTTTCATGGCGAGCAAAATGAATTCTTGCTTGCTGCAATATCCGCCGCCGCAAAAATCTTCACCGGCGGCCAGTCGGGTTGTTCAGAGAGATGACGAGGGAGGAAGCATGTAGGTTGAAAGCTTGGGTACGTCAGATGAGACGCTCGTTCATAATCGAAAACGCTTCGAAGGTGGCGACTAACCAATTTGTATTCGCAATGTACGAACATCGAAAGCGTTTAGCGCCGCGCGCCGAGTGTCGACCATTGAGTCCGCTGAGAGTGCCACCGATTTTTCTTGGCTACATTTGCTTGGAAGGGATGCCGAGAGGTAGGCGTAATCACACCAAAAACCACTGCCGCTGCGAGGGGCGGGTATAAATCATAAGTAAACAAATGGATGCAAAATAACTCGAAAAAAAACACAATAGAGTTGTGCACTTTAGGTTTTTCTGAGTGAACCGTTCAAATGTAGTTCGTCCACGTTAGTGAACTAATTCTTTAGTTCATATAGTTCTTTTAGTTCAATTTACGAATATATTTACATGTCGACACCAGAGTGGAAGAGCGACAGTCGGCGTTCCCACGACAGTCGGGTCTACGTAACCGGAACGACCCAGATTTATATCTGGCCAAGGACTGTCACTCCAGCAACACTCCCCAAAAAGTCTTTAGGGAGTTTGTATGCTGTTACAACAACAACAGCGACCTATCTCGGCAGCCAGTTCGAAATCGCCCTATTTCAATATATTTCCAATATATTTTCAGTTGAAATAGGGCGTTTTTAAACTCAATTCTGAGATAGTACTTTCTTGAAAAGTTTTCTGAAGTAGAGTGCTTTTCAATAAAATCCTGAAATAGGGCGTTCTTGTGTAAAGTTTTCTGAGATAGCGCGCAAGGAACTGACTCAGCAACAATGCAAAAGCGTTTTAAAACCAGAGACCCAGAATAATAATTATTTCATGATGAAGTTTTAGAAGAGTCAACCAAATTTTCGTAAGCATTTTAAAAGTCTTCTGATAACAATTATGTGTCAGAATATTTTTTTCAGTCATCGATAACTATTTTTAAGAGTTATATTATATAAGAAGCATAATCATAATAATTATCAGCAAGAAAAATATATTTTTAAGTCTTGAAAGACTCTTATTTTGAGACTTATATTATAAAAGTCTTGTCATAATAACTATCATTGAGATAATTATTTTTATGTCTTGAAAGACTTTTATTTTGAGACCAGTGAAAAAGTCTTTTTGAGTTATGAGTACAAAAAAAATTTTGTATATAGTCCTGAACGGGTCCCAAACCGAGCCCCAACTAGTCCCAAACTACTCTCCGAACTGGTGACCACCTAGCCCCGCACTGGTCTCCAACTAATCGTGAAATGCTCCTGAACAAGTCTTGTCTTTTAAGACTTAAACATTTTTTTCACGCTCACAATTATTATGAAAAGATTTTTATAATATAAGTCTTAAAATTCTTTGAAGACTTAAAAATATTTATCTCTGATAATTATTATGAAAGGACTTTTATAGTATAAGTCCATGAATGACTCGAAAAATATTTATCTTAATATAATGATTATTGATTGATTTTTATTCTTTTCTCTTATAAAAGTTATGTCTCTGTTTAAAACGTATCTGTAAAGATAGGTTTTTACGTCATACGTTGCCTAGAAATGACCGAACTAGTGAACTAGTTCATTGCGATGAAGAAGTTCATTTAGCTCAAGAACTACCGAAGCCTACACTGATATATGAAAAAAGAAAAAAAAAACAAATAAATAGGTATTGATTGTAGTGAACCTCAAGATCGTTGCGAACTTCAATGCTTTCATTTCCCATTTGCAAGTGAATAGCGAGTACGGATTGGAGAAAAACGGGAATAAAGAAAGTAGACAACGAATTGATCGAAAATAGAGGAGGGATCAAAGAATTAGAGAAAATATGGTAATGTGTTGATAATACAGCTGCTTTGGAGGAAAAACCTTTATATCGAACGCTCTTAAACAACCCATTATAATAGTAATACACACATTCATACCACGAATCTCACTCTACCGCTTACTTTGAGATCTGGTATCTGCAGAACTCAACTGAAGGCGCCGCTACTGCCCACTATTTCGCTAGAGTGGGATTGGGCTGGGCGTGGGGCAGTGAGCAGGCTAAACATGGATAGCACATTCTCAACGTGAAATAGACGCTGGCATGTGTGCGAGATTGAGAGCGTTCAGGGCTGCCAGACGTTTGGAGTCTAAAATCCGTACACAGTAAAAAAGTGGTGGGTTAAAAATGTAACACCACTTTTCATTCAATTTGTCGACCCTACTGAGTATCAGTTTAATGTTTGAAGTTTGGTTAAAGTTGGAAAAATAAGGAAAATTAGAGTTTTTTTTTTAACTTTACGCGACAAAAACTTGCAACAATCGAAGTCTACCAATAGATTGTTACACATAATTTTAAAGGCTTACAAATCCTCTTCTCATGTTTGATTTTTGAAATCGGGTGAGAAATAGTCAAGCTGTTAATAGATAAATCCCTCAAGCACGAAAATAACGTATATATTTTTATAAAAAAATGGGGGTTCAGAAACTTCAAGAAACCTATAAGATATGTGTAAAACAGGAAAATTTTTATTATATGGAAAAAAACACTACAAAAATCCGTACAAAAATCTGTACATCTTGACCGAAGGCTAAAAATCCGTACGTTGAATCCGTACAACCATTTTCATCCCTGAAAATCCGTACCGCACGGAAAAATCCGCACATCTGGCAGCGCTGAGTGCGTTTGAAAGAATGTAGTGGAGTAGAGAATAAAATTGTCTGAATGACTGTGCTTTTGCGTGTTTGTCGTGATTTTAATGAATGAAAAAATTTGCGCTTTTTAACGCGACGTAATTGAGGCTATCAAGCAACTACATTTTGCTGCCCGCCCACAGTTTGAACTTGTAAATCAAGATGTTGATAGAGCAGTTTGATTGGAGAGTGAAAAATAAAGAAGCGCTTTGTTAAATTCCAAGCTGTACGGATATATGTATATATATATTTTTTCGGTCAATATGTCGATGTGGTTTTCTTCCACGAAGCTCCGTATGACCTGCAACAATGTGGCGCTGATTTCATGAATCAAAGTTTCTGGAAATAACTTAAAGTTCTAGCGATCCGACGGAAATGGCCCCAAAGATTGTAACCTGACCCAATAAAGGTCCGCAAGACCTGCAAAAATGTTGGGATGGTAAAAAATGGTTTTGTGTTGGAATACGTTTTTAGCAAATAAATAAGTATTTACAGCAAACTTTTTCAATAGAGGCTAGTGAAATCTTTTAGTATCTTCATCAGGCCACATCAAGCATTTGAAGCAATCTTTGATTTGGAAAACTTCCTCGCCGAGTAACTAATTCGTAAAAGAAGTTTGAAGACCCATACCATAACTTGAACAGCATGACTGGTATTCCCATTGCAGCGGGGTCGTCCCTATTATCAACAGTGGATTCAGAGTTGTATACTTTCAGGGCCGAAGCATCTCTCTCTGGGTTTCCACTTTGCCGCTGGTGTTATTGTCATTAGCCGGGCATCAATAATGTCTTCTTTGGGCCCAGATTTTGAGCAGAGCTTACCTTCCAAGCCACATGGTCGTCGGGACATGGCATCAGCATTTCTGCGGATACTTCCTTTACGGTGCTCAATAGCAAAGTAATAGCTTTGCAGTCTCTCAATCCAGCTGTCTTTTTGGTACTTGCCAATAGAGGTACTTATGGAAATGTTTTTTGCACTTGACCAAAGCTAGTAGTTCTCTCCGATTTACGCAGTAGTTCCTCTCTGGTTTTACAATCGACCGGCTATAATAAGCAATTACCTTCTCCTGCCCATCAATTACTTGCGACAGTACGCCTCCTATGGCATAACCACTAGCATCCGTATCCAAAGTAAATGTTGCACCTGGAACGGGATATGCTAGCATAGGTGCAGTATATAGCGTTCCGTGGCACTTGTTCCACTCGAAAGCCCTATTTTTCCTAGTGAGCTCGTTGAGGCTATTAGCAACGCTGCCGAAGTTCGGAACAAATCGACGGTAGTAGGTGCATAGCCCAAAAAAACTTCGTAGTTCGTGCAGGTTCCTAGGCCTTGGCGAATCCTTTACTGCTTCCATCTTTTCCTTCGCAGTGCAGGCACCCTCCGTTGGTACCTTGTGTCCTATGTAGTTTTAGATCAGCGCGACCTATCCTCTTCTTCAGATGTCCCTTCCTTCAGGCCATGGTCCATAATTCTTTTAAAAGCGGCGAGAGCGTTGCATAGGCTAGGCTGTCTTCTTGTCTTCCTTACTTACCTCCACTTTAAACCATTTCTTGTCACTCAACGAGCCGAGAGTATCTTCGATTCTGGCAGTGGATAGGTGTCCTTCATCACATCATTTAGTTTCCGGTAGTCTACGTAGAATCGCGTTTGACCATCTTTCCTCTTTACAAGTACTACCGTCAAACTCCACGGACTCGCTGATAGTCCAATCACACCACTCTCACTTATTTCTTTTATTATTTGGCTTACAGCTTCACGTTTGGCAAGTGGAACACTCCGAGGAGCTTGACGGATTGGCCTTGCATCACCAGCATCAATGCCTAGTTTCACAACGCAAGTCCTGCCAGGTTTGTTGCCGTCCTTGTCGAATATGTAGGAGTATCTGCGGAGAAGTTCCTTATTTTGCTTCCAACCCTTCCGTCCATGCATTGATGTCTTCCGCAATGCCATTCTCGCCAGTGGAATCGCTTTTAGGTAACTTTTCGCAGTTGAAGATTGCCTCTACCTCTAAACATTGCCCCAGTACAGTTCCTCTTAGGAGTTTAATTGGTAATTTGAACTCATTTAGTACTCGAACTGGAATGTGTTAATCTTTTTGCGTCTTAATCAGGGTTTCACCTACAAGAACGTCCGGTGTAGAATTTTGTGTTACTTCAACAATCCACAATTTGTTTGTCACACAACCTCCATCAATCTTCGCCCAAACAACTGCTTCTGACTTCGGTGAACTCTGTTCGCTTTCCTCTAGGATCACTCGCTGGCTGCTGGCCATCCAACCAAAAGGCAAACGATACTTTCATGTTGTTGTACTTCATGATTCTGTTCTCCATATCGATCTTGATGCCTTGGCCAAGCAAGAAGTCTACTCCTCTGATGACTTTATCCACAATCTCCGCGACTACGAACTTGTGTAACACCGCCACATTTCCTATGGCGGCTTTGCATGTTATTTTTCCTACAACCTGGGTGTCCTCAAGAGTTGCTGTCCTCAACCTTGCTCCGGAAATGGCCTTACCTCCTTAGTGACTAAATCAGATCGAATGGTGGAATGCGATGCGCCCGTATCCACAGTTAGCACTCGCTTCTCCGTCCATAGTGACGTTGCTTGCTTTCTTGCCTATTTCTGAGACGGAGATTTTGGGGCATTCAAGCTGGCTCGTTTTAGTTTAACGACCGACTGGTGTAGATGAGCCCATCTTGCGCGTGCGTCCTGCCCACTGGAACTTTCGCTGCAATCGCGGGCAAAGTGGCTCGGCTTTCCACATTTAAAACATTTGCCAGAGCCATACTTTTTCGCGCCCAGCAGATTGATTATACATATGAATTCCTGAGTATTTCATTTGTCCCGCCCGGTGTTTCTCCCTGCATTTGATCTGCACTTGTCTTTTAATTGTTCCATTATCTTCGGTATTTGCCGTCGCCAACGCACTAAAGTCCGGACATTTTCCGCAAAATATTTTTCTCGAGAACTCGAGTAAAGGTCACTTCGACAGGAGTTGTCATTGTCTATGCTTCTGCGGCATATATCAACAAATAGGCCGCTATGTCCTTCAAGCAAATACTTTGGCATAACTTTAACACCTTTTAAAATCTCATCTAGTACATTGTACATTGTCGTGAGATCTCATTTGAGCTGCTGATGCGACATCAAATTCATTCGAGCTTTATGGCTCACGAGCGCTTTCATCACTTTGTTCGCTTTATATTTTAGTGCAAACGACTTGCTGATCGCAATTTTGCTCATCCGTATAGCCCACTGTGATGTTCGATAGTCCGACAGTTCTGTCTGTTTGTAAGTCGATACCACATACTATACATATGTATACATACATATTCATTTAGATTTGGTCAGTCTGTCGATCCGCCTGCCAGTCAGCCATGATTGTTGTTGTTTGCTTGTTATAGACACTCATCGTGTACACACGGGCATGGCGTGTAGATAATATTAATTCGACTTGTTTTTGTTGTTGCTGTTGTGGTTGTCGCTGAATTGTACTTTATTATTATTATTATTATTTTTTTTTTTAACACACTACGCTGATAAAATAAAGAACAATATTAATATGAGTTTAAAAATAGATTTGCTCTTGTGTTGTCGTTGTTATTGATGTTGTTGCTTTTCGTATTTTTTGCCGCAATTTACATTGCATCTACTGTGCCATGTGTATATGTTTTCTTGCAGGTAGAGAGAGCTGAAAGAGTTCCATACTCAGAGAATGAGGAAAACCTGTAGGAGAGAGAGGGAGCGCGAAATCGAAATTATCTGGTTGACAGATCTGACTTTTTAAGAGTCAAACATAACCATTGCTTTGAGCAGTGTTGCCGTGGCGGCATCAAAAAATGTATCGTAAAAAAAACAAAAACTAGACCAAATGTATCTTTAATTTTGTTTTTAAGTATTTAAGTATCAAATTAGAAAAAACTGTTAAAAAATGCTATTTGGTTTCATACCACTGCTTTTAATTATTGTTAATAATCGAAAAATCATTAAATCCCATTCATACACATACATATGTACATGAAAAAAATATCTTGCATATAATGACCATCTATCAAAATAGGGCTATTGTTTTTAATCGTGCAATTTTAATCACAGAAACTTGAATACAAATATATGTACTTCAAACTACCTTCGCTGTCGGCTTTATTTTGACTATGCGTAAAGTAAAAGCTCTCTGTGCCCATCGCTGGTTTAAAGCATTATTTTTTTTACCTTATTTGACCAGTGTTGCCAACTCGTGGGATTTCGCCCATAATTTGGGATTTTCGCACCATAAAAGGGCGCTTGGAATTTTGCGTCTCGTTATGGGGATTTTTAGCTAAATAAAATTTTTGGTTTAATTGTTTTTTTGCTGTTCAGTCATTGTTACATCTCTTTGTTCAAACATATATGGGGCATTTCAACGTGACGGGTGAGACATTTAAATTGCTTTTCCTCAAACTTTAAGTAATTTCTCTTTAACCCTTAATTTGACAAGTTTCAAACTGTTAACATCTGGAGATATCAGTTTAATACGAAACTAAGAAAGGATAAAACTTAATTATATAACTTACACATAAAATTTTCACTTTCCCAAGAGTGACGGGCGAGACAACGACGACACCCACTGCTCTGAATGGATGGTTTCGTTTCCCAATTTTAGACAAATCATGTACATTAGACTGCATCACCAAAAAAAAGTAGCGGTTTTTCCCACACACCTTAATTGTACTTTGAATGACGTTCATTCATCCTACATTTCTCTTTCACCCTTTGAGTGAGGTTATTAGCAAAGAAATAAAAAGGGTGAGAAAATATCTTTCCAATGATACCTCACAAGTTTAAATCGAAAGAGTCTACGTTCAGTTATTTAAGATTTTCTTATACCAATCTTTGAAAAAAGTTAAAAAACAGCATCCAAAATCTCGTTATTCCGTTAAAAATATTTTTAATTTAAAAAAAAAAATTTGTATGAAAATTTTTTAAGCTTAAACGTTTTTTTATTTGAGGGGATTTAAAAAAAAATCTTTAAGAAACTATTTTTATTCATAAAGAACGCCATTTTTGGAGGTATTTTCAAATCGGTCCAGCTCACATAAATCTTAATATTTTTCCGATATATTTTGGTGGACGTTTTAAAATATAAAAGATTTTATAATTCCAATGAAAACACAGTACCGATTTTTTTTTTCTACGGGGAGTGATGAAGTCTAATGTAGATATCAAAATATTTCGTGCATAGCGGCTTTCATGAATGTTTGATGGACTTGGGCGAGCCTAGGATATTGACCAAAATTTTTCACACTTCACACAGATGTTTTTTTAGAGCATAATGAACCATATTTTTGTTATTACCAATCAAAATTCTAAAAAAGCGGAATTTCGGTTACGCTACTCCATATCGAAACGTAAGACGTATTCTACGTCAAAAAAACATATTTTGTTGTGACGTCTAGGAGTGCTTCTTGAGCGCTGACAACTTTTTCATAAACGTAGTTTTGCAATAACTAGGGCTCGGAATCTCATGCAAATGCATGTTTTTAATTGGCATCTTCAAATGGAAATGGTTAAGTTATCTTTACGAATCATGAAATTTCATGATGCATTGTTTGGAATATCTTGCAAAAAATACCTCTTTTTTGCATATTTATTGCGCATATCTTAGTATATTTTACAATGAATGCATATGGTTTTTCATATATTTTTTTTTTTTGTACAACTATTTAAATTTAGTGCGAAATCTCTTGACATAGAAATAACCTTTAATTTTTTCCCAAATATTCATCTGAATATCTTCTCGGATATCCAAGCGACCACTAAGGCATTCTCTTCTACCTCTGTTAGATTTCAATTAGCAGAGGAATGTACGAGATAGGCGGCCTATATCTCTGATCAATACAAAATTACCCTAATATGAGTCCCGAGACATAGGGACATTTACGGAAAGGAGGCAGCGGACGATACCTAAAAACGTACTGCAGTGTGCACAGGGTACTGGCCCATTGGGGTACATGCCGAAAGGATTGTATTGCCCTTCAACAGATTCTGTCGCAGTTGCGATGATCAACTTAAAAGAGACAGTCGAACACTTCCTGTGCGAGTGTCCAGCCCGCGCAGAGATAAGGCTTAAGACACTCGGCAAGCCATTCCTGTAGAATGTTTTACTAGAGTTCAGCTGCCACTCTCTGAATGACGTACTGAAATTCATTAAAGCTGCCAAATGACTATACGTTGTACAAGTTGTGAATCGAAATGGTAAATTTGCTAGTTGCTTTTCACCAGGGTGGTAATCCACTTAAACTAACCAAACATCCGTCTGAACCACTACTAAACACTACTGTATCACAGATAGTCGTATTACGGCCGTGTTTATAGTCGTAGAGTCACCATGTTCAACGCAAGAAAAGTGAAAACCGCAGAACTCGAGATGGCTGCTATAAATGTTGTTATTATATATTGTTATTAAAAACTTTTAATATTTGATAATGGGATAAACAGGACGTTTTTCAGAGGAGAATGGGATTTTCGGAGAATGGGATTTTTTCCCCTTTGTCATGTATCAAAGTTTGTATCACGTGGAAAATTTAAGTATCTCTCGAAATGAGCGAAAAAATAAAGTATCCTCCGAAAATTTGCACAAACACGTATCACTTTTGAAGTATATTCAACAAAACGGCAACACTGACTTTGAGGTGAATTTCCACTTAAGCCTGTGCGTGCAATGAGTGAAATATCGTGAGGTTGCCCTTGTAGCATTTGCAAGGGACTCTACGGCAATTCAAAGATCATGTATTGACCTTATGGAAAATCACTCAGGAAAACGCTGATTGTCTTCTTTTGTCACCTCATTCTTTAACCTTTGTATGGATGGCAAATGCGAGTTTATCACTCGCCGCTTATGCTGCATTTTACTCCCTACTCCCTCTCTCACTCTCGTTCTTTACCAACTCAACCCTTTTTCTCCACGACGTTGCTCGCCTGCGCCAAACGCTTGTCATTCTCATATTCTGCCAGCTAAAT
>NW_023458559.1:54676312-54688635 GCF_013731165.1 Rhagoletis pomonella
AAAAAAAAAACATTCTTATTAGTAGCACGAAGTAAATTTAGTACACTTATATCGGCGTACGTGTGTTTTGAATTTTCTCAGGCAGACAAAAAAAAAGGGGGAACAATTGCAGCTACTTTTGCGAATTTTCATGCCCCTCATGTGCGCTCACAACTGCCTGGCCAACTAAGTAGCTGGATGTAAATTAGAATTTCGTCTACATTCGCTGTGTTCAGGGTTCCAGATTTTGGGCGAGCCTATTTCCTTTTTGTCCATGCATTTCTATATATTTTTCCTGTTTTTCATTTTAGGTTTTCCCGTTTGTTCCCCCTTTTATACAACCCCGATTTTAAAAATGGCAAACCAATTTTTCTCCGTGTTTTATTTTTTATACGAGCAATAACCATATTTTAACAACTCAGTCAATAACAATAACAATTCAATTTACATGTAATATTATTAATATAAAAATATTACTTTAAAACATATATTGTTGCATCTACTTATGCGTTATTTGTACATATCATTCGTGTGCAAATAAATTTTTTAATATAATTAATGCAAGTAATAAATATTTCAAATAAAAACTGATAGACACACAAAAGGACATCATATGCTTCGATTTAGAGCCAATTTTTTTCCGTTTTGTTAAAATTTCTCCAAAATAAATTTTGTAAATCGTACCGATTTCAAATCGTAAGATTTGCAGCAAATGCCCGAAATCGTTTTCATGATTTCAAAAGCACTGATTAGTGATCTAATGCAGAAAATGCAATATTGTGCTCCGCCGCAAACGCACATAGCTTTATCTCTGCATTTTTTTTAGCTTGATGTGCTACCGAACCATTAGTGAACTTTTCACTTTTTCATTTTCAGCTGGCAATTAGTTATCATGAATTGACTTATATTTTTCCAGATGCTTTTGCGTTTTTGCATGTTTTTGCAATCAAGATTTCTTAGGAAGAAGGCTTACTGCACATATTGTGCAATACGCTCCAGTTTGACTGGAGGTGGATGCTGACGGAGGAGATTCTTCGCGTAACTAAACTTTAAATTCCATACAGCTTTCCCATGAATGTTTCGCACACTATTTTAGCCGAATAGTATTATTATAATATTTATGGGCACGGCGTATGGGATTTTCCCCCTTTTCACGAGCATTATTTCCGTTATACCTTTTTTGTTCAAAATTCCCGCAAAACGGGGAAAAAAAATTCCTCTTCTGGCAACGCTGGCGGAGGTGCTCATTGGTATGTACGAAACGGCGCGTCAGAATTGTAAAAACTGGCGCATTTTCAGCCGATTTTATTTTTTGTCGACCGAAGGCGGAGAGGTATCATTAAGAGTTAATTACTGGAGCTAAGAGTATAATAGTTATCTATACATTAAGTAGAATTATAATAATACGGCGGTGTCTGTACATTATAGATATTAAAGAAAATTAATATAGGGGTCTTCATTAAGCAACAGAAGCGATATCAAAAAATTTTCGAATTCTTGTCTGTCTGTATGTTTGTACCCGCATCACTTGAAAACTAATGCATGCAATTGAATGCAGTTTTCGCCGATGTATTGCTAGCGGTCTAACTTAAAATATAAAAGAAAAAAATTGAGAGTTGCCACCTTTTTGAAAATTGCACTTTAAGTAAATTGATAAGATGAAGTAAATATTGCCATATGGCTGACAAAAGAAAGACGGTTAAGAAGGCTTACATTCGAAAATATTTTTGTGGAAGGTTGCTACCTGTTTAAAGATTTTAATTTAATTTAATTGGTAAGATAATTTAAATATTGCAAAATTGGTATAAAACTAAAGAGGTTTAGGAAAGTTTATTGCCGAAAATATTTTTGAGGGGGTTGCCACCGGTTTGAAAAATTTTATTCATTTAAATATATTCATAAAAAAATAAAGAATGCTTCATAAATCTAAAATTTGTTTGAAAATCTCAATTCATAAAGCATTCAATTCATAAACAGAAGTGTAAATCATTTGCCAGCTTTTGATTGAGTGCCTGCTGCAGCAAGCGTTTAAGGATTTTAAAACTTCATTTGTAGCACCCCTTAGTTTTTTTTTCTTTTAGGTATTTGTTATATCATTACAAGTTTCAATTTTCTACTGCAACCAATAGAGGAGGGTGTGCTCAATGACCTCGAAATGCGCTACTGAAACCCTTTGAAACTGGCAAAAATATTGATGATTTTTTTGAAAAACTAGTCTTGCCACGACAACTGAAGCTGTAATATTTTTTCAGCTGATTTAAATTTTAAATTGTCTTAGGTTGCATAACCGATTGTTAGGTTAACATATACATATATACATGTATATAGATGTACAATATTTTTCTAGCCAAAGGCAAGAGGAAACATTTTGGAAGTTGTCCCGAAACCTATCTCAGAAATTTTTTTTTGGACCACTCTAATTTAAATAAGTGGATAACATCCAAATAAATACAAAACCAAAAATACAAAGTGTTTGCCCAATTTAAAAACCAATTGCCATATTCAAATACGCGCAAAAATATTATCCAATTAGTTTAGTCGAAATCGCGCCACGCAGCTTCCGCCGCCGCTACTTCGATCGAATCGAAATTTTCAGTTTGTTATAAAAATAACTTCTGCAATTTGTTGCAAGTCAAGTAAAATATTTATTTATTTTTTCGTAAATTAAACACGCTTTTAATATGTTTATGTGCAAATGTGTACATATATGAAATTTTTGCCACCTCCAAAATACGTTCTTCCTTTTTCCGTTTAGATTTTGAAATTTTGCCAAATTTTGATTTGTTTTTATTTACGTGTTCAAATCGGTTTGCTTTACTTGCGATTCGCGAACATTGCCACTACTAATAGCGCTATTTGCTTGTATACAAAATTTTGAAAATTTATTGCTAATATTATTTTTGCGTATCGTGCATTATAATGTGTAAAACTTAAGGCAAAATGTTTTTAGATGTACTTAATTATCAGATAACATTGGCAGCAGAAAAAAGAAACAAAAATGCTGGAAAAGCAAATATCGACACCTGAGTGGAAAATCGACCCCTCTCGGCAGCCAGTTCGAAAACGCCCTATCTCAGAAAGCTTTTCAAGAACGCCCAATTTCAGAATTTGGTTGAATAATGCCCTATCTCAGAACTTAATTGCAGAAGTATCTCAACATTCGGTTCAAAACGCTTTATCAGCTGCGGATTCAAAAACGCACATTTTCAGTTGAGATAGGGCGTTTTCGAACTGAATTCTGAGATAGGATGTTTTTCAATAAACTTATGAAATAGGGCGTTTTCGAACTGGCTGCCGATATAGGTCGAACAAAAAAATAGAACAAAAGGAATTAAGTTATTGTGTGAAGATTCTCTTTGTTTTGACAAAAGGGGGCACTATAAGGCATAAAATATACTGCACCTCTACTCATAATCATTTCTGCCTTAGACCGTTCAATAAAAAATGTCTTATTCTTCTTCTTCTTCTTTGGCTGTGTAACCGTCTAAGCGTAAAAAAATTTCCCCCTTGAACTAATTTGTGACCTCTTCCACTTTGCTTTGCCGCTGTCAAAAAGAGAGCAAATTTAGCCTTATTTGCTTAAACAGCGCACATAGCGTTATTTAGCCGAATTATGCGGGCAAAATTATTTTTATGAATATTTCAACTCGAAATGCTTAGAAAAGACGTGTTTTGACATATAGAATTGTAAATGTTTGAAATCAAGTAAATAGAAGTGGAGGACGTCCAATTATTCCATCAAAACAAAGAAAATAAAGTTGCTTAACGTTTGACATCGATAGACTCCATGTTGCCGTGTTCCGATTTATTTGCGTCCTCAATTACTGAAATATCGGAGCTTACGTATTTTCAACGTATTGCTTTTCCAAACCAAGGTTATTAAGTGCACCGAGTTTGGTACAAATTGATAAATCGGTTACCGAGATATACATTTGTGGTCAACAGTGCGCGGCGCCATGACCATTATCCAAAAAATTATAATAAGTTTTTTTTTTTGTGCTAACAGGTTATTCCAAGAATCGAGTTTTGAGTGAATTAGCTTCAGTAGTTACTTATTTATCGCAGTTCTCTATCTAAAGTGCGTTTTTTAGATTTTTCCTTAATACATTTTCTAAGTAAAGAAATACCACTTATCTGCCATTTTCTGCGGGCAATCTTTTCACACTACATTAGCCAAATTTCTAAGCTTTCAATTGTACAAAGAATAATAACGCGATCTTTCCCGGGGATACAACAAAATTCCTTAATATTCACAAAAATTAACAAAAAAATACTCGTTGAAAACCGCTATTTTCGTTACATTTAAATTGAACGTTTGCTTAATAAATTGATTAAAAAAATGTACGCTTAAATACATTATTACCTTCTGTATGCGAATCCATCATGACTTTTTAACAATATATTAACTTAAAACCGTCACGATCTTTCTTGAGAGCGAACATTTATTTATAAGCAAAGTTAGAATATTCTGTTTCCGGTCAACGGTGAGCGTTCGCTGTACAAGTTAGAAAAGTGAGGGAGACTGGGAAATGTTATTTGGAATGTTCTCTATCGGATGTGACTACCTTTTCAAGTTTCTTTCAAAATTTTCTCTATTTGGTTTATGGCCGCCTAAATCGTTAAAATACTAAGGGTATTGCGTGCGACGGGTACACCAAATGTTTTGTATCGATTCAAGACACGTGTTATGAAACAGATGCTGCCTTGAAGGTGACTTAAAAACTGTTGACTGGACAGTTAAAAAATATAAATAAATAAATATTTGATAAATCTGCGCATTAGTAAAATAATTATTTACAAACTCAACGGAAAAGTACCCCAAACACGAGTAACTGTATATTTTAAACACGGCAAATATGTTTAATGCAAATTTTAGGCGGCTATAATTTATTCTTTTTAACAATTTTTTTTTTAACATTTTACCACCAATATGCCAGACTTTTTTCGCACGTTAGCTTAGTTAGCCAACCAACCAGCTAGCCAGTCAACCATGCGTCTGTCAGCAGATGTGCTCAGCGTAGCAATCACACTTTAACCTTTTCTCATTGGAGGCTGGTGGTGATGCTTGGAAATTTCCAAAATTTATTTTAACAGTGAATTTGAAATTTCTACAATTTTTTATTATGTTGCTTAGGCATTTTTATGCTAATTTTTTTAAAGTCTCATGCACAGCTGGCAACTGTAACGAAGTAAATGATAGCTTTGGGTTTTGATAGCTAATTCATGTGATTGGTAAACTATTTGGAGAGCTTTCTAGTTGATTAATTGCACACCATCTTCGTCAGAAAGTGCAAAACGCTATTTCGTAGCACATGATTAGCATATGGGGAAGGGGGACTTTACCTTAGGCTTTTTTTGTTTAAAGAAGCTATAACAAAAATATGCTCCAGCTTTTGCTGAAAGGTAAACAAAAGCTCTGTGTACATTTCAAAAATGCCAAATTTTGAGTTGTGACTCTTTTGAAGACGGTGTGCGAATTGTAGTACTTAGTAGCACGCGCCTTAAATCTGATTTATCGCAGAGAGAATTGCAAGCAGGTTTGCGGTTTCCTAACGAAGAAGTAATGAACAAATATCACAAGCCGCGTATAATGCAATGTTGCGTGCTTTTAGGGTTACTTAATTTTCCGACTATACCTCCTAACTCACTCTCTAACTTAATATTTTTTTATTTATTTTTAGCCTAGCATTTATTGGTTTTAGAGAATTTTTCGTTTTTACACCCAAGCAGGCATTCATTTTCCACCAAAAATGTTTGCACTCAATGCAAATAAGCTCAATTATTGCTAATGAACTTTAATCATCGATTGTCATTCAAATTGCTGATTTTTCACGCACACTTACTCACATCTCTGACCAACTAATTTTTCAGCAGAGTTGAGGAAAATTGCAAACAAAATAACTACACTGCGTACACAGTTCACTGAATTCCATTGGGGGGACAGCAGTCTGAACTTCAGCTGAAATTTTGGTTTAAACAGTTAAGAGAGGTAGCGATTGTTAATGCGTTCAAGTGAATGGCTGTCAATTAAAGCAATGAATTATGCACACCTAATAGGCATTGATGGAGAGCCATATGCTACTTATAGTATGTATCAGGCCGGATAAATTTTTATGGAAGATTTTTCCGACTATGCGCGTATGGCGCAGAAGGATTCTGCGTGTAATTCTAGGCAAATTTGCCGAAGAAACCATGCGTCTAAAATCAATTTGGACTTTGCCAATATGCGAAAATAGGTTTCTTACCATTTTGCTGTAAATTTCGTGTAAAAACATGCTTTAAAGGTTTTTTTGGTATGATGAATCCATTTCCGAACTTATCTTTTTCTTAAAACTTCCACCAAAGGCGGAACAGTGAAAATGTTCACATTTTCTTCGAAACCTATTTCCGCAATTTTGAAAACTCCAAATTTATTTCAGACCCATGGTTTCTTCGGCAAATTTGCTTAGAATAACACGTCGAATCCTACTATGCTATACACACATAGTAAAAAACATAACCCGCCCTAGTATGTACAGTGACGAACAAAAGTATTGTTGGCACAGTGAATTTTTCGCAATATTTGCAAAGTTTTTTATTCTATTTATTTTCGATAATCTATCTATCTATATATATAAATGTGAATGTCTGTTTGTTTATTACTTTATAACTTTTGAACTACTGCACGGAATCGCGGGAAGGTTATAGGTGTGTTTTTGTTTGCAAATATGGTGTCAATTTTGCAAGGGGCCATGGCACCTCCCATAGGCCTGCACAAAATTGTCAAAAATAAATTAGAATAAACAACTTTGCATATATTGCGAAAAATTCACTGTGCCAATACTTTTGTTCGTCACTGTATGTATGTATGTACTTGTGATATATTTTTGGGTGTGAAAGTGCCGATGGCATTTGCTACAATTTTCATTCGAATTTTAATTATTACTTGCAGAGATTTGTTGTTTCTCTAAAATTGTTGTGACATTTTCCAATAATCAGCCGCGTACAAATTTGGTGATTGTGTATTGCAGCTTTCTATGTAGTAATTTAAAGAGAATAACTTGAAAATTGAAATAAATTTATTTCTGCTGTAAATGGTAGCATCACTGAATATTGTTTCTAGTCTCGACATTTTTATAGAAAATGCTAGAAACTCTTTGTATGATTTTGTTTTCGATTTTATGGTTTTGATTTGCTGAATTTAATTGAGGTACATTTCAAAAAATCTTTCAAGAATACGCGCAGCTCAACAACTTAATAAATTGTCTGCTATTTCTGCAACATTTTGTTAAGCAAGCAGCGCTAAGTTAACTTCTACTGCAGTACGGTGTATGTTGTTGTGGTAAGGGAACAAAGTTTTGCTTACCTCTACGATGTTAGTTTGTAAAGAAAACAGATGTATATTTATTGTTTCTGTAGTATTCTGTTAAGAGAAAAGTTGGTGGTTTACTCATACCAAAGCATTCTCTTAGTTGAAGAAAAGCTTTCTAACTTTTACTGTAGTAATATGTTAAGACAACAGAGGCCTATTAACTTCTGCTTTAGTCTGTGAACTTCTATTGTTGTATTCTAAATTAGAAAATCGAAGCCTGAAGCGAGACAACTAGATAGAGGGAGTACTCTCGCTTAACAAAGCAGATTAAGAATAATTCGTAACGTATACGCACCGTTGCACCACATGACTTACCTCTACGTATCGCTCATTTGCTGCAATAGTGTCATAACTAAAAGAAAAAAATTATATGTTTAGTGAAGTATGTAACAATGACCGCCACATCTTCTTTTATGTTGCGTAAAAATTGCATAGCTGTAACGATTAACAATAGCTCTTTAGAAGAAAATGTGTTGTCATATTTACCATAGCACTATGGTAAATTTTATAATTTTTTTTTTAAATTAATTATGGCTAAATAAATTAAAGATTTAAACAAGTAAACGTTTTTTAATGCTTGGCATATGGTTTCCCATGTTTCTGCAAAAAAAAAAAGATTTAACCCTTGTCGACCGTACGGTGTGAAGGGGCCACTTTTTCTCTTATGGTTTTATTAAGTTTTAAATGCAATTTTTTCTTAATATTCGTATTTCTTATTTATAAAGGACATTTTTAAGGTTGGTATTTTGAAAAATGTTGCCAAATTTTACAAATTTCAGCTTTAAACCGAAACATTTTAGTTTTCGTGTTATAAAAAGACAACAAGTTATAGCTAAACATAAAAACAGCAACCCTTACAGTAACAGAATTTTAAAATCTTCTTATTTTGACGCTATTTGCACGACGGCGTTTGGTTGTCTACTCTCTTCTAAAGTCTTCGTGCATTTACACAAGGGGAGCTCAACAAAGTTAAGCTTCTGAGCCAAACGTCAACAACGTCAATACCCATTACAACAACATCTTCTGGGAATTGCAAAAAATACAAACAAACTAGAAACCAATGATACTAATATCGTCGTTTAAAAAACAAAACCGCGTATCGTTATTATGCAAAACCGCGTAACTGACATTTGTTGCTAAAAATTGGATTTGCTCACACAAGTTCTTGGCTCGATCCTTATCCATTCCTCCTGAAATATACTAGGCAGAAATGCGATTACATTATAAAAAAGATACCCATTTTGAAATATGAGTGTTTTGTGTCTCTAAAAAATAATTTATGCAACCTTGCATATGCGGTTTTGCATTATCTTGATACGCGGTTTTGCACTTTAAATGACGGTATACAGCTGAGCAAATGCGAGACAGCAATGCGCTATGGTCCAGAAATGAGATTTTGAGGAATAAAATATTTACAGTTGACTTAGCTTCTGACCCTTTTTTCGTATGGTTTCCAAACAAAGAGACAAATGCAGTGTAATAAAAGTACTCAATTCAGTTTAACAACAAACATGATTCTGTTTTTTGAAAAGTTATGTTATGTAAAATACTGAGATGGGTTTTCCAACCCATTAAAAATCTAAAAATATAAGGTTGAATGTTATTTTCATATTACATGTTGCGCTTCTTTGAGATGTGAGCTACCTACCAGTAAGAATATTGCAAGGCTGGTAAATTTCAAGCTCAAATGAAAAAAGTGATGTTTCAATGTCTTCCTCAGAATCGTTTAAATCTTTAATTATTGCTTTAGATGACGCACAGCAGCACTGTTTTCGCTCTGTACCCAAACTTTGAAAACATACATACTATTTATGTTGTGAGCGCAAGCTAGCGCAGATTAAATCCGATTCGTGTGCAAAGGCACAGTTCCACCTACAATTACATATAACACATCTGACAAGTTTTTTATAAATTTTTTAGCAACTCTAACAATTAGTTATCACACCCCATAGTAAAATAAAAGGATGAAAATTTAACTCTCTCCTCTAAATTGGAACTTTTGACCATAGTTCATAGCAGCGTATATAAACTGTAAAATTTAAAGCCGTTTTTCTTGAGCTTTTCATATGTTGTTTTATGACACTCTTGCAGCAAATGAGCGATATACATTCATATGCATATAAACATCACACATACACAGGCAGCATCGGAAATTCGTTAGCTGTTGGCACGCGCTGGCGTATACGTAACTAATATGCCCGTTTATGGTTACATAGATTTTTATTATTCATTTGCTACGCAGCAGAAGCTTAATTCCACCACTTAAGCGCTTTTGTGTGGCAAACTTAATCGATGTAATTATCACAAAGTTGGCTGCACAGAAGAAATTTTGTTAAAAGATTAATTTTGTTGATATGCGCTGGGTACACTGTGTAATGGGCAGAAGTGTGTTTCGAGGGATAAGTGAGGATTTAGTTTTATATTGTTATGTAAGTTTTTACTTAGGCAAAACAAAAAGCATTTGCCGTCGCTCAAAGGAAGACTAAATGTGTTCAGGTGAAACGATATCACTGCCGTTAAACGTACGTATGTGTTTGCATTAATACATATTGTTAAAGCGCAGTTAGTCAACGACGTAGCGTAAACGTAGGTTGACGTACGTAGCAGCATATCAAATTTACTGTTGATAGAGAGAGAGAGAGAGAGAAGGAACGGCAACGTCACCGCCATGCGGTGGTGAGTTTTCGTTAGCACGAGAATCCCATAAGGTAGATCGTATCTGCTACGTCGTTGACTGTTTGAGCTTTTACCTTAATTCACATAGGCCCTAGCCAACACGTTTTTCGCAACTGCGTTTTTCACAGATTTTGGTAGGAGGTATTAAAGTACACTTCAATAAAAATTCTAAAGTGCTAGTGCCAAAAACAACGGCATTACATGCCACTTTTTAAAAAACCCTACCTGTTTTTGATACTCTTTTTAACCTACTTAAATTTTTATATGAGAATTGATGTCGGTTTTGTTTTTTTTTTTGCTTAAAAATTACTTGCCATATTGTTTTTTGCTTCTCCTGTAAAATAAACGAAAATTTGTTGGTTAGGGCCTTTGTGAATTAAGGTAACGATATACATATTTACATACTTATTTGTAAGTAATAATATGCAAAATTTTCTAAGCACTTAATGCTGTTCTTGTGCTGCAACTCTCTCAAGTGCCGTTTGGAGTGGCACGAGCAAGTGCTGAGAGGGCTTCCCAACTGTTTGTGTGTATGTATAGCATATCTTGCACTTCAATGGCGCGTAACGCTACTTAACTTACTACACGTGATGGACAATAAATCTACTGCCGTTCATACAAACTGGTACACCTCAACTTGCACTTGGCTTGAGTGCTTGCAAATAGACAAACAAACAAACCTAAAGCTACTGCTCCTCACCCTTACTTGTGAAATTTAATAGCTGTATTCAATTTACAATGACATTGTCTTAGTCTCTGTCGTCTCGCCATTCACATAACTCAACAATTGACCAACCGGTGGCTGACTGTACTACTCATCGTCAAGTCATTGCTGTTAGCCAGCCTCTGAGTCCTATTCAGCAAGAAGGCCGATGCAGCATTTCAGTGTCCGATTATTTGCTGTTACAGCACACTTATAAGGATAAGAATGGTACTTGATTGTTTATTTGAATTATCAGCCATGGCACTATTGTTACACAAATTGCCGGTTGACTGCTTAAGTGGGACAAGAAAAGTTGCATAAATTACAAATTGCGTACAGATATGCATTTACATACATACATGCACATGTGAGTGGGCACAACTTCCAAGTATGTATATACATATGTGTGATATTTATGACTGTTGTGCTTCGAGGAGAAGAAGTTTTAAGAAAAGTGAGCTTAGAACTATTCAGAGAAAATGATTGATTACACTGGTTTACAGCAAAAAACGTTCTATAGATGCCACTATCCAATTCCTATGTAGAATTGCTCGGTCATTCCGAAAATCGATATAATTTTTATTTCAGTGGATAACCTTTCGATATATTTGCAATTTACCGTTATCCAAAAAAATAATAGTGGTTTCACTTAATCACGTATATCTTACGAACCAGTTGAATAATCGTAATACGATAGATACGGGAAATGAAAGCAAATAAAATTCTCCATAAACCGGAATGCAACCGCTACTCGAAGAAACTAGTTTATAAGCCGTTTGAGAAGTGCAACAGTTACTCAAGCATTATACGGTGCACACTTCAAGGCACAATTCGTTTAATTTAGAAAGGATTATTTAGCATATAAAAAACAGAGATATTTCATTGGAAAAAAAACATGTGCGAACCTTATAAAGACTAACTGTATTTTAGTGAAAATTTATTTCGAAGCATTTAAAAATTTAATAAAAAGTGTTTTATTGATTTTTTGAATCAAATTCTTAATAAATATACTAAATTCAGCAAGGCGTAATTAACATCTAATATATAAAATTCTCGTGTCACGGTGTTAGTGGTCGAACTCCTCCGAAACGGCTGGACCGATCTTTATGAAATTTTTTGTGTATATTTGGTAGGTATGAGAATCGGATGTAAAGTATATTTCATACCGCTAGGTGCAGGGGGCGTGGCACCTCCCATACAAACCGAATATTTCATACTGCATATCTCTGGAAGTGTTCATGGTAGAGTACTCTAACTTGGTATGGAGATATATCAAACCAATCGCATACTCATGGAGAAAAATTGTGGTTATTGGCAAAAGGGGGCGTGGCACCTCCCGTTCAAACCAATTTTTTCATACTGCATATCTCTGGAAGTGTTCATGGTAGAGTACTCTAACTTGGCATGGAGATATATCAAACCAATCGCATACTCATACAGAAAAATTGTGGTTATTGGAAGAGGGGGCGTGGCACCTCCCATACAAACCGATTTTTTATACTGCATATCTCTGGAAGTATTCAAGGTAGAGTACTCTAACTTGGTACAGAGATATATCAAACCAATCGCATACTCATGGAGAAAAATTGTGGTTATTGGAAAAGGGGGCGTGGC
>NW_023458559.1:54688645-54781886 GCF_013731165.1 Rhagoletis pomonella
TTCATGGTAGAGTACTCTAACTTGGTATGCAGATATATCAAACCAATCGCATGCTCATGAAAAAAAATTGTGGTTATTGGAAAAGGAGGCGTGGCACTTTCTATAAAACCGAATTTTTCATGCTGCATATCTCTGAAAGTGTTCATGGTAGAGTACTCGAACATGGTATGGAGATATATGAAATCAATCGCATACTCATGGAGAAAAATTCGGACTATTTGAAATGGGGGCGTGGCACTTCCCATACAAACAGAATTTTTCATAATAAGTACCTCTAGAAATGTTCATGGTAGAGTACTGAAACTTTATATGGGCATGGCACCTCCCATACAAGTCGAATTTTTCTTATTGCATATCTCTATAATTGTTCTTGGTAGAGTACTGGAACTTGGTGTGGTGATATATGAAATTAATCGCATAGTCATGTAGAAAATATGGAGCTATTGGAAAAGGGGTCGTGGCACCTACCACACAAGCCGAATTTCATACTGCATATCTCTGGAAGTTTTCGTGGTACAGTACTGGAACACTTCGTGTGGAGATATATGAAATTAATCACATGCTCATTGAGAAAAAACGGCTCTTTAAAAAGGGGGCGTGGAAAAGTAATTCGCCAGTTGGCGCTGGAGTTGAGTTAGTACTAAAAATTTTTTTATGACCCGATTTGGCGAACATTCAAAACATGTATTAGAAACGGTGCTGAGGTCGAGTTACTACTAAAAATCTAAAAAGTGAAAAAAAGGTGCCGTGAATGTCAGACTAAATCGACCCGTTGCACTATTGAGTATATTGAACTCTCGTGTGTTACGATTGACCCAATGGATGTGATTTGCCAATATTATTATGCGTTAGAGCCTCATTCGAAGAAACCAGTGTTGAGTTGTGCAGTGGTAAATCTCAAATCACCACCTGTCGAAATACCTTAAAAGCCAGTTTCATGAAAGCAATTTAATGAAAATTTATTTATTTAGTTGAATTTAATATAGAACCTGACAGAAAAACATAATTCTTCACTTAAATTACTTTCGCGAAACTGGCTTTTAAGGTATTTCGTCTCAGTTTATGTATGTATATTATATTTCTGTTGAACAAGGATACGCATTGATATTGAAATTGCCACTAACTATAAGATAAAGTTCCTAGGGCACATTCACTATAGATCCGGCTCATTGTGCCCACCAGGGATCTTCTCATGGACATAACACTTTCGTTCGGTTATTTAAGGCGGCAAACGACCACCAAACGATAGTCTTAGCCGACGAATGTGCAGTACAAATCGTAAATGTGGATTGTTGGAGAAACTGTTGTACCAAAATGTTTAAATTAAAAATCTAATTTTGGGCGGGACGAAGTTCGCCGGGTCTGCTAGTATATAAATATAAATATTGATGTTTAATAAAAAATTTTTTACAAATTTTACTCAAGTAGCACACTGGTGTATAACTTGGTGTAAATTTCTGAATTTTGGTACAAATATGATTAGGTTGTACCAGAATTCATAAATTTACACCAAGTTATACACCAGTGAGTATATTAGTGAAAATTTAGATGGAAAATTTTTACAAATTTAATAAACGGTATTTTCTAATTCTTTAATGATGTTTTAAGTGAAATTCTTAATAAAAACAAAAAATTTTTTCATAAATGGAAAAAAATTTTATAAACTTCTTTTTATAAAAAAACTTATACTAACGTAGTTAATTCTATTTATTACTTCATTCATTTATTATTCATTCATTCATTCTATTTGTAAAATGTCAAATGTTTGTCATGTAGCTGTCACAGGGGTGACAGGTGAAAATACACAAGTAATTACATTCTCATACATACTTATACTTACTATGTACATGTGTAGCTGTACGAAATTTAGAAAATTTGCTTATATAATCCAACCTATTACTAGAATAAGAATTTATTTTCTTTTGTATTTAGGAAATACAAAAATTTAATCAAAATAATCAGACTAACGTCACTAAGTGCGCTCAAATGTGGACTAATTTTTATCTGCGCTAAAAATAAAAAAAATTTGCTTTTAATTTTTTGATTTTTATTTTAATTCACTTTATTTTTTATATTTATGTATTTATTTAATTTTTAATAAATTTTTTTGTGCATATTTGTCACATTTTTTGCTCTCCGAAGATCATAGCCGGCAACGCTTTAATTCTCTGCCTACCTATCATATATGTATGTATGTACAGTTATATTTTTAAATTAATTTACATAATTTCGCATACATCTCCTCTTAAACTCCTTGCCGCCGACATTCGGCATCTGTTAATTTAATAACCAAGGCAAGTAAGTAGCAAATTTAATTAGCGTAGCGCTAAGTGATTACACGATTTTAACTGGTTAGCATAATTACACTAAACATTTTGTAATACACTTGCGAGTTGATTTCGTTTAGTACAGCAGAGCGCCAGAAGAAGATAGTAGCTGAGTTGATTTAAAAATTTTTGCAAGTTTTTCGGCCTTCTTCTATTTTCAGTAGTGTAGTAGCTGTCGTAAATATAAGAAAATTTAATCGAAAAATCAAAAGGGAATTTCTGCTCAGTTTTTTATTTATTGAGAAGGGTCATTCCATGGTGACTGGTGGAACATTTTACTCCAGAACGTGATCAATTGTGTATTATAACTATGTCGTCGTAGCATACGCAACAGCGAAAGATAATTTTTAACATACATAGAAAACTAATGTATAAAATTCCTTTAAAAAATACCAAAGGATTTCTTAGTTCTATTCCTTTAAACAATTTTTGAGTGCTCAGAATTTATGAGTCTAAAATTTGTATTTGTTTTGGTAATAAAAATGATTTTGAGACCAGCCAACCAGACTGACAAATTTCGGACTGGTTTGGTGTCATAAATTTTGAGTTGGACAAAATTTACAAAGTTCTCGTAGAAGTAAGAGTCTATTAATAATCAGAATTATAAAGAATATTTACTTTTATGACTCAGAAAGCGTCATATTTCAGACTCTAATATGACTCCTAACTTCGACTCGTGTTGGCGTCCCCTTTTAAGAATGGAAGTATGCGATTTTCTGACTCTTTTTTGAGCTCATAAAAAGGGTTACAACTTAGAATTCTGAGACTCGAGTCGAATTGTGAGTACGAATATTTATAAAGATGTAACAGGTGGGACACTAAAAATAACTCTATTTTACCTCTGTCCACTCAAAAGATGAATTTTAGGCAAAACTAGGCTGATATAATCTTCATAGAACAATTAAAAAAATATTTAAAGTTGTGACTGGTGTAAACAAAGTAATTATGTATGAATTAAAAGTTTCCATGGACAAAAATTACAGCTCATTTTTATTTCCTAAATATTTTTCAACATTTTGAAATCTATGTCGTTTTCCTCTTTTGCATGGAATGACCCAGAAGAAAGTAAAACAGAAAAGTAAAGAAAAACAAAAGGCAGGCGAATTTTTGAATAATTTTCAGGTATTTTTATTTGATTTTCACTATTATTTATGATTTTTTTTTTCTTTGACAAACTTTTTATAATTTCCTAGTCATGTTTCGTATTCGCATCGCTAGCGTTTCACTCAAAAAGAACTAAAATTAGCATTGATATTCAAATGCTGAGCGAGCCTTGGAAAAAATTAAAAAAGAAAAGCTAAAATTGTTTCGCTGTATTATGTGTATAATATTGAGTTTAAGAAGATTTTCTTACCGAACTTTGGTAAAAACTATTGCAAGTAGCTAATTTTTTTTTTAAGAAAAACTTAGTATAAAGTAGCTTACGAAAAAATTTAAATTTATTTAAGTGAAACTTTTATTTGTTCCAAAATATGTATTGCGAAATAGAAACATTAAAAATTAAATACTCTTTTTATGCATTGAAGAAACTATTGTGAGCGTAAATTGGATGATCAAAAAAAGAGAATATACACTAGGCGAAGATTGAAAGTATATACCTTGTTCTAATATAATATTCACAATTATTTTCATGAAAATTTTTTTTTGCATTAATTATTTATGAAAATACACCGCCTAAATCGCCGTTGAGATTTGGTAGTTAATTCTATAATATAAGACATGTAAATCAAAGTTGGACACTTTATACATATGTAGTTCACAAAAATTCAAAAAATGTATTCAGAATTTCAATTCTAGTCTAAGATAGTGCAACTTTCAAATGGATGGATAAAATATATGAAGCTTGTTTCTTTAGCTTTCAAATGGTGTTAAGATGAAATCTCTACGATGAGTAGAAGCCGGGATATACCGATTTCAACAAGTATATGATTTGCCTGGTTGAGGAAAAAATCCAAACTTTGACAGATCATATCTCCGAAGAAAAAAGTAAAAAAATAAATCCTTGGATACGTGAAATTATTTAATGTTGAAAACCCGTAAACCGAGTTTGAAGCAAGTCGGAAGTGTGGTATCAAATTATGTGTTCGATTTAAAACAAAAAACACTCCATAAGCATGCATTTCTTATCAAATAAAAGGCGGGAGACCGTTAGCAACAAAATTTCAAAAAATTAACTCCAGTTTTTGTAAATTGCACTTGTTAGTTATATAAAAAAACTACAGACACAGTCTCTAAAAAAATTCGCAAAAATTAACGCGCTTTTTTAGTCGGTTGAAACTTGCACTTTATTAGACTAAAATTGAATGGGCTACAAAAGTGCATACCCGATATATTTGTAAATAATAAATTTCTATATTCTGAATAAAAAGTTGCAAATTTTGATGAAATTTTTAAAAATTTTTATGTATTTTATGTACTTTGATTTGTATGGTTATATACATATATGAACTATATTTTCATAAATAATTTATACAAAAAATTTTTCATGAAAACTGTTGTGAATATTCTATTAGAACAAGGTGTACACTTTCATTTGCCGCCTTGTGTAAATTGTTTAATCCTTATTTTTAAAATTTCGCAGATAATAGTTTTTCTTAATCTTTTTAATACATAGCTTACAAGCTTTTGTTAGTGTCTACTAGTTTTCGGCAGCTCATCACATAGCCACTGCCCTAAAAAATCTTCGAAGCGATACCTCTCCTCTCCTCCCCGTCAGACACATGTTTATATCACACTTTCTGCTATCACCTAACATGTTGTAAAAATAAATTGATATAATGAATTAATTAAATTTGACAATTAATTTTTGGAAGCCGACACATAGCAATAATTAAAAAATAAAAGCAAAAAAACCAACGCTTCCGCCATGCGTCACAAAAGCGTCGGCGTGTAGTATCTGCATACATACAAACAAAGATGCTTACATACATAATATACATAAATAAAGAAAAAAGGCAATATTTTTAGTGCAGTAAAAAAATCTCGAAAAACTAGACTACATAAGTAGAAATTGTCTATTGAAAAATATTTATTTATGTAAATTGTATGCCACTGTGTTCATAATGAGCACATAGCAGTCGGCGCTGATGAGGCGCACAGTGAGTGAATGGCCGGCGGTCTAGAGGCCTACAAAATGTTTGGCCAGTGGCACGAGCTTTTGTCATTGTCGGTTGACGCACGCACGTCACACGCACACCACACATCTAACATGTCTATCAAGTATATGCAGAAGAAGAGGCAAAAGGCGATTTGCGAAAACTACAACAATTACTATGTATGTATGTACCGAAAACAAAAGACGGCACAAAGTCACGAAGTAGGCACAATTTAGTAAACGAGAACAATAAAAAAAAGGTGAAGTGTAAGAGAGGCGCACTTTAGCGGCGGCAGTGTAAACAATGCTGTGATATGCATGCCTACTATATACTTAACAGCAAAAAAGTTTTCGGTATTTTAGTATTTCCCTTTTGGCAGTAGCGTAAATTTGCTGAGAAGATGAGCTATGAACAAACTAATTTAAAAAGTAGAAGATTTATGTAGTCAAAAATTTTGAATGGATAAGTAAATTATAATTTCTAGATAATATGACTTTTATAAAAGCAACGAATCAAGTACAAGGCGCAGACATAGCCTAGTTAGATCCTCTTTTTATAGTATTGTGCTGCATGAGCAAAACTTCGCCTGTAAATAATAAATAAAATAAAAAGACAAGCCCTCCTGAGCTTCGACATTCCATTGCGTTTGTAGGGCATTTGTAGCATGAAATGAGTTTGAGCAGCTGGCTAAGCGGTAAGTCTTGTTTAAGCTGCTGACTTTAATGGCTTTTTAAACCGAGCATAGGCAGTTTCCCTCGTAATCAAAGGTTACACAGCCTTGATAATTTTGCGTAGAATGTGCGGACGGGGACGCTCGAGTTAGGATTGATTATTGTTGCGCAGCTGTAACTGTAGATCCAGAAGAACTTTAACGGGAAAAAATACACGGCGGCATCAAGCATAAGCACACTGAGTGTGAGTACGCGGCTAACACTCCACTCGGATGGGCAAAATTTAGCATTCCACTAAACCAAAATTACACAATTCTTTTTGTTGGTTATTGTATGAGAATAGAAAATACACATTTTTGGATAAATGTTGCTAGTTTTTGAAAACCAAAGTCCATATGTGTACATTGCAGCTAGAAAAGTACTTTTGAATCCTTGTAAAACCACAGCCACAGCCAAAACGCTTGGCTAGCATGCAAAACACTTAATTGCACAGAGCGTCAAAACAAAATTTCAATTCATTTTCAGACGAAAGTACCTACTCATAGTGAACAAATGTTGATCATTGCTTGCGTGTACTAGCGAGCACTAACCACAGGCGAATGTGCCGCCAGCCAAAGTACTTACCCAGCCAGCAAAAAATTCGAAAATCGCTCAGAAAAAGGGTGAAAAAAGTGGACGAAGTGCGGATTTTTGTCCGTTTACCGATTCTATTTTCGGATACCTTGACAATGCGTTTTCCCACTAAATTGTTTGTGAAACGGATACTTCTTTGGCTGTTTTTCTGAAATTTGGCCGATTGAATTTTTTGTTCAATACGATTTTCTTCTGCACTTCATAGACACTTTTTCATGCTAAAAAAAAAAAATAAAGGAAACTTAAGGAATCGCCTGACGGAATGCGAACACGGCATCTTCTGGAAGCTAACAAATAGCGGAACACTCCTTCGCACGCTCATCCACTGCCGACTACGCATGCATGTTTTCAAATGTTGAACTTGAACAAATAAAATACAATTATTGCTTTCAAATAACATCATCTTTTTCGAACGTTTTGGACGTTTTCCGAATACGAGAACCACCGTTGTTTTGTGGACATTCTTGGATACGTAAATGAATGAAAATTGTAGTCGTTTTCTATTCGTTTCCGGGTACGGAGAATTGTACTAGACTGCACTTCGACAAAATTTACGTTTCTTTGCTGGCCGGGTATGCATAAGTCTCATGTGCATGTAGTATGTGACATTGAAATCGCATGTGTGTGCGTGCAGAAATGTAATTTAAAAAGCATGAAATAAGGATAAATTATACACGCGCATGCAATTTACAACTACATAGTTTCCTCAACTATTGCCCATTATCCATGTATGTATGCAGTTGTCGTTTCCCAGCAAAAACTTTTCATTTTTTTGGGAAGCACTTATTTTTGTATCAATAGAGTAACGCAATACACCTCCAATGACATTCATGTGTTAAAATAATGCATTCTGTAAACGAAAAGGTAAGCAGTTATCCCAAATTGGGGAAGCACTTTGCGAGAGTAACCGCTTACCTTTTCGTTTACAGAATGGACTATTTTAACATTACAGTTAATGCAACGGATAAGTGAAAATTGTCTGGAGGCGACTTGTATTGCGTTACTCCATTGATACAAAAATACGTACTTTCCAAAAAGTTTAAAGTTTTTGCTGGGTCGTAGTTGGCGGGAGAGCGCACTTGCAGCGCTAATCTGTGTGCGCGCAAACGTGTGTGTGTGTGATAATATTCCTTTTTCTAACTTATATGTATGTTTACTACATTCAGCCTTCGTACAACTTCTACTTAACTACGGCAATCTGTTGAATGCGTATTCGAGTTTAAACGGATTTGCCATCAATAACGGTGCCTTGAATAGCTTTTCTCGAAAGTTATTTTCCTGTCGTTTGTTTGCAAATTTCCTTTATAGAGAAATCTAGTAAGCTAACTGCCAACACAGGCATACACATCGTACATATTATATGTATCTACATTTGGTTGGCCAAAAAAAAGGGAAGTCGGAATTTAAATGTTCTCACCCCCTAGGATTGTTCTATACAGAAAAAATATACCCCTATTGAAAATCAAATCAATATTTTTCGATCGGAAAACTCTGGCTCTCTTCAAGAGACTTCCAATAATAATACCCACTTGTTTATTTAACCTTTTTTTACAGTAACTATATTTTATAGGTCCGCCAAAAACCCCTGAAAATGCAATGGGGGGTACCAATAAAATATAGTTACTATGAAAAAATGGTTAAATAAGGAATTCCGATCGAAAAATATTGACACTCAAGAATTCTATACCATTTCTGTGAAAAGTTCTTTTTCCATATAAAATAAATGGAAAGCTTTGAGTGCTTTGAGCGACCTCTAAATATTTTTTTATTCTTTCATTATTGAACAACCCTCGCGGGTGAGAGCATTCAAATTCCGACTTTACTTTTTCCACATGCGTTTTTGGATCACCCTAATGCACATATGTATTATGTAGCGAAATTTTTACACTTTGTCACAGCATCGTCGGCGAATATCAGTCAGCTTGCGCGCCTTGTGTGCTAAATTTTGCAGTTTGCTAGATTTACATATGTACATACATACATACCTGCCCTTAATTTAATTAGCCAACAGTTGCTAAACACTTAGCAGCGCATTTTGACAGAAGTGTGTAAAAAATTTGCAATATGATAATTTTCGCAATGTTCGTTTCTATGATAATGCTTCTTAAGAATGTCATAAAATAATTTAGATACGAGAATTAAACAAGCCAGTATGCAGCTCTCAAGAAAAGCAAAACCTCCATATAAAATGACGTACAAGAAATGGCTTAGAATTTTTCTTGAGGCAGTACACAGTTCTTAAGAAATTTGCTACGCTTTCTTCTACGGGTTTCTAAATTTTTTTGTGAAAAAAGAGCACAGGGCAAACCATGCCTACAACAGAAATGTATGCCCATTCCATTATTTCTTGAGGAAAGAGTGAGGCAACAGGCTGGTAAAGTATCAGATGTCAAAATTCCTTGGACACATACACACGAAATAATGGCATTTTTTTCTTGACCGTTTTCTTGAGAGCTGCCCACTGGCCTTAAAGGAGAAAATAAGGGTGGATATAAGAGTACGGTATTTTTGAGAAATAATTTTCTTGACTTTGTGTTGTCTTATTTTTTGTTTTTTTGTATAACTTGCTCGTCTTTTTCTTTTTCTTTTTCTTTTTCTTTTTCTTTTTCTTCTATATATAAATGTGAATGTCTGTTTGTTTGTTACCTTATAATTATTGAACCCCCGCACGGAATGGCACGAAACTTTGCACACTTTTATGTTTTTACCTCGGTAAGGTTTTAGGCATGGTTTTATTTGTAAATATATCGTCAATTTTGCAATAAAAGTCAACGCGTGTTTGACATTATAAGACCCGCGCGGCGCAGAGTAGGGCAAAAAAGGTTGCTGTCGACAAATCAATTTTGAGAGCCCAACTACGAACCGCTTTCAAGTTTCTTTTTTTTTAATAAGAGACAATTAAATTTTGCGTCGATCTATTGGTGACGATTTTTAAAAAAGCTCTATTTTTTTTTAATAATTGCAGACATTTGAAATAAATTCTAAGTATTTTTCAAAAAAGTGGAAGCATTCAAACGTAAACATTTTTTTCTTTAATCTTTCAACATAAATAAAAAACTTAAGCTTTTTTAAAAAATCGCCACGGATAGATCGACTCGAAATTTAATTATCTTTTATAAAAAAAAAAAAGAAACTTGAAATCGGTTCATATTCGGGATATCAAAATTGATTTGTCCACATCCACCAATTTTTCTTCTTATATTTAATTTTTTTCTTTTTAATTTAGCGGTCTTTTACTTTTTAGATTTTATTATTTTGAAAAGAAAACATATACATATTTTAATTTCATTTAATTGTTAGAAAGGTATTTTATGTATCATTATTATTTTTTTCTTTAATTTAATTTTCTGTTAATTTTTCGATGTCATTGTTTTTAAAAGGAGAATATTTTTTTAAATTTCATTTAAGGAATTTTCTTTCTTTGTTAAATTGTTTTCCTTTTTTAATTGAACTTTTATTAAGTTTCAGATTTTATTGTTTTAAAACGGAAAATATGTATTTTTTAATTTAATTTAATTTTCAGATAGGTACTTGATTTATTTTATGTATTTTTTTCTTTCCTAATTTAATTTTCTTTGCACGTTTGGATGTTATTGTTTTAGAAATTTTTTTTTCAATCACATATAGCTTTTAGGAACTGATTTTATTTTTTCTCTTTTTATATTCTTTTTCTTTTTCTAGTGGATTTTTCTTTTAATTTTAAGATTTTATTGATTAAAAAAATTTTTCAATTTCATTTAGATAATTTTTGGAAACATATTTTATTTATTTCTTCTGTTTGTTTAGTTTAATTTAATTTTTTAATTTAAATTTTTAGGATTTTGCTTTATTTTTTCTTTGTCTTTTTTAAATTTATCTAATTAATCTTTAATTAAAGATTTTGTTTTAAAAAGTAACATATTTTTTTCTTTATATTTAAACTTTAAGCACTATTTTTTTCGGGTTTTATTAATTTTTTTTTCGAATTTAATTTTTAGATTTTATTGTTTTAAAAACAAAGAATATTTTTTTCTGTTTGTTTTTTTTCTGTTGACAATTTTCTTACGAGAGACCCTTGTCTTTCGAGGGACTATGGTGAGTTGAATGACAGTTGCCAAAATTGCCATTTTAGAAGCATTAGGCCTGTTGGCTTGACTGAATAAGTGAATGATGTCGTTAACAGAGTCTTCCATGACATTGTAGATGATTACAAAAATCATGAATAAGTGAACAACCTCAATGTTGACACTGTCACTTATCTAGAACAAGCTGTAAATTATTCCGTAGCACATCTGAATTCGCTTGAACCGTCAGGTATGGCACCTTATCAATTATTTCTTAAAATCGGATCGCCAATAATGATGCTCAGAAACTTAAGACCACCAAAATTGTGAAATGCAACTCGACTGATCGTTTAAAATTTACATCCCAGCATCATGAAGTAACAATTTTCCTGGAAAATCGGCAGGAAATGGTGTTTTTATACCACGAATCCCTTTAATTCTTTCTGATATGCCTTTCGAATTTATTTAAAAGACTTCAGCTTCCAGTTCGCGTAATTTTTGCAATGACAATAAACCAAGGCCCAAGGACAATCGTTGAATCAACTAAGAATGTCCATGTCATTCATACGGTCAGTTATGCGTTGCATGCTCAAGGGTTGGCAGTGCAAAAAATCTATATATTTTTGTTCCAAATAACACAAGAAATAATGTTGTTTAACAGAATCCCTTAAAATAAAACCCAAAACTTTATCGAAAATAAAATGTATGATAAAATCTTTTGAAAATGCATTTAGTGGTTTTGAAGGTTAAAACTATGCTGTGAAATAATATTAGAATGATTATTCGTAGGAAATTAGATAATTAAAATTTAAACACTACAACATATTCTGATACCATGAGAGCGGAGCCCCGGATTCAAACTAGTAATTTTATGTACATATATATAAAGTCATACCTGAAAAAAAGTATACTTAGAAAGTCATTAATATGGGGCATGGAAAGTAGGCAACAGGTGGTAGCGCTCAGCGTAGACTGGAGTGCCAAGGAACATACATATGTAGGTACATGTAAATCTTTATAAAAAGTACACTCAGTACCTCAAAATAACATACTTACCTATATATATATATATTTGCCATTTCTTACATGCCATTCATTGCGCTGAGTTATTGCTCTGGCGAAGTATGCAAGACAAGGTTACGTACTCGTAGCTAGGCAGGGCAGATAGGAGTGGAGGTTTTTCAAAAAAAAAAAAACTTTGAATTGATTTCATGTGGCAAATTTTTATATAAACGCACACCCCTTTTTGCAGTTTATTCTCCTTATTTAGCATTTTATAATAATTAAAAAAGAAGAATAAACATAAATAAAAATCTTTACCAACGTCATCAGCTGCCATTCAGTGCCGCGCAGCAGGCATTGTACAAAGAAGCGAAAATGTGGAAGAGAAATGTAGAAATTCAGTACGCGTACATACATACATACATACATAATTATACTCACAAATCTTGCTATGGAAAATTTCCAGTTAATATTTGCGCTATAAATTAATAAATGGGTTGGAGCGAAATACTTAATCACAATATGCTTGTAGGCTTGTATTCTCAAACAAGATTTCAGCAACTCACTCCACTCACACGTTATTGACATACTAATGATGGCAGTTAATAGCGCAAACCTTTCGATAATAGGTTTTTTATTCAATGTTAAAATGTGACAGAATTTAATTATGTAAACTACTCCCGTCGTCTTCTGTGTACATATAACTGCTTATAATGGTTGAAAAGTTATTAATAAATTTTTGGAAAGTTTTGAAGTGGGTAAATAATTAGAAAAACGCATGTTTCTGGGTGTTTTGTGTAGCTGACATGACGCGAAGGGCGCAGTAAAAGGAAATTTTTAAACATCTACTTAATTACATATCCCATGCCATTTGCGCCTGCAAGCCCAAGTATTATAAGAAGGATACAGTAAAATGTCCTGCAAATGTGACTGTCGAAAAAGTATTTGATTTTTGACTTATAGAGGGGACGTGTTTTAGATTGCTATATGAAATATTATAACCGAAATAATATTGCTTGCAAAATAGTAATTTCATTGAAAAATGCACTGTTGATAAAAACTGGAAGGCGCTTAGTACAGCTACTAATGCAATCCTGCTGTAAAAATTTCAGAAAAAAGTATAAAGATTTGTTCATCGGTATCGATAACATTCCAGCCATAGATATTTATATTATTATGGTATTGACATTTCTATCCTTATCGCGATGTTTTCACTGTAGTTATCGATTTCGATTGTTCTATAGATTGTTTTCGATATTTATTGTTATCGATTTGTTTCCCACTACTTGCATTTTAACCAAGAAATACAAAGGTCTAAAAATTTTAATGTCATGAGTAAGAATGACAGCGATTAATCATTTGATTAATTTAATCGATTAGTTTCGTGCAATTTACGATTTAATTGTATCGTAGTTTTGTGTTTCATTAATCGATTATTTATCGATTAATTCTAAAATAATCATAAAAATATTTTAAAGAAATATGAATTCTGTAGTTGTCTAAAATCCATCCATTGAACAATCTTTTTTGCTGGCTGCATCTATTTTACTCCACCTGAGGTTCACAAAAATTTATTTCAAAGATCCGTTAGCATTGGCTTCAGTAATCAAGTTCCTGCGAAATGAAATAATGTACGCAGATGATCTTATAGGAATGGGTAGCGAGTCGTTATAAGAATCAGTAGAAAATAAGTTCGATATTTGGGCCCCTCATAATTCTCTTGTACACAAATGAAAACGAAAAGGTGATTAATCATATGATTAATTAATCGATTCTTTTTCTTGCCATCTTTAGTTATGACTTATGACAGCAGTTTAACTCTGGAACATCCTCGCATACGCCTCCGCCAAACACCGGAAATAAGCAGCTGCAACAATAGCCAGCTAAACCTTATGAGATTGAGGGTAACTTAAGTTTTGAAAGCCGGCTCCCCGCTAAACATATTGATTGAGAGCCTGCACCACCACACCATAGACGTATTGTAGATAATGGGGCTTTTTATAGATGACAGACCATTCAGGCTAAGACAGTAAAAATCCTTTCGTAAGACAAATGTAATACAGATGGCAAGACAGTTTGAACGACTTTTGTTATTCCAGCACAAAAGTCCTAGAAAAAATCGCTGTCATTCACCACTCGTGGTGAAAAGTTATTTTGAGAGAAAGCACTTGTACATATGTATATCATTAAGCTCACGTCCTGCCAACAGTCGTAATGACCAAGTGGGCAAAGCACAGGCGTGCCAATCGAAGGATCCGTGTTCAAATCCAGGTGCAACGGAGGTTTTTTTTTGCTTTTTTCATTCAAATGTATTTTTTTTTGTTTTTTACTTAATTTTTTAGATTTTCTAACCGATTTCACAAAAATGAGAAGTTTATCAGTTCGTCGGTTACCACATAACCCATTTCTATAATTATTAATTTAAAGGCAAGGTGTTACCTCACAGGTGGCCCCATACTAATTTGGTTTAAATCCGATCATTGGATCATGAAAAAATTAACGATAATCTTAAATTTTTATATGAGAATCGATGACGGGTTTTTTGCTTAAAAATGACTTGTTATTATTATAAAGGAAATATCTATATATTTTTAATTTTATTAAAATTTTTAGAAGTATATTTTAGGTACCCATTTTATTTATTTTCTTTAATGGTTTAGTTGTTATTACTATAAACAGAATATTATTTTTTTAATTTTAATTATTATTTAATTAATTTTAAGTTTTTTAATTCCGTTTTCTCTTACTTTTTAGTTTAGTTTGCTGTTTAAAAATGATTTTTTTTTTATTCATTTGCTTTCTTAAAATTTTATTTACTTATTTTGCTTTTTTTAATTTAATTTGTTATCCATTTGTTAATTTCATTTTCTTTTAATTTTTAGATTTTATTTTTTTAAAGAAAAATATATTTTTTTATTTAATTTAATTTTTAAGTATCTACTATTTCTTTCTTTTTTGATAAAATTTTTTTTCTTTTTCTAATTTAGTTTTCTTTCATTTATTAATTATTGTTGTTTTAAAAAGAGAAATATATGTTTCTTTTTTTTAATTTAATAAAAAAAAAATTATTGCTAAAAGACGAACAGCCCAACGCTAACACCTTCGCGTTAATTTAATTTTTAGTGTCTGATGAATTTTTTTAAATTGGTTTTTTTAGTAAAAATATTTTTTTATCTAATTTAATTTTTAAGTATCTACTATTTCCTTCTTTTTTGATAATTTTTTTTTTTCTTTTTCTAATTTATTTTTTTTTCATTTATTAATTTTTGTTGTTTTAAAAAGAAAAATATATATGTTTCTTTTTTTTTAATTTATTTAGAAAAAACTTATTGCTAAATGGTGAACAGCCCAACCCTAAGACCTTTTCGTTAGCAGATCTTTCAATTAGTCTTACGAGAGACAGCAAAGAGCTTTCAAAGTAGTTGCCCGAATGGACAATTGTCTTTCGAAAGACTTTTTTGCCTTTCGAAAGACTGTGGTGAGTTGAAAGATAGATGCCCTGTTAGTCTTACGAACGGTCTGCTACCATTGTGAAAACTCTATTGTGGCTTTGGAAGTCTTTTGTTCAATTTTAGACTTTCATAAAGGATTAAAATTAAATACTTCACTTTGGAGAAGTCTCAGTAGTGACTCCACTAAGGTCATCCAACTTTTCGCCTTCTGGTGTTTATCTGTACTATGAATATACTTTGAATATGCAGTCAAAGACAGTTACAAACTTTGGCCAGATATCATTGCAATGTATGTTTTGCTCTAGTTTTTGTATGCGGACTTTCTTTAGGATTGTGCGTTTTTTGCCAATTTATTCTGAAATCTGCCATTATCTTTATGCCACAAAAATATCGTTGACATAAAAAATCAAATCGTTTCTTCTAAAATAAGTAACTAAATTGCTACCATAGCACTGATTTATGTATGAGAATTTATATTTATGCACGTAGTTGCTGTTTTTTGTTTTTGCTATAGCAATTTTCTGCACGAGCAATTGTCTAAAAATACTTGTTTTTTTTTGTCAATTTTCACTTTTGTTTAAAATTAATTCCAATTCGTTAACTGGAGCTCTTTTACAAATTGCGCTCTACCACTTTGCTACGTATATATGTACATATATACATATATATATATATATATATATATCGTCACCTGAAATGCAAAATAACGTAACAACATCGTCACGGAAATGGAAAAAGTCGTGACAAATTTATTTATTTTTGTTTTCATAAAACGATGTGGGAGTTGTAATTCGATGAAATCCATCATCAACAATCAAAAAGTGAATTTTTGAATTTTTTATAAGTTAGGACTTTTTGCATTTCAGTGACGAATGTTGTTACGTTATTTTGCATTTCAGGTGACGATATGTATTTTTCAGCCAGAAAAACTTTTTAATGTAGCATGTTGGCATATTTTGCATCTCCTCTTGCTGTCATTTTACTTATGCTGGATTTCCACTAGGCATTAAATGGCATAAATGACAAATGACAAAGTCGGGCATAAAAAAATTATCGTGTCATTACATAAAAAAAAATATCATTAAGTTCATTTCCACATGGCATTTTTTTAAATGGCATACATTTTTTGTCATTTTAATGCCTAGTGGAAATTCGGCATTAGTTACTAAGTTTTGGAAGTCTATCATTTGGAAAATTGCTAAGAGATCTCCAGCTTTGGAAAATTGCTAAGAGATTCACAGCTTGAGAAAACGCCTTTTCAACATACCATACAAATGATCAAAACACACAACTTTAATGGAATTTTCGTTGTACATTTATATGCAAAGCAATCTTAGCCAGCGAAATGCGTAAAATATTTGCTTTGAATGGTTGCAAACCGACATTGAAATGCTCATCAACGCCACAGCAGGAGTTTCGAGTTCGATTGAATTTACTTTCACCTTTTTTCGCGCGCACAGGCTATAACCGCTTGAGTATCTCTCTTCTGCCTCCAAGTTTACTAACTAAATGAGCCGTGGCAAAGGTGAAGGAGGCAAATAATTTTATTACACGCGCAGACAGAATCCCTAGAAAGTGTTTACATGCGAGTATGGGTATGAGTTTGCTAACGCATATGCAAAAACGTACTTACTCCTCGTACATACATCCATATAAACATAAGTATGTATGTACATATTTGGTTGAGTGAAGGCTGCAAGTGTTTTTTTGGGTTGCCGACAGCATCAAAGTCTATATTGCGCTGGCAATGAAAACGTAATAAATTCGTGACTTTGTCGGCATGTCAATGTGGCGTGGCGCATGTTAATGTGGCGTGTGTTGGTGTGGTTAGCACTGTAGCAACATTTAGCAACTGTCAGGATTCGGCCCTACACGCACAAACCCTGTTGCTTCATTGTGCGCGAGTACGCGTCCGGTTGTGTGAAAGTTAATGTTTTTTTAATGAAATTACGAAAAAAAAAGTTTTCAAATGGAAGGCAGTGGTTTTTATTCTTGAATTCCTTTGGGCCTTTGGGCCTTTGGGCGTTGTTAACTGTAGTTGATGAATTTTGGCTTGGGCGCGGTGCGGGTGTTGGAAAGGGTCAACAACTTGAAATATTAAATCGGGAAAATGTGTTAGTTTAGCATTTTCTAATTACGAACGCTTATGGTAAAGACTGGAAATGAATTTTTGGTAATTTTATGATAAATAATTTATGTACATATATAAATTTTTTAAATGACCAAAAATGAACATATATCCCCATTTCAAAACAACCAGAAATGCTGTCCAGTTTTCAAATGAGCAAAAGTTTATATCAGCGGGGAGATTCTATAATCAGTTAGTGATCCGAAAATTATCATGCACCGGTTTTAAAAGCGCCAAAACTTCATATCCTGTATTTATTACTATCAAAAATAATGCCAGGTTTTGAAAAGAAAAAATGTTTACATATATGAGAAAATCTCACGAGTTGTTACATTTTTCGAAGAACAAGATTCCATCGCAAAATTGTGTTTAAATGAAAACTTAAACAATATATATTAAAAAAAAGGGAAAATAATCACTCATCCTTATATACCCGTAGTTTGCGCACGTATACGCCCCGTAGCCTTAACTGAAAAGTAATATTATTTGGAAGTAATTAAATATTAGCGCGGAAGATTTTTACTCAGTATTCCTTATGCACACATATATCACTTTCTTCATGTGTATAACCATTTTATAATGAATTTCGAGTGTACCAATAAACACCGTAAAAATGGAATTTTTGTTTCTCAAATCATCGTCATCTTTTAATCAATGTTTTTTTTTTCATTTGGTGGCACAGTCGTTTTTATACACCGAATTCGTTCATTTCAGCAAGAAGCGCATTTTCACAGTTTAATTTTAACATTTTGAAGTATCTTCAAATATTAAAATTAAAAAAATCTTTAAATTTCAAAAATTTAAAAAATTACAAAATAGCTGTTACAGATATTCTGCATGCTGACATTTTTTATTAAAATTTCGTGGTACAATCTTGAAACTACACAGATATGTTATATTTGATGCCAAGGTCCATTGCCTCTAATATGAAAATTTTTTTGAATGACAATGAAAAAATTAGTAATTTCGGTACTTTTTCGCCTAAATAAATTGTTAAAATAAATACTTGATATATTTTTTTATTGTACTTGTTTCTGGAACTCCATTTTGATTGAAATAAATGCAAGAAGAATGCTTTAGCGTTTATATGTGACCAAAAATTCATATCCGATTTTTCTATTTTCATAAAATTATAACTGGCAAAAAATGTGCATACAAAAAATAAACTTACCAAAAATTTGTCTGTCGTTTTTAGAAATCGAAATATTTACGTCCACATTTGCGGTTGTATTGTATTATTATGGCTGTGGTAAAGGTTGAGTTAACTTGAAATGTTGTGGCTATATACGTAAGATAGATATTAAAGAAAATTAAAAAGATACCTTTGGCCAAATTTTCAAAATCTGGTTTTACGTCAGATAACGCTCTCCGTAACAGTTTTGTTAAATATTGGTTAGTCAATAGGTACTTTCGTTTAAAATCGGCAGTAAAAAATGTCCAATAGCAAAATTCCGGCAAAATGTCACCTGTTCTCTCACAAGAGAAAAATATCCAAAATAGTACGCGAACAGAAAATTTGCAGAAACTTGTAAGTTAGGCGAACAGCTGATAGAAATTTTTTTACATTCAAAAGTATACAATTGAGAATTTAAGAAAACCATTTTTGATCAGCTGTTTTCTTGTTGGCAAATTGCTGTTGGCTAATATTTTTCCCTCAAAATGAAATGTCATTATGCTCTCTCAATTTCCCATATTTTGCAAGTTTTTTGCGTACGCGAACACAAAAAGCTGATACTTTTTAAAACTTTTAATAATTATCAGCCACGCGAATGCAACTAATTGTGAACGGTATTTTGACTTTACGAAATTCATTGTAGAGTTCAAAGACTCACAGTTACGCTACGCGCACACTGCAGCCGGCATCGTCCGAATTATGCTCGGCCGATATAGGCTATATGCGGGCGATATGAATAAACACTTGTGATTATATGAGCGCTCTCACACATAAACCCATAAACCGATAACCAAACCGACATCGGCCGTTGACGTCCGTCAGGGACGATAAATTCAAACATGTGTGTTTTTCTCGTCCGATGCCAGGTTAAAAATACCAAAATGGACTGCGAAAAATTAACTTATTCACCTATGAAGTCACATGTTTAGAGTATGCCAATTAAAATTTATCAAAATATTTCACTGCTTACAAAATTCAAATGAAAACTATCTGATTAAGTGTGCGCATCAGTTCGGACGGTCAAATAGTTCGGCCGAAATCGGTCGGCTTATCGGATGCAATATGCGCCTAGCATTATACGTTGTACTAAAAATTGAAAATATACAGCACTTAGCTGTTTTCAACAGCGGATATTTTAAATCTGGTACTTGTTGCTAGAATTCAAGCAATGACAAAGCTTAATGTTTAATTTTTCTTAAAAAAGGAGTATTTCGGATATGGTAAATTCGTCCTCAATTATATTACATAAAAAAGGGTTTATGAAGTATGCAAACGTAAATTTAAATAATTTCAAATCGGCAAATCGTTCTTCAAAATCTGCTTTTAAATCATGTGCAATATTAATTTCTAGCCATGGAAAATGATGAAATATTCTTTTTGCTGGAGATCATGAATAAAAAGACGTATGTAGTTTAGTTTTCAAACTTAAAATAATTTGCAAGACAAATTCAATTTTTGCAAATGTTCCATCATATCGGTAAAGAACATAAGTCAGAAAGCCAATTTTTATTCTCCAATTGCGGGTAATGTTCTAATCTCAATTTGCGTATGTATATAAAGTATAAAAAGAATAAAATAAAAAAAAACCACACAATGGAAAAGAGTGAGAACTTGTGTACTTTAAAAAGTAAAAAGAGCCAAAATGTTCTAAGCAAAAAAAGAAAGTAAAAAGAGCCGCGTTTGCCCACCGTTGCTGTATACTGTTGACTGTTGAAGTTATAAAAAAATTTAGAATTTTCATTGAGTTTAGCCCATCCGCTCCACAAAAACATTAAAAAGAAGGCGGAGTCGTGAAAATTCAATGCGGACGAATTTTTTTTGGCAACTTTTTTGACAATTTGGGAACTACGCCAATGTGTTTATATTTTTGAGCATTGCTACCAAAGTAGGCATCACTTGACGTAGCTAACGGTATAGCTTGTGGCTGTGGTATTGCGTTCTGGTCAGCCAGTAAATGTTCTAAAGGTTATGTGGAATTTTAAAATGATCAAAAATGTATGTCCAGTTCTTAAATGCCCCAAAAGTTATGTGCAATTTTTAAATGAACAAAAATGTAGGCCCAGTTTTAAATCGTCCAAAATTTTAGGTCGAACTTTTAAGTTATCAAAAATTTTGCCCACTTTTTAAATTATCAAAAATGTATAAAAAGTTTAAACTTGCTAGAAATGTCAACAACCTCTACTTCCAAATAACAAACTTTTAGCTTTTGATTTACTTTCTCAGGCGGCCAATATATGTATGTTTTACAAACGCGCAACCACACACGCGCATACATACATACATATGTACATCATTTTTGCTTTTGCATGTATTACATTATTAATTTATGTATGTTCACGTAATTTAAAATAGCGCATTCGCATTTTTTCGGTAAGTTATTTTTTTGCCGCCTCATTTGCTTAACTACGTTGAAAATACTTATTTTATTTTTATATTTGCTTTGCTATGCAAATTTGCTAATTTGTTCTCCATTATAGGGCTATTCGCGATTCGGTGCATAAGAGCTGACAAATTTATGCAATTGCAGAAATATGCCATGGACTGTGAGCGACCTTTATTAAACTGTCATGGCAAAGCTTTTGCAAAACAATTTTTGTGCATCAGCTTTGGTTTTGTTTATGAATGCAATGCATAGCATTTTTATGCTATGGATTTTCGGTATTGCAAATTTGCCAAGCCATGACAAATGCAAATGCGTGTATTTTGTTTGTGTATTGCAAATAATTTGCAATACAAATTTGCAATGCAATGATGCTAGGCCATTTGCACCGGATCGCGAATAGCCCTTATGTGTTTACTTTAGTCTTGCATTCTTTGCACGTTGCTACTCATACATGCGTACACAAACACAAACACAAACACAAACACAAACACACACACACACTCACGCGTATACAAACACTTAAGTATATTCATACATGGAGTTTCGCCTACATTCCGCCATTCTTATCAACGATTTTTCCCCTTGCCATTTTATTCTCGGACTACGTTGTCTTATCACAGAAAATATACAAAATTAGTTTACTCACATACATACATATATTTGCGTTTTTTGTTTTTGTTTTGTTTGCATGTGTGCGCGCATATGCGATAAGAATCGAGCTTATCTTCCCTCCGACAGTGTATTTTTAGCATATTTGCGTTTTCTACTTTGTCATTTTATTAACAAATTTTTGCTGTTTCTTCTATTTTTATGTACGCTGCTGTGACTTCTTGTGTTAATAGTGAAGTCTGAGCGCATATTTGCTATTTTTTTATGACTGCATCGCTTTTATAATCAAATAAACGTTCTGGTTTTAGTTAAATTTGTATGATCTGCCATTTTTATGCTAAGAATATACATAAACATATAATTTTCATGAGAGCAAAGCAAATTATGACAGACGTCAGGAAATTAGACACGAGTTGATTGTTATTTAACGCTTAATCAAGTTGTTTGGCCTGAAACAAGGGTGAATGTGTAAGTAGTAAATTACAAGAACGTGAAAACTTTACCATACACATTTTTAATGCATTTTGTTTTTTAATTTTCAAAACATGCTCATCTAGTTGCCTGTAACTACCAGTAAATAATTTTTCACACCCAGCTGTTTTTTTAATGTGTGAATCAATAAAATGATTAATTGGAAAAATTCCATAACCCTCCTGCTGAATACAAAGATAGATTAAAGAAAAAAAAAAAAAAAAAACAAAAAAATTACATTAGGGTGGTCCTTAAAAATTCAAATGAACGATTTTCTTCAGTCTCAGCCCTTCAATTGGTAACACCACTGTCATAGATATCACATACAAATTTTTGTCCCGGTTGGGGTTGAGGCTTAGGAAATCTGATGTAAAAATTTGCTCCCTACATTTAAGGACCAACCTAATGTACATACATACATATGTATGTATTAGGGATGTTAATTTTTCCGATTTTTGTGATACCGAGATTTTAGAGATGTGGTTATCACCGGGATTTAGATATTCATTACTTTTCGGCATCTTAAATCGAAAAAATTGCTTCTATCTCTCCTACCATAAAATAAATAATAAATAAATGGGTTTGAAACCTACTTTTTTTTGTTTAAAGTGGCGTTTTTATTTTTTCTCTGTGACGTCAGGATTTATTTTGAAGGACTTTGCAATTTCAAAGATATAATTACACACTTCCAAAAATTATTTCGAAAATTCAATGCAATGTAGAATAAAAATATGGTTACCAAATAAAAGAGGAAATTACTTTAGAATTTAAAAAATTAAAATTTTTTGGATTCACAAGGACGAATAGGTAATTTTTTAAGCTAATCAAGTTAGAAGGACAAAATTCGAGGATGTTATCGAGTTTATATAAGTCCTTAACATATACTTTTTTCAAAAGTAAATATTGCGAAATTTCAAGGATACAATATTAAAAGGACATTTTCAATACTTACTAGTCCTTGTGTACCAAAAAATTGAATCTTATTAAATTCTACAGAACTTTCTCAAAAATTTGACATTTTCAATACTTACTAGTCCTTGTGTACCAAAAAATTGAATCTTATTAAATTCTACAGAACTTCCTCAAAAATTTGATATCCATACTTCTTCTCTAAGCACATTTTCACTGAATTTTTAAAATCATTTTTGGATTACTGACGTCAGAGTGGAAAACTAAAAAAGCAGTTTTACTATATTTGGCCCACGGTTTCGCGAATATATTGTTTTTTGTGTATAAAATTTACGATCAGGGGTGTTATATGTATAATGAGCTAGACATTTATAAAAAAAGATTAATTACAGTGGTTTACAGCAAAAATGTTCTATGGATGCCACTATCCAATTTCTATGTAGAATTGGTCGGTGATTCCGAAAATCGAGTTAATTTTTTTTTCTATGGATAGGTTTTCGAGATATTTGCAATTTACCGTTATTCGGTTTAAAACAAAAAGTGATTCCACTTAATCACGTATATCTTATGAAACAATTTAACTATCATTAAATGAGATACGCCAAATCAAAGCTAATAAAATTCTCCATAAACCATATATACATCACTTTCCGATAGGACTTATAGTTTCTGACAAATTAGATAATCATTCCAGTTTTTTTATTTATTTATTTTAATAAAAAAATGAAAAATATCAAACTTTAACAGAAGAAAAATTTAAAAAATAATAGGTTCTGTGCCAAATTTTTGCATTTGTATGTATGTACATATGTACATATAGTACTTATAAAACTTCAACCATTTGCCAGCGGCGCACCCTGGCGTATACTTGACGTCTAATGCAGCTTGCATAATCGCTTTGTATTTGTGTATTTGCGCATTCACGGCATACAATGGGGATTTTTTCACGCCTAAGCGACTAATTAAGCATTAAACTGCAAATTTTTAATTTACTGTTTTAATATTTTATTCGTGCATGCCACTTTTAATGCATTCATGCAACAAACAGAAGTCAAACGCTTAATTAAAAATTACTCCTTCTTCGATTTCTAAGCTTTTCATGCGCTTATATATATGTATGTATGTGTACTTAAAAAATGAATGTCGAACTTTTTTATGACAAAAATTTATGTCTAGATTTCATATGACCAGTTTCGAAATTAGGAAAAAGATTATCTCGAATTTTTAAATGTCCAAAACTTTATGTATAGTTTTTATATGACCAAAAATATATGTCCAACCATTTAAGTTCAGTTTTTAAATGAGAAAAATTTAATGTCCGCTGTTTTTATGACCAAAACTTGCATACACATGTATATATGTACATACATATGTTCAGATTTTATACGATTAATTTTTAAATAGGTTTTAAAAGACCAAATATGTATCCCCATATCTCAAAAATGTATGTATAAATTAAACAATTTATGTCTCGTTTTTAATTGAGAAAAATTTAATGTCCGATTTTTTATATAACCAAATTTTCATACATATTTTTACAGAATTTATACGACCAATTTTAAAATTGGCCAAAAATTATCTCTAGATTTTAAATGACTGAAACTCTATCCCCAGTATCCCCTAAAATTTATGTATACTTTTTATCTAATCAAAAATGTATGTCCAACAATTTATGTCTAGTTTTGAAATGAGAAAAATTTATTGTCCGATTTTGTATGGCCAAAATTTACATATGTACATACATATGTCTGCCCAGATTTTATACGACCAATTTTAAAATTTATCTCTGGGTTTTAAATTACTAGAAATGTATCTCCATTTTTTAAATGAGCCAATCATTAAATACGGTTTTTAAATGGCCAAAAATTTTGTATCCATTTCAGAAATGACCAAAAGTTAATGTTAATGACCAAAAATCATGTCATTCAAATGTCCACTTTATAAATTAAGTAGTTAGAAATTTTCGTCAGTTTTTAAGTTACCAAAAGTTTCTGCATAGCTTTCAAATAACCAAAAAGTTATGTTTAGTTTTCACATTATCAAAAATTTATGTCCAACCATCACCCAAATTTATGTCCAATTTTCAAATCATCATATAATAGCATTTTAGTTTAAAATAACCTAAAATTTAGGTGTAGTGTTTAATTTAAAATCAAAATTTCTATGGTCTTTGAATTGCTAGAAATTTTATCCATTTCTTACTTTGAGGCATTCTATTTTAGTTTAACTGGCTGACATTGTACTTCTTGCCCACATCGACAACATATTTGCAGTCTGTTGCCACATTTTCATTTAATAGTGTATGCCTTTAAGAAAAAAGGTCAACTCTTTCAATTGCCAACAAAAATTTCTTTTCTCTGCTTTGCTATTTAATAAAGTTCCCTGCATTTCCTAAAGATTTTCATTAGAAAACAAAAACAATAAGTTCTAAGTAAGTTGAATATTTCCAACGCATTTAGCCAATCGAGGTCTCTTGTTTGTAAATTTCAATGACATTGCATGCTGCCAATCACTCTCGGCTTTCTCTTTTCTTTTACTTCCCTCCCAACCGTTTTTACCTTTTTCTTTCTGACCAGCCTCCCAAAGTAGCGCTAAGTACCACCGAGTATTGGTTTCCCCCTTTATTGCCAAGTTAACTTTCTTCAATTCATTTTCTACTGGTGCACTTTCCCAGCCCATTGAAATGCACTTATGCCGACATTTCATTCAGACGCACAATATGTTTTCCGGATGGGAGGACGGGAGGGGAAGAGTGAATTAAAAAATGAGTAATTGAAAACGCAGGGACAAATATACAATTCTCACTAATATATACATACATATATGTACATATATGTATGTAAGTACGAGCATTTGCGATAAATTACGATTAAAGAGAAAATGAAGTAGACTTAGAATGAGTAGAGTGGCGAAGGAGGTGCGGCAAAGTAAAATTTTATTCAATGCCTATTAAATTACATGCCAACTAATATGGCTGTCAGCATCAGTTAGCTGACATTTGTACACATGCACGCAAACATAAGTACACACATACCTGCATACATATGTATACATGGGTTGGTTGTTTGTTAGCTATATACATACTTATATGAGAAATTGCAACTGATTTAAACGCCACCCAGTAGGAAATATATAAATGCCTTACCAGCAACTTACTCCTCATCCAGCGGTTTTAACTATTTCCTGCAGAATTCACTTTACTTTAGCAAAGTCATGACCGCCGTACATACATATCTAAGTAGGAATTTAGAGTGTACATTTAGAATAAACTACGTGGAATTAGGGCAATCGCTTTTAGTAGTTTGCTGTACGGTAGTATTTTCTTGGGCTTATTATCTTACCACTTCTTGTCGTATGGCGTAATTCGGGGTGTTAATTTTGTGCTTTACTAATACATAGATAACATTAGTCATGATAAAAATTTTGGTACTAAAATCTGGAAGAAAACATGGATTACATAAGGTAAGGTGTGTACCTAATTTCCAGTTGGGCACACATGTGTCTTACACCTACATATATGTATGTGTAACCACCCTACAAGAATTGGGTGATGGAAATTAGCGCATTCACATTTATTCTACTAACACATTTGCAAAGCTTTCTAATATTTTTGCGTTGGTTAAAAAGAGACCATTGAGAATTCCATAAGTTGGAGGAAGACGGAATGTACACAAATGTTTACATCACGTTTTTCATACTGCTTTTAAAAGTTGATAGAAGTACTTGATTGATATCTCCATCACCATGGAGTATCACATGATAAATCAAATGACGATCACTGTTCTTGCAGGGCAAGTGTGCACGTACATTTTTACAATAAAAGTTCAAGTATGTGTACATTTTCCAATATACAGTGACTCAAACAAATGACCACGTGTTGGTTTTTTAATATTCGTAATGTTTTTCGAGTTTTTTTTTTTATTTTTCTATAAAAATACTCCAAGCTTGAACCAAAAACATATAAATCACGGTTTCAAACTTTATGCAAAAATTAGGAAAATTCAACAAATTTTCCTCAAAATTTCAACTCTTTAATCTGCGTCTTTAGAACATTTTTTGAGTATGCAATTTTAAGCTAATGGGATAAATAATACATATCTTGAGGCAATGAATTTAGGGTCAAAAACATTTGTTTCTCAAGACAAGCACATCGATAAATATATCATACATTAAGATCCGACTGAAAAATATAAAAAGGTAACCCCTACGTTCGGATTTGTCTTGAAAAAATACTTTAGACTAAGAGGTGTACGGCAAATATATATATAATAATCATATATAACTCTGAAAACATATACATATGTACTGTCCCTTCCACATCCTTGTTGTAACAGCGGACAGGCACACAGTTCTTTGTACATCTTTCTTGCCTCTTATCTGCTGCCAACAAGCAATCTCGTTCCGAATGTTATTCGATATCGACAAAAGAGTAGCAACAGCAGCATCAAGTAAGCGTATCAAAGTATTTAAAAGCATATGACACAGCTATGACAGGATATCGATGAGCCCAATCAGTATTACGTTGTGCTTTTTTGTGCAGCTGCGTATGTAGTTACTTTCAACATTTCAAGCACTCTAAGTATATGTACTTTTCACACAATGTAATTTATTAGTTCAATATATTTCACTTTTTCATTTCCATTACTCTGCGCACACCCTCCGCCGGCACAACATAAAATTTCCCGTTTGTCATTTATCATCTACCCGCCCGCTTGCTTCGCGGCGATTGTTAGGAACTTTTGCGTTGGCAAAAATAGCATTTAGAAGCAAAAACGGGTTGTAAAGTAAAAATTCTTAGATCTACGTTTTCTATTATTGGAGGGCCAAGAATCCTCGTTGTTTCACAGGACGAAAAGTTTTCCCATACATTGGCTAAATGCGTCGTGCCATCTGCTGATTACTAGGGATGGGTAAATTCGATATTCGAAGCTTCGATATTCGAATTTTGTTCGAATTTTAGCTCCAAAATGGCGAATTTTCGAAATCGAACTTTGTGTTGTTAAAATTCGGATAAAATCGAATTTTTCTAGAAAAAATCGAATTTTATATTTGTTTCCAAAACATCAACTCTTCAAATTTCTTCTTTCTGACTAAATTTGCCATCACTATGTGTGTTTTTCGATCTGATGCATCGAAACAAAAAATCTGTGCCAAGAAGCAACTGTTATTCCAAACTCAATTTAAAAAAATAAAAATTTTGTAAAAAAATTTTTTTTTTGTTGATTTTTTATTTTAAATTTTTGGAGGCTTTTGCGTTGGTAGCATGAAGCTTTTGCCTGAGAAGACCCCTAGTAAAATTTTCCGGACAATAATTTTCTAGAATATATCAATCCTCCAACGGCCTTGCAAACTTGTTTTTTTGTGGGATTTCTTGAAGTAAGGGTCAAAATTACCCTTTTAGGCGGGAGCTAATGGCTTAAAATGTTCTACGAAAATATTTCCCATGAAATTTTTTTATACATATATGTCTTAACCTTTAATTTCGCTCAGAAAATGTAACAAAGTCCGGACTGGTTGCGGCTGTCGCACAATGTAATTTGAGTTTAACTTTTTAAACAGGTGGCCACTGTCTTCAGGCACCTCAAAAATATTTTAATTGTTGCATAGTATTTTAAGCACAACACTTCTTCAAATAAATTCGACTTTTCAAATAGGTGGCAACCCTCCTAAATGTAATTAAAAAATTAAGTTTACTCAACAAAAAAAAAAAAAAATAACAAAAACAAAATTAAGTTTATTCAAAACCATTTCGATTGATACCCATATTGAGGTAATTTATTTAACTTACTAAACAATTTGATTTTGATTTTCAAACATATGGCACATAATTAAAACCATATTACACATCTACACGGCAAGCACTATCATTTGACACCTACCTCCTTTTTGAAAATCGAACGAACGATACAGATTTTATGACTTGGTGTTAAATATTTAACGCAAACATCTGCAGAAGCGAGTATTTTGAATTTGATTTTCTAACCTGTAGCAACCCTTTTCATAAAACTAAAACTATGTTGCAGACCAAAGGACAAGCCATTAATTTGACATTTCATTTTTTGAAATTCAGCGAACGATACAGATTTTATGACTTGGTGTTAAATACTTAACGCAAATATCTCCGAACTCGATTTCGCTTCAAACAAATTTTGGAAAATTCGAAAAAAATCGAATTAAATCGAATTTGCACCACCAAATTTCGAATCGATTAATCGAATGGTTGGGCAATGTTCGAAATTCTGAAAAAATCGAGTTTCAATCCCCCACTACCCATCCCTACTGATTACCGTTCAAATGAAGCCATTAATATACCTACGGTGTTCTTTCTTGGAAGGATGTGGTCGAAGCTTTCGTTGCTAATTCGTCTTGAAATTTTACGCGTCTAAGAACTTAACTTGATTCTATAAATCGGGGCTACCTCGATCATTGCATTTACTTTACATTGTCTATGTATGTGTGAGTGCAAATGTTTGTAGCTTGCCTGGCTCGTTTGTTCTCTCTGGGTCTTTGATCAAGATTTTGTTCGTTGTTGAACAAACTTTGTACTGCAGCAAATGCGTGACACCGACAGCAAAGAAAAATCTCAAAAATCAACGCGAATTTTGAGCTATTTAGAACTTGCACTATAATACTAAAATTTAATGGGCTATAAAACTGCATCAGCGAAATACTACATTCAGTTTCATTTTAAATCGTACTTTACTCCATTATTTTTCACTTTGGACAGATGAATTTGCCAGCATCAACGATGTATTAAAGTGCCTCTGTGTTTGACGCTTCACTTCACGCCAAAATAATTTCCCAATTAAATTCGTAAATCAAAGTTTTGGTGTTGCATTTTTATTTCCAAATTTTTAGCAGCAATATTTTATTTTTGCACACTCTTTTGGAGTGCAAAATTAACAGAATTCGAAAAATATTAAAGTTAAAGCTGAGTGATTAGAGGTGTGTACTACCGCTCCGTAGGACCTTGCGGATATTTTCTGATAAAAAATATTAGCAATGCTAAGCAAAGATTTTTATTCAAAAAATAAAAATAAAAAAAAGCGCGCGAGTATAAAAATAATCGAATAAAAATCTATTTTTTAATCCACAAGAAAGTCGTATGTAAAAATGGGAATATAATCGAATGGTTTTTTTGGGGGAATCAAATCGTTTTCACTAGGTCTTCTCCATTTCGAAATTCTAAAGCAAATTTTATTTTCAGTCTTTGCTGGCCTTTACTTCATCCTCATACATACACACATACATACATAAATCAGAATTTTAAAGTTTAAAAATTACTTTTATATGCAGTCTTCTTCAGACTAAAAGATTTCTAAAATTAGTCTTTTTCTTTCGAAATAATTTGGGCCTAAATTATTAGCACCCTATTCTCGTAGTTGTTTCCTTAATTTGGCAATCGTTTGTTCTTAAATGCCATTGTCTGCGTGCATGCGCATACATTGGCATGTGTGCATTCATGTGCATTTCCGGCGCTGATATAATTTCAGCAATGGAACCAACAAAGACACCTCATCACACAAGTATGTACACACATTTTTATTTTCCTCTAGCTGCCTCGCTTTATTGAAATGCTTCCGCGAATATCCTTTAAAATTACTTAACTTTAATATTCCTCCATCATGCGAATGGCTGCTAATTTTTTCTTAACGCAGCCTGTCTGCCCTGCTGTCTCTGACCCATCGCCTGCTAGGAGCTATGTAAATTTCATTTTTGCTATCCGCATATTTCCTTGTCATCTGAGAAGTTAATTACATGGCAAAGGCAACGTAAAAAATATAAAATACTGATATAAACTACATTACTCTATTTTAAAATTCTTTTGCTTTTCTTAATTTGTAGTATGCCCCTAAGTATCTTATGCTTAAGCTCTTCTAGACACTTGCCCGTTTCTTTTGTGAAAACAGGTGCGTACGTTTATGTGCATGTGTGTTTGAATTTTTATTAAAGCAACTATGAACCAAATTCACAGAACTCTGTAATTAACTGAGTTAACTACGCAATGTGAATTTGGAAATTACTTTTCAGCCTTTTTAAATGTGAATTTGAAATTGCGATTTGACAATCTCTAAGCCACTTGACTTTTACGCTATTAGCTCTATCCAGACTTGCACCGGACGTCGGTAAATCGGTCGACGGTTAACCGCTGTTAAAATTTAAATTCACAAAGGCCTATGGAATGGCCCATAATTGCGGCGGCAGCGTTTTTACCGCCGACGTTTTTCGGTTGATTTAAATTTATTTCTATTTTTACCGCTAAGCGGAGACGTCCCAATGTTGATTGTGTGTTGATTGTAGTAATTTTTATTATTTTCACAAGTTTGGCAATGTTTTCATCCATTTTTATTTCCAGCAAATCTACATACACGCACGAACCGAAAAAATATTACATTTTAGTGATAATTTTCAAATCAAAATGACAACCGATAGAAACCGTCGTGCGCCACAATTGTGTTTACTATGACGGTTGTCACTGCGGCAACTATACAGCTGTTCACTTACCGCCGACCGCTTTACCGTCATCCGCTGTAATTCTGGGTAGAGCTCTATCCTCAATGAGAATTTCAAATTGATTCAACATTTCTGTCTGCCAACCATTTACGCCAACGGGGGCGGAGTAATGCCAGCTGCCGCCTGCCGCCACCATTATATGTTTATATATTAGGGTGGTAAAAAAAAAAGTAAAGTCGAAATTTTAATGCTCTCACCCCCTGGGGAAAAATTATACCCATGTTTTTTTTTTGAAATCAATAAATATTTACAGGTCGCTCAAAGCGCTCAAAACTGTACATGGAATTTATATGGTAAAAACAAGTTTTCATATAAATGGTATAGAATTCTTGAAAATCTATATTTTTCGATCAAAAAACTTGTTTTCTTTTCTGGAGGCTTTCAGTGACAACATTAAATTGTTTATTTAACGATTTTCTATTAATAACTATTTTTAGAGGACCCCTAAAACCCTCAAAAAATGCAATAGCGGGGGTTCCATAAAAAAGCGCTGGTATTAAAAATGGAATAATAAGCAATTCGGTATTATTTTTGGCAATCTCGTGAGGATAAACAAAATTTTGATTTTCAAGAATTCTTTACCCTTTATACCAAAACTTGTTTTTTTCCCATATAAAATATATACATGGAAAAATTTGAGCGCTTTGAGCGACCTCTAAATATTTTTGGATTTCAAAATAAAGAAAAAATAAAGAAACAGGGGTGTAATTTTTTCGGTATAGACGAATCCTAGGGGGTGAGAGCATTAACTTTACTTTTTCCCATGCATTTTTGGACCACCCTATTATACATTCATACAATACAACAACAGCTGTTGTTGCCAGTAAAGTCTACTACATATCGTTTGCTGTCAACAGAAAAGCAGTATCTGAATCAAATAAAGAAACGCAACTATTTCCGTTTAGCAATAAAGGAGCTTCGCAAAAAAAAAAAGACAAATAAAAAACGTTTATAATCTTATTTAATTACACACATAGTTACAAATATATACATGTATGCATTTATATGTATCATAGTACATAGTTATAAGCATCACTATTGTCGCTATGGACAAAGCGCAATTTCGCATCGAAATAGCAAAAATGAGTATAAAATCAAATGTCAGCTAGAAACTAAGCATTAGAATGTAGGAAGAAAGCCAAGCGCCAAATTTTTTTTTTTTAGAAAATTAATAAATATAATATGGAGAAAAAACTTTACAATTATGCGTCAACTAGACGTCCATAGTCCAATGCGTTGGCTTGTGCCAACCAGAAACGGATGGAGACTATCGTCTGCCCACTGCTCAGCTGGCGTTGCTGCTGTTGCTGCTTGCCTATAGCTATTATATTTCTCAGCGATTTTTTGCTGTTTTATGCTCTAATGCCGACACACTTGTGGACGTGTGCAACCTACTACCTTCCTGCCATAGTTCTACTGCACTTTACGCTTCTTATGCTTCTTTTTGTTCTTCTTCTATGCAAATTGCAATATGTCGACAATATGCGGACACACGTATCCACTATGTATGCACGCACGAGTGAGTATAACTTGTACATAGTACTTATATAGACGACTTATGAGAATTTGTCGCTTGCAGTCGTTGGTCAAGTGGCTTCTCCATTGGTTACAAAACGCAATGTCAAATGGAAACTCGCCTACTATTACGTGTGTCAACTGCCCACAACCATGCTTTCTTCCTGTGGGCTTTCTGCGATGTGAGCGAGTGTGCCAACTACTTCCGGTCTTTTAATGTCTACGTTACGTGGAAAATATTGTAGCAGAAATGCAGAGATATTTTTTTAACAATGCCCTGGTGATATTTCAGAAGCCGCTTGGGCTACGCAGTTGTAAAAATTGGTTTAAGTTTGCAGATTATATATTTTTGTTGTTTATAAAATTTTATCTCTGAAGACATTTAAGACTTAAGAATATGAAAAAAACCATTTCGATAATTAAGCAAATAAAAATTATTAAAATTTGATTTTTGAGAGTACTTGAAAAGTTTCGATAATGAAGCAATTAAAAAAAACCAGTTACTAACGATAAAAATGTGGGTTACGATAATGCTTTTGATTAAAATATGTATTGCTAAACATAAAAAAGGAATAAGTCGATTCAATTTTAATAACGATAAAAATATCGAAACCGATAACGATAAAAATGTGATTTTAGATATTGTATATGAAATATTGATCAAAATAACGCCCTTACAGCGGTAGCGATAAAATACCGAACACAATAAAAAACCTATAACGAATAAATATCGAAAATGAAAAAACAATGCTTAAATATTTCCTTATACATGCATACATACATATATAAAATTATTTTGCTGATGCACTTACATATTTTTTCCTGCATGACTCGGTGTATTGTAGATTGTTTTTTTTTCAAAAATACGTACTTTCTAGGGCGATTGACTTGGTTTTTCCAAACCGGTTTTCATTGGTTTTTTTTTAATACCTATAGGCGTTTTTTTTTTGAAATCGTGATTTTTCCAATATCGAATAAGGTGATTTTTTTTTTTTATCGAACAAACCGGGTTTTTTCCATTTCATACAAATTTTGACTTCTCAATAAAAGTAATTATAATAGTCTTGTTTTACTTGTGATTTAGGAAAGAAAAACATTGAACTTAATTAACTTTTCGCTATCTTTACTGTTAATAGAATTATTGTTGTAACAGCATATAAATTCCCCAAAGAGTTTTTGGGGAATGATGCTGGAGTGACAGTCCAGATATTAATCTGGCGTAGACCCGACTGTCGTGGGCACAAATAGTTTTATTATAATTTTTGGTCATGGCTTCATACCAACATGAGCATTTTCACTGTGTGATAACTATGTAAAATAAAACCGGTTTATCCTATTTTTCTTAATTTTAATTTTTCGAATAAAATGGCAAACAATCGAACACCCTAGTACATACATATACTGCAATATCCACACGATCTGACGAGAAATATCTATAAAATACCCGAAATTAAAGCTGAATATTTCTCAAAAAATTTCAATATGCCAGACGAATGGATAATGCCGAAATAAAAAAAAAAACGTGCCAATGCTAAGAGCAGAGGTAAGCGTATTTATGCTCCTACAATGCCGGAACTGCAGCTGCTAAATAACTCAGTTCGCTCTCCTCGGCTCAGGACGAGAAGCACTTAAAGCTACATTGAACTAGCAGCGCATGAAAAAAATGCAATGCAATTAATACTTATTTATTGGCATGCCAAAATCAGTTATTGCAGCAACAACGAAGTAGCTCCATCATTCAAATGATAGACATTTTCATTACTTAAATGGCTTGCAGTATAGCGCGCTTAACTTGCCATGTCATAGGAAAAATGAAGCAAAAATACTAAGAAATTTTCGCTATTGCACTTTTACTATCACGAAATTTTATCTATGTACTTATACATACACTAAGAAAACGGTAATATGATTTTTTCTAACCTAGTATTTTTCGGTTTTTCTATGTTAGCGAAATGAAATTTTTCAACAGAAAAGGTATTTTTAAAATGATAAAAAAAGTTTCTTATACTATTGAGAATATTGGACCTTTTTTGGACTTTTGTGTCTGCAAACTAAGAAAACGCATCTGTGAAGTGCAGAACAAGTGCATCATATAAAAAAAATCTCCGAACAAAAAGCTGTTTAAAGTAAATAAAAGATCGCTTGCAATGTAAATATTTTTAGTGTAACAGAAAGCGAAACCGCGATCCAGAAGATATTTTGTATCCCTATCATCGTTCCTAACCCAGACGGCCCACGATGTTATTAGCCTCCTTTATAAAAGCTAAAAGTTGCTTGATAGGCGAATTTCTAACCTTAAGGGAATTGACTGCGGAAGAACTGAAGCATTGCAGTCTTGGTCTGGCCAATGCCGGACAATCACACATAATGTGCTCCGACGTCTCCTCGTCGGCAAAGACGACAAACGGTATCTGCGGAAATACCAATACGGTAGTAACAAGCAACTTGATATCGGCTCTGTTCAGAAGATGTCAATCTTTCCTAGCGAAAGGATAACCGAAAAGTTTGGCCTATTTAAGGCCCCCTACACCTCCTCAGTACTTACTCCAATCTCAGTTTATCCACGTTTCTATTCTAAGCTTCTGAGTCCGCAAAACAGCTGCGGCCCCACAAGTACAGACGTTGAGCTTCCCCTTGCCAATTCGTCAGCGGCCTCGTTACCTACGATCCCCCGGTGACCCGGTAGCATAGTAATGCCGTGTTCCTTGCTGACAAGAGTTGAATAGTATCAAACGTATGACACAAATTGAAAGGCCGTGGACCAAGTACCAATTGCAATAGAAAATCGGGTGCCAGGTCCAAAGACACCTGCTCCGGCTCAGGCCTCCATCTTTTATCCGTCTGTGTGGGATATAGTTCTGGTAAACCATTTGACCAGACATCTCATGCTCAAAATACCTTTGCGTTGTGTCTTGTTTTTAAAAGTACTGTCGGAATTTTGCATTTTCAAATTCCTCGAAGCTGCTGCTGCTTGGACAAAAATGTGGAGTGAAGTCCCATCTGGGAGGGACTCTTAAGACCGCGGTTGGACACGTTCTCATTGCTCCTGTCACCGACAATAGAACCATCGTTTTGAGTTTGCTGAGGCGTGAAACGACCGTCTTTTTGCAGCGTTTTCGCCAGCAGACTATAGAGGCATACTAAGAGTTTTGTCTAGATGGGAATTCTAACTTAGTCTAATATCCAGGGTAACCTCGAAATATTTGACTTCGTCAGAGTATTCACGCACTGTTTCACCAAGTGTAACCGAATCAATGTTCGGCTTGTACCTTCTTGTAAACGGTACTAGAACAGCCTTTTGCGAGTTAATGCGGAGGCCCTCATTGGCACACCAGTTTGATACCACGCACAGAGCTGCACTCATAACGTCTGATACAGTGCTGCCGAATTTTACCGTCACATTAATTACAAGGTCTCCGCTAAATCAACAGCATCATAACCACAAACACGATATGGTGTATTTTTTTTCTCAGTGTATACTTTTCTGCCTTATGCTGCAACAGGCACGATGTGCTGCGAAGTGAGCAGCAATGCATTGAACTTTTATATCGATTAGCCTTGATTTTAAAAATAGAGTGGAACACCGTACTTCACCCTGGCCTTCGTTACTAGCTTCCTTCCCCCCAGTTGATGCTGCCAATTTGTCGAATAGAGCCGATCAGCGTTTTCGTTGCTGCATTTCGTGCATCCACTGGCTATTCGCTTTGGCAGGTCTACTCGCGCTGGTACGCTGCCCGCTGGTGAATGAAGTGCTCATAATTTAAGTGATTAATGCAGACAAAATGCAAAGAATGCAAAAAAGTAACCGAATGTTGAAAATCAAAATTTTTTCCCTTTTGCGATTGAAGGCAAACGAGCTGCAGTTGGCATCGTGATAAAGTGAAAATATTATGAGGCTCATTAAATAACTGATAAGGTTTGAACCGTTGAGGTTAGTGACTGAGCGTGGCTGCTATACCTCACCACTTCTATCTCTCTAGAAAAATGAAATTCACTGTTAAAACGCCACTGTCCAATGAACCTTATTTGACAAATAATACAGGTAGCAGAAGTTAAAAACCACCAAATTTTGGATGTACTCGTACATATTTAAAAATCATTCTTCGGCTCATCCTCAAGTCTGACGTGTGTCTCTCACTGCTAGTGCAGGGGACCGGGATCCCTTCTGCTCATTACAGAGACTCAATAGGATGGATCTCTCCTTAACTGCAATATCCATCGATTAACGCTGACTTGTCCTTTGACTAGGCTTTGCGGCACAAAATCCTCCCTGATTACACCGTTGAAACGGCCTTGGTACGCTTGAAGGCACAGGCCGCTGGCTTCTAAAGGCCAGAGGAAGTTTGGGTTATCGAATGTTCTTCTACCACCATTTCGTATTCTTGAAAAACGGCGTTTTTCTAAATTTTTTTCTGACTTACGGAGACAAATCTCAAGTCCCGTTTCACTATTATAGAGGAATGAACTTCCTTCTTGCCTTTTGAAGTCGTTCCAAATCCACGGCTAGGTAAATATCCTTTTAGCTTGAGTCTGATATAGGACGCTTTTCTGAGTCTTAATAACGTAATTTTAAAAAACTTGAAAAATATTCCGGTTCTACTTAGCAGAAATGCGTTGCAACTTACAGAAAGTTACCTGACAGATAGAAGGCAAAGGTTTATGTCAAAAGAATTCCGCTCTGACATATCGCTGATAACATCTGGTGTACCACAGGGTTCTATCCTTGGACCCATATTATTCAGTCTGTACATAAACGACATAGAAAAATCTCGCAAAGGTGTGCGAATTCATCTCTATGCAGATGATGTACAAATATATCTCTCCGCACACATAGGCCTTTCAGAAGACTTAAGCGCTAAAATTAACGAAGACTTGGAATCGATTTCCGCGTGGTCAAAGCGAAATAGGGTCAACCTAAATGCATCTATAACCCAAGCTACAGCATTGTATTATTTGCAATAAAATCTTTATGATATTTCGCCAATCATTTTAAATGGAAGTGTCCTTGGCTTCAATGTTAATAGAACTGTAACATGTGTTGAGATGGGCGTAGCCAGAACGAAATTTAGGGAGGGTCTCCTATACAAAATATTTTTTCGAAACCAATAGTTATAACTAAAAAATGTTTATTATGCCTTAAACTTATTGAACCAATAGAGGTATGTTGTACATATACATACACATAAATAGAAGTTCACAAAAGTTGATATAAAACCATTCGTCGATTTAAATAATTAACTTTTTACTGCACATGTTTATTTTACGAGGAGCAAGCATGGAAACCCTAATCCCGTCAGTGTGAGGCTGTAACCCAAACAAAACCTTCCAACGTCATGTACCGTTCCCCCTCCCGGTACCACCGTCAAGCATTTCGTCGGCGTAATAACGCTGTGTGACTACTAAAGTTATATATCTATTGAAGCACAAAAAATATGCGTACTTAGAATTTTGAATACCCCCGCAAAATCGGGACTTAAGGTCTAGAAGCGTATTTTTCATAGGTTGAGCCTTATAATTGTTTATAACTTAGTTTCTGTTTATCCGAAGAAAAATATTTAGTGCGTATACGTTAACCGCAAAACCACAATACGTGCAATTCCTTGATTAATGCAAGTCTCTAAAGCAAAATATTGTAACCTTTCTAAGTGCTACTCCAAAACAATTTAACCTCAATACCTACAACTTTCTTTGTTTATGCATGCCACTCACACAAATTTTGAATTTTTTGCCCTTCTTTGACTTACCAGTATTCTGGAAAAACCATGAAGTGGTGTTTCAGTTAAAGTGATGTGTGAAGAGTTTAAAATAAACAAATCAAGTCTTATCGGAATTGGTCAAAATTAAAGATAAAAAAATATAAAAGCCGGACTTGGGAAACGGCAAACGTTAAAACAGTGCCAAAAGTACCCAAAGAGGATTTACGCAAGTGGTTTTGTTTTGAGAGAAAGTACAATGTTCCGATATCTGTCCAATTTGTGACAGCTAAAGTCCGCAAGTTACATAAAAATAACGAAATATATCTTTCGCCAGACAAGACATACCATTCTGATTGGCCTGGTCCATTATTTCTTCATTCTTCTTCTTACTTGGCGCTATTATCGCCTAAGCGATTTTGGCCGAGTCCAAAGCAGTACGTCAGTCGTTTCTTTCTGTGCCAACTGACGCCTATTGGAAATGCCAATTGAAGCCAAGTCCTTCTCCACTTGGTCCTTCTATCGCAGTGTCGGCCTTCCTCTTTCTCTGTTATCTGTTTCTGTTCATTCGTACGACATGACCAAGTCAGCATAGCTGTTTTATTTTGATTCGCCGCACTATGTCCACGTCACGGTAAGGCTCATACAGCTCATCGTTCCATCGTTTGCGGTACTTGCCGTCGCCAATGCGGAAAGGCCCATAAATCTTTCGCAGAATCTTTCTATCGAAATCTCCAAGAGCCGCCTCATGAGATGTTTTCATTGTCCATGCGTCCGCGCCGTAAACCAGCACAGGCATGATGAGTGACTTATATAGTGTGATTTTTGTACGACGAGAGGACTTTACTCCTCAATTGCCTACTCAGTCCAGAGTAACACTTGTTGGCAAGAGTGATCTCCATGCTGACATTATTATCGGTGTTAATGCTGATTCTTAAATAAACGAAGTCGTCTACTTTTTCAAACTTGTAACTGTCAACAATAAGGTGTGTGTCAAGACGCTTATGCTCTGACTATTTGTGACTTTGTGACATGGCAGTAAATACTTCGTTTTGTCCTCGTTCACCATCAGACCCATGCGCTTTGCTTCTTTTTCAAATTCCGAAAAGGCAGAACAGACGTAGCCCTTATTTGTAACAATAATGTCGATGTTGTCGGCATACGCCAGCAATTGTACGCCCTTGTAAAGTATTGCGCCTGAGCGGTTCAGTTCTGCGGCTCTTATTATCTTCTCCAACATCAGATTAAAGAAATCACACGAAAGCTCCAGTAATTTTGTTATTTTTCATCTGCTCCATCGTCATCGGCTGGAGGCTCGGATTCGTCTTCTTCACTACTTTCAGTGCTGCCATTCAATAGGTTCGAAAAGTGTTCTCTCCATAATTTATGTACGTTCTGGACATCGGTCACTAGGTCGGTATGGTTGTTCTTACAGGAGTCTTGATACCTTCCCTAAGTTGCCTACCTCTCTGATAAAAACGTCGTGCGTTTTTCGTGTCGGCCTGCATTTCACTCTCTTCGCTCTTACGTGTTTCGACCTCTCTCTTCTTATTGCTGCAAATACGTCTAGCTTCCCTCTTCAGTTCCCTATAACGGTTTCACATGGCTCACGTTGCGCCCGATCGCAGCGTGGTCCTGTAGGCGGCATATTTTTTCTCAGCAGCTTCTCTTCTTGACACACCTCATCATACCAGTAATTTTCGGGAAATGTGGTTCATTGCTCCCGTATGTCGGTTTGTAGAAGAGTGCTCTCCTACAGCAGGCGTGAGAGTCGAGTGGGGAATCAATTGGCCGTTTGTTGTGATCGCAGCTTTTCGACGTTGAGCTTTCCTTGCATTGTTGGGCGCACATTTCTTGCTGCAGAGAGTCGGGTGCGTATCTTGGCTGCAACAAGAAAGTGGTCCGAGTCGATGTTTGGCCCTCGGAGTGTGCGTACGTCCAAAACACTCGAAGCGTGCCTTCCGTCTATCACAACATGATCGATTTGGTTTCTCGTTTTTCGATCTGGAGACAGCCATGTAGCTTGGTGGATATTTTTAAGCTTGAACCTAGTAGTGCATACTACATACTACCATGTTTCGAGCCTCGGTGAAGTCGATCAGCCTCAGTCATTTGTTGTCACAGATGAGCGAGATGTTGAAGAATCTTGCTTTCATGCCGATTATGACTAGACGTACGTCCACCGTGAACGTGGAGTGAACGCCAGTACTCGACGACGGAGTCGCTCTCCCGCCACAAATCCAACACCGAATTTGCGCTCCTTTACGTGGCAACGGTAGTAGACGTCGCAAGGCTCCACGCATACCTTGCCTTGGCCGGTTCATTCCATTTATGGATGGCGGTGATGTCAGCCTTTCTTTGCTCGACGACAACAACCAGGCAGGCAGAGGCACCATCCCAATTAAGGGTCCGGATATTCCAGGTCCATACCCTCAAATCATAGTCCTTTCTACGTTTGATGTGAACGTCATCAAAAGAAGGGAATCTCATCCAAGGATTGTTTTTGGGCAAATTTTCACATTTTCTCTGAAACCTATTTTCGAAATTTGGCAAACTCCAAATTGATTTTGTACCCAAGGTTTGTTCGGCAAATTTGCTTAGAATTACACGTTGAATCATCTTATGATATGCGCCCGTAGTAAAAAAATTTACCCGCCGTAATGTACATACATACTTATATATACATATTCATCACTTTCTACATTTTCTTTTCCTGTTAACGAACTTTTTGAAAGTCTCACTACGATTGCAACTTGCATTAATAACTGTTCAAAACTATTCTACAGTTAATTAAGATTCCTTACAACTTTTGCAACTACTCATTTGATTCAAAGCAGCACTGTAGTTTTCCATAGAATTATAGAAACTGAGCAACTGTGGTGACAGCAGTAAATAACGGTGTGTTTTACCCACACCAATTCCGAATTTTATGACATTTAAATCTATTTCCAGCCAGCAACGAAACGTAAATTTTGCCGACAGTGCAGTCTAAAGCAATTTTCCGTATCCGGAAACGAATAGAAAACGACTACAGTTATCATTCATTTTCGTATCTGGAAAAGGTTCGAAACGTTCGAAAGAGATGATGTTATTTGAAAGCAATAATTGTATTTTATTTCTTCAAGCTAAACATTTGAAAGCATGCATGCGTAGTCGGCAGTGGCTGAGCGTGCCGCTATTTGTTAGCTTACAGAAGGCGCCGGGTTCGAATTCCGTCAGGCGCTTACTAATTTAATTTAATTTATTTTTTTTGAACCATGAAAAAGTATCTGTGAAGTGCAGAAGGACAGCGTATTGAACAAAAAATTCAATCAGACAAATTTCAGAAAAAAACAGCCGAAAAAGTATCCGTTTACCACACAATTTTCGGTAGTTGTCTGTACATACGTCTCTGCCGCATACTTTAGTGGCAAAACGGATCGTCAAACAATCTTAAAATGGAATCGGTAAACGGACAAAAATCCGCACTTCATCCACCGTTTTTTCCTTTTTCGGATCGGTTTTCGGATTTTTTGCTGGCTGGGTTAGCAGTGCAGCACAACCACTACCTCCACTGCTGTTTGCCACTCGCTGGCATTCGCAGCTGCTGTGGTGGCATAAAGTTGAAACGAAATGCGCTTAAGGACCATTAAGAAGCTCGAGATGGCCAAACATAGAGATGTGCTCTTCTAATAAAGCCCATTCCACTTATTACATAACTCGCTTTTGCGTGAATATCTTGCCTCATTTACTTTATATTCACAGCTGGCGACTGGCGGGGGGTGGCAGGACGCGAATTGACGCTTAGAATAAACTCATTAAAAATGCTTTAAACATCTTCCAAAGAACTGAACTTAAACGCCGCGTTAAACGCCAGCGATTTCGAAGTAAGTTGAGTGAATGTTTTTTTTTTTTGTTTAAAGAAAATTGCTGGTTAAATAATGGAGGTAGTAGTCTGCGGCAGGAACAATATGCTGCTGCGGTTGAACAAGGCGGGTTAGGTGAATGGTTATTTATGGCCTACAAAAAGCGAAAAACTGTAAAGTAAACAAGTAAGAAAGTCTAAGTTCGGGCGGAGCCGAACGTTAAATACCCGGTGCATGTTTTCCACCTTTACGAAAACTACCGCTACATGGTAAGCCGGGGTGCTTTTACCCCTATTTTAAACATCTTCGATAGAACGTTCAGTTAGACATAACGAGATAAACTTATATAGTCATATGTGGGCGGTATTATGCCCATTTTCCAAAATTCCAACTAATGTTACTTCTTTTCAAGCGATTGTTGTTAGTATCAATTTTGAGTAAATTAACGTCCTTAAATTTCGAAATATAGAAGTTTCAAGCATTTCTGAAATTTACCGTTATATGAAAAGTGGCCGTAATTTTAGTCCGCTTTCAAAAATTTTTAACATTTTGCTTTTATGTGGCAAGCACAATAACCGCACCGAGTTTCGTACAAATTGGTAGAACGGTTACCGAGATACATATATGTGATGATAAGTGGGCGTTCCCACGCCCATTTTCCAAAATTTTAGAATAAACCTTTTTCCTGGTAAAGAGTTATTCCAAGCATCCATTTTGAATAAATTAACTTTAATATTTACTGATTTATCGAAGATTTCGTATTTCTCGAAATTACCGTTATATGGGATGTGGGCGTGGTTATTGTCCGATTTTTTAAATTTTCAGCCATTTGGCCATTCGTACCAAGGCCGACAACTATACTAAGTTTGGGAGAAATTGGTGGAGCATTTACCAAGATGTAACCATAAGTGGCCGTGGCTACGCCCATTTTCCAAAAATTTATAATATTCTTTTTTTCCGTCTAAAAAGTAAAATGAGTGAATAATCTTCAGTAGTTACTAAAATATTGCAGTTTTCGTATTTGTGAAAACTACCGTTATATGGGAGTTAGACGTGGTTATTGTCCGATTTTGCCCATTTTCAATACCATCCGTTCTACGCACGAAAGAAGTGCACGTACCAGGTTTCGTTAAGATATCTCAACTTTTACTTGAGTTATCATGTGCACAGACGGACGGACGGACAGACAGTCACCGCTTAATCGATTTCCCTTTTCATTCTGATCATTTATGTATACATTTGTCTATATCTATCTCGATTCGTTTTGCCTCTTACAAACAACCGTTATGTGAACAAAGTTATAATACCCTTGTGCCCAAGTGCGCTCGGGTATAAAAATAAGAAAACACTAGGAAATTAAAGCGATCTGTTTCCAGCTTTGTTGTTGGTGACGTCAATCCGCTGCGCGCACGCCCTTGATTTCGTTGGCGTCGTTTGAGGTGCAAACAAAATAAGCGTCACAGGGAGCGTGTGAAAAATTGCAGGTTAAAGCGTGATTGCTGACTTGTTTGCAAACGATTAGAGCAAATAAGCGTTCACGCGCACAGAAATTACGCTTCACCACCTCTTGACTCCTGATCTCTGTGACCTCTGACTACTGGCTCATGCCGCACGCACAGCATAGCACAGTGACTATACTTACATAAATATGTAGTTGAGGAGAAACGTTGTACGGCAACATTAAACCTAAATCGACTGCCGCTTGTACTCTAACAAGAGTTTTCAGTATTTACATACTATGTACGTATGTATGTATGAAGCTATTGCGTATCTGGTGGATATGTGGTTTTGCTCTTGTTGATTTTATGCCACTTCTGCTTACCGCTGAAACGTTTTCTCTCGCCTTATGTTGCCGATTAGTTGCAGTTTACCGCTACGTTTGTCCAAATTAAATACACACAACTCGATTAAGTTGACAAGCCCAAAAGTTAAACAATAATTTAATGGGTGTGAGCTAAGTACTCATAAATGTCAGACAGTTTGATATTGAATGTTAACTGTAATGGGTTGGAAATAAATGGAGGCTCAAGAAGGGCATGGCGAACCCTTGACTCTTTTGACGTTGATGCCTTTGAATGTAGCTATAATTCTAAAAGTCGAAAAGTGGTCCGTTTCTTTCTTATAAAGTGCTGCATTCGTGTTAACCTGTCAATATTTTTGAAAGCGTTGCCAACTTACTTAAAACTAATTTGAACCAAAAATACGTTTACATAAGGTTGCGACATCTCTCATTATTGAAAATCATTGAAAAACGTAAGTAAAATCAATATTTTTTTTTTATTGGTATCATACGAAGTCTTTTATTTGGAAATAATTTTGAAAAAGGTTAGCACACGTTTACGTAAAAACAAAAACTAATTATAAGGTAAAACATTTCACGATTGCCATCCAAATGAATACATTGTTAAAAATTTATAAACCCTGAAGAACTACTAAGTGTTGCCACTTTTTTACATGTTTTGGTTGCCATCTACAAAAAATTACAAACCAATTGCATGCAAAATTAAGATACATACTTTAAACAACATATGTATCTATAAAAAAATACTTAAAAGTTTGTGAAATAAAATTTTATTATTAACTAGCAGACCCGACGAACTTCGTGCCGCCCAAACTTAATTATTTTTTCTAAAATACTTTGGTCCAACATGATGGTGATAAATTCATCTGCTAATATTATGGTTTGGTGGTTGCGGCATATTTCCATTGCCGTCTTTAAAAACCTAACGAAAGTGTATGTCCGTGAAGAAGTTCTTGAAATTCTCCAATGATCACACAGCACGGTTAATCGCACAACGAAATATATTTAAAGAACTTTTTCTTCTTAACTCCCTAGCGGCAACAATGATCCGATTCGTCTCTCCTTGAAACTTTATAGTATCGTTGAGTAGAGTATCGTTGTTCTACAGAACTCCAACATACATAGACTTAATTCAGACGAAATACCTTAAATGGCTTATCATGGAGCGCAATGGTGCTGATGGTCGATTTAACGGTGGTCATTTGAGATTGACCTCTGGACAACCCAATCCATGTGCCTCCGAATGAAGCTTTAAAAAAAAATCAACAAAGCTTTAATCAGTTTTATAGCCAATTTTAGTATAATGAAGCGCAAGTTTCAGCTTACTCACTTAGGCGGTTACAGCGCCAATAAAGAAGAAGTTAGCTTGCTGAAAATTCGCGTTTTTGCTGACCGTGTTACGCCTTTTTCGCACAAAACAAAATTTTTCCAGTATAAATTTAATGGAAGAAAATGCGTAACACCGCCGCACACTGGGGCCAAGCGTGCTCAAAATTCCATATTTAAAGAATGTTTTTTTTTTGGAAAAATAAAAACGCAGGTTTATTCCCCATTAAATTCTACATTTGGGGGTAAGTTTTCGCCTCTCTATCGTTTTTCGGCTGGGAGATATGCGTGTCTAAATTTGACAAATTTGAACAAAAAACTTTTTTTTTTGCAAAACTGAGAAATTAAAATGTGCTATTCAAATTGTTACTGTAAGAACTGCTTTTAAATTTGACAGTACTGCAATAAAGTACGTTACTTCCATACTAAGAATCCGGGTTCAAAACCACTTTGCGCAGTTTTAAATGAATTGGTTTTAAAAATTTCACTTTGATTTAAATTAAACACAAAAAATATACTTCTGTTTAAGTTTGGCTCTCTTTCATTTCGAACTTAAACTATTTTTTATTTTGAGGTTGCTCAATGAATAAAAAGCGGATTTAGTTCTAACAAGGACTTTAAAAGTTTTAGAGAGATCTTTAGTAGGAAAACGGGTGCCGCTGACAATTTAGGAGACGTTTTTAATAGATTTCTAGTTTCATTAGACCCTCTGATTACTTGCTCGCACTTGTTGCCAGTGGTCACCAACCGGAGATCTTTCTTTGCTGAAGCAATGGAGTTAGTAGAACCTGAAGCGAATTATATTAGTTGGGCTTGGGGCTTGGATGGGATTTAGATTTCGACTATGAAGAATAAGTGTCACAGTTTTCATTATATAGTGCTTATCATAACTATAAGGCACCCACATATTGACACGTTTTGACAATTTTTTTTTTACTATTTAATTTTAAGAATTTTTTTTTATAAAAATATAATTTATTTCTTAACAAAAATCGAATAAAGCTGAGTTTCAAACGTCGTAAAAATATCGATGTTTTTATTAGATATTTAAAAAAGATTTTGAGTGTAAGTTTGAAGTAGCTAGCACATACCGTTGAGCTTTGGCAAGTTTTTGGTGAAGGTGTCGCTCATTTTCTCCATATAAAAAAATCGTCGAACATACTTCGTATGGAAGTCCTAGCTATTTCAAACTTGCACTTTAATGTACTACAATTACATTGGTTACAAAACTTCATACTCAAAATCCTTTCAATAGTGCTTATCATAACTATACGAGATCCACATATTTAAAAGTTTCGACTATTTATTTTATTAACCGACTTAAAAAAAGGAGGGGGTTATCAGTTCGTCGGAATTTTGTTTTTTTCTTTATGTATGTTATCGCATGACTTTGGGCCACGTTGACCGATTTCCATAATTCTTTTCTCATCGGAAAGGTGGTGCCTCAAGGGTGGTCCCATACTAATCCTTTAGATCCGATAATTGGAGCATGAAGAAATTAACGATAATCTTAAATTTTTATATGAAAATTGAAGTCGGTTTTGATTTTTGCTTAAAAATTACTCGTTTTTATTTTATTTTAATTATTATTTTTTAATAAAAATATAGCTGATTTTTTAATTAATTAATGTTTTTAATTAGATACATTACTTGCTTTTCGATATTTTGTATGCTTAATTTGTAAGTCTCTTTAAATTTAAAACATAATGGGGCATATTCATAGTCGAATCAAAGACGAAACTAAAAATAATTTCGACTTTTTTGACAAATTTTTCTAAAAAAGTGTTTTTAGAGAGCTGAAATTATTATTATTATTACTTTAAACTTTGTTTTGACCATGCATTTATCCCATTATGTTTTACATTGAAACGTTAATTTTTGTATCTAGTATTTCCTATTTTTTACTATCTAACTGATCTCTATATAAATGACTTAACCTGTTTCATGCTCTTTCCTAGTGATTACAACAAATACGCACTTCGTTACTGTTATTACATTTTATCGCATTTAACTTAGTTTTAAGTATTGCGAATTCATTAATAAAGCTATCCTCAAATCGAAAGGACTCGTTCTTCCTGATTATATTGTAACCTAAACTTACCTATTTTTAACAAAATTAGCTGGGGAAATACTCTTTAAAAAATTGGCAACTCATGGGTCATCAATGCGTTAAGTCAAAGTCGTAAATGGGTTAAATTACTCATAATTTCCACAATAATAAAATCAAATTAACTAAACATAAGATATTACAAAAAACTGGGTCACCAATGGGTTAATGCATGATCAATAATGGGTTAAGACGTCAAAAATTTACTGGTAAAAAGTAGTTCAAGCGAGTCTAATGGAAAAAAAATGATTTCAGAATTTTGAGCACCCGCTTATATGGGGCGACCCCAGTGTGCGCCCTTAAAAAAAAATATCAAAAATCAATGTGCTAAAAAAACCGGGTACCAAAATTAAAAAAAAAGTCTGAATTAAAAGTTTGAACTTTGGAAGCAACTTAGTAAATTTTTCTTAATTTTTACAATCTTTGAAATATGGACTTATTTACAGGATTTATTCTATGTAATGAACTTTAATTTTATAAAAAAATAATACACGCTAAACAAATAAAAGCAAAATAGCTTAAACATATTAAAAAGTCGCATCCCTATTTATTTTACCACTACTGTAAAAGCCAATAATTCTAAAACAAATAACCCCTTTTTTGTTAAGTAAGCAAAGCAGGGGCCGAGAACGCGTTCCAGTTTTGGTTTTGTTCTGCACGAGAACAAAATGTAATGTCAAGAACGTTCCCAAAAAAGAGCCAAACGGGGGAAAAAATTAGAACAAAAAACGCTCGGGAACGTTCTCAAGAAGAACAGAATGAGAACGAAACTTTCGCGAACGTTTCTAATGAGAAAGGAATAAGAACGTTTCCAAGGAGGACCAAATAAGAACGAAATTCTGGAGAACGTTCTGCTAGAGAACAAAACGAGAATAAAAGTTTTGCGAATTTTAAATTAAGATTGAGAGGGGTGTCTGCCTGTTGGGATGAAAAATCGTTTCAGTGAGAACCACGATTGTTAATTCTGAGCCAGAGGAAAGCTGGATCATTTCAACAACATATCGTTTATCATTAGGGTGTCCATTTATGGAACAATTTTTCATTTTCTGTGCAAGAATAGTTCGTGTCTTAAGTCTTTAGTTAACTTTATTTGCATAATTGTCTTTCAGCTCTTTTTTGACTATTTTTAATATTCAAACATTACAAACTAATGGAATGCCATGAGACAAATTTTATTCCCGCTTCCATTCTTCGCAAATATTTCAGAGAAGATTTGCTCCCGTTTTGTTCTTTGTCAGGAAGTTCCTGAGACTTTTGTGCCCGTTTAGTTTTTTTTTCAAAACATTCCGGAGACTTTTGTTCTCATGTTGTTCTCTAAAAGTGTTTCCGAAAGTATTGTACGCATTTTGTTCCCTTTGGGAACGTTCCACACGTTTTGTTCTTATATATTTTGCTTTGAATTGTTCTTGAGATCAACCCTACGAGAAGGACATACCATTTGGTCTGGGTCACGGCAAGTAAAATTTATCTGCCCTTTCGATGTTTTCGAAGCTTTTCGGGGCTGTAGGAATATGCCTATCGTGCGACTAGCAAACTTTATCCTCATAGTTACAAATGTTTAAAATTAACATACATACATACATACATATATGTGTGTATATGTATGTAATTTTTTCGCCACTTCTATAAACCCGAAAATTTTTAAGGAAAAATCTTAACATTTTTAAAGAAAAAAATCCTTTAAACAATGCCATTTAGGGCCTTTCGGAGTGATGACAGTGGTGCACTGAGCCTCAGTAGTACTTTAATTTGAGGTGCATAACCAAAAATCAAAAGGATCAATCATTGCTTGGTAATGTGAAAAATTGTTTGCTAACAGCTGATGTAATAAATCCATTGCTAATTGGCTTTTGAGCGTATTTTGCAGGGTTTCTAAAATATTTTCTGCATTTGCATTTACTCTACTAATCTGACTAAAACAAAGATTTTTGATTTCGTTGCACAACAATGCAACATACACGTGCTGCTAATCCTATATGAAAAACTTAACCTATATACATACATATATATGTTTGTGTGCAACAATTATTTAATTAAACTACGTATTATGCATATAAAACACAAATATTTTAAATACTCTTGTATATGTACATAACTCAAACATTAGATATGTATGTATGTAATAGTACATACCCAGTGGGAAAATGTAATGTATAGTAATTCAATAGTAATCAGTAAAACAACCCTTTTCACATTCGAAAATGCATTTTTTTCCCAGGGCGATGTCCTAAGAAAAGTGGGGCATTCAGTTTTGCATTACCTGGTATCGAGAAATGAATGTGTTTTTAATATAAAATTTTTGGAACTTTTTTAATACATTAGAATGCTGATTACATAGTTAGCAGCAATATTATAGAGAACGCATAAGAAATACATTATATTATTTCGAGCCCTAACCGCCAAAAACGCGTAAGCGACAAAAAATTCTTCAATAGGCGTTTTTTTCTTATTATCACTGCAATTACTGCAGGTACTAACGTGTAGGTGTGTAATGAACAAGTTAAGATTGATGTTAGGTATGTTATACTGGTGGTTTTGTCGCTTACGCCCTTTTTGCCGTCACAAAAAAGGCTACAGCACACAATTGCGGCGGTTAAGCCAAAAGAGATATAAAAAAATTTTTTTTTTTTGCTTAACAAAAACCTTTTTTTGCCTTAGTGGAGTGCAACATTTTAAGAACGCGATAATCCTCCGGCTGAACCCTCCACGTGGAGGCTCATTGCCGACTGGTAATGAGCACCACATGTGCTCAAGCTCCTCAATATATGGAAATGGTTTTCGATCGTGGCCTATGGAGGTAACGGAGGAGCAAACCTCTTAAAAAAGGCTCTGGGTTGGAACAAGGTGTTAGACGACCCGTGCTGATGTTCAGCCTGGCTGGGGACCCAGATTAATAACTAGCCCAATCTCGAACGGAGTGCTCCGGAACCAATCTTCCACTGTGTGAAAGCAGGCCATGGCAACCTGCAAATTAAGGATTAGAAATAACATCATTCAAGTCGCCAACAAGGGTCATGGTTAGGCGAGGGTACTTGTACAACAAACAGTTGAGCACTTGTTCTGTAGCTGCGCAGCTTTAGCTAAGAGCAGAGTGGGCTTTCTAGGAAGGCAGTTTTTCACCTCTCTCACGGAACTATCCGGTGTAGGAATAAAACCAATCCTACGCTTCATAAGACCTTCAAAATGGTTATGTGCAGAATAATCACTGAGGTTACCGTGTTTCACGGTGGTATCACAATGGACCTGCAAGTGAGTGAGTCATTGGACCGACTGCCACATTAACCTAACCTAACATAAGAAACGAAGGCAGAATTGTCCTATTCAACTAACTCCTAACTCCTAACAAAAAAAATGTAAACAGAGTGCAATAGGGCACTTAAGCCAAAATTTCTTTCTTAAGGCTCGAAGTAATGCAGTTGGAAAGGCGGCATTAATTTTGCATCACTCATACGCTCTGGTGTACATATCGCACACCTAGATTTAAAGTGAGCTAACTCAAAATTCAGTGGGAAATATAACTGCTTATGGATCGTACAGATTCAACGCAATTAATACAAAAACCTTTGAATTGATTTATGCAAAAAAAACGGGCTAAATATTTTTTTTTTTTGAGTTGATCGCACTTTAGATCTAGGTGTGCGTGCGATATGTGCATTGTTGAAGTGCATGTCGCAATCAGTGCTGTTGTTGTAGTATTGTGTTTTGTGTAACAAAGCGAACGGATTAGCAGCGTTTGTAGATGAACTCTTATTAGAGCACATGCTGCTGCTGCATATTGCCATTCTTTTGCTTGTATTTGCATTTTTTTTTGTATGCTGCATGCTGCATGATGTTGCCATTACTGCTATTTAAGCTGCCTGCATTTTCATTCTTATGTTGAACCATGTGCCATTCGCATATACTTTTCGGCGTAAAATTATGCAAGCTATCATATATTTTCACTGGAATTCGCAGAGAAAACACTATCACCGGCGGTTGACTTGCAATGAATGAAAATCGGATGAAAATCCGATTGAGTTGGTTATGTAGTGGATTAAAAATAGTGCATTTTTAGGCTCATACGTATCTATACTAGGAAGTCTGTACATATGTATCTCGTATAGAGATGCGCTTGTTAGACGAAGTAAAAGCACATTAGGTGTAGAATCAAAGCATAATGTTGTTCAAAGAATCGTTCAAAATTAAACACTAGCACGCAAAGCTGGTTAACTGTCCAACATTTGTTTGGTACGAGATTCTATTCGCTAATTACGTTGAGTGGGAATGATATGTACACATCTCATAGTTTTAAGCACAAAACCTGTTTCTTTAATTTTTTTGTAAATGCAAAAAGCAAGAAAAGCGTTAAATTTAAATCTCGATTGGATTTCTGAAACCTAAAGAATTGCCTTCAATCTTTCTAATTTCTTTTATCTTAATCAAAGTGCTATGATATTTCAACGAATTGGAGCCATCAAAAACCTCACAAATCTTCGGCTGACTTTGAAAATGAATGGGGAACCTTTGCAGACCAATTCATAAATGTAAAAGTTTCGGCAGCCCGCCACAAGTGATTTTTTCTTGATGATGCAGTGGCAGGCTATGCAGCGCCGCACAATTCACGATTTGGGAGTGTCGGTGGACAACATCGTAAATATCTGGATAGGAATAAGATAAAAATATAGAGAAATATGGGTTCGATAGCTGACATAATGGCTTACGAGATGCCATTATCATTACATTCAACCCCAAAAAATTTCATTGAAAAAGTAACTTTCGAAAAAGAAGAATACTTTGCTGAGTAGCTCCAACAAACAAATTTTGGTTTTTGGTTTTATGGAATTTTCTTGTATATTTTCAGTCGAGGAATTCAAATTTGTTTTCAAAAGTTTACTAAATAAATAATCTTTTTTAATAATAAAAACCAAATTTTTTTTTGGTTGGAGCTGGCCAGCAAAGTGATAGTTTTTCGAAAGTTAATTTTCCAACGAAATTTTTATTTTTATTTTTTTCCCCCTTGGGCCATTATGTTAGCTTTCGAACCCATATTTTTATCTTATTCCTATCAAGAAAGGCAACTCTTCATCTGGAGAGTGCAGGACACTGGCACACAAGTTGCGATAGGCACCATTATGTTATTCATACTGACTATGTCTACAGAAATCATGATATATTATGCTCTGCCTATCAGCCAATATAGGGATGACGCTTTCGATGTTTTTGTTGTTGTAGCGGCTATATAGCGCTGCATAGAATCGAATAATACTTCAATCATTGTCGTCGAACTCAACTAACGGTAGGTCCAGAAAACGTGCTGTTTCGACGGTGTCGTACCAGAGGGAGAAGGGTGTTGGCTTGAGTGGACGGGCGAAGAGGTGGTTAGTGTCGTGCGGAGAACCTTCACCTGCCAGACATATGTTGGGCACGTCGGCATCTAGTCTGGACAAGTAGGGAGTTTGATCAATTACAATAATCATACCGTAATTGAGTCAGATTTTCGCGGGTCACTCTCAGCAGTGGAAGCTCATTTTTTCTGCAGGTGTTGATTGTACTCCTATGACGGCATTTAGCAGTCGGAAGTTAGTCAAGGTGGTGACAGCTTCCCTATGAATGCCGTGTATTGCCCGTCTATATAGTGCCGGATTTAGTGGCTGTTGCACATATTGTTGAACCTCGTCCGTTAGTTCGTAGAGAAGCATACAGACGTGCATACATACCTTATTGAAGGCTACGTACCGAGCAAGTGCCTTTTCGGGTTCTCCCGACTGTAGGAGTAGGGTTCAACTACTACTACTTCTTGCTGAGCTGAATGTTGTGCTCCATAACTGAGAGTCGGGTTGTTCTCAGTCGAAATGAGTACGCCGGTGACAAGAACACCCAGTTTTAGCCTGACCCCTTTCGGCCAGGTGGTAAAAATGATTGCTGAGGATTTCGAGATTAAGGAAGAGCGTTGGACACTTTGCAAGTGAAGAAACGAGAAAGTTCGGAGTGGTAGAAGTTTACTTCTGAGCACAGGTCATCAATTTCAGTTCCCGGCTCCAATATGGAGCATTCGTTAGCGTACGAGATGTTGCTTTCGATCTTGATCGTGACGATATGTTTTAAATATATAAATCTTACAAGATATTCATAAACAAAAATATTATTTTAATTTGTGCTCATTTGGAAGTGAAAGTCTTAGTAAAATCTAATACACCAAAAGAAATTTAAACAATATATTTTATATATAATTTTATATAAAAAAAATTGCTTTAACGATATTGTAGTTCAACTCAAATTGACCTTTCTTAAGTTTAAGTTTTGTCAAATCACATGCCTTATCAACGTAAAAGTCTGATGACATATTTATCAACATTGCATCACTCTTTATAAATTGTTCTTTGTTTTTGTTAATTATTGCCTATTTTTAATGGTTAAATGTTTTTTCTTCTTACTTTTTGCAGTTATGGATAACCGCCGAAAACAACATCAACAACAACAACAACAAAAAGAGCAACAAGTGAAATCGTGGCATTTATATACCGCTATTGTGTGTTGTGTGTAGCGAAACGAAAAGTAAGAACAACAAAAAAAAAATCATTCTAACAAAGCCAACAACAAAATAAAACCAGCAGCAATTGTTGTTGCTTACTATAAGTAGTCAGTGTGAAAACGAAACAAACAAAAAATTTAAAAGCAAAGCCACCGCAACAAATAGCGTACAACAAATATAGCACCAAAACAAGCACGAGCGCTACAACAATAACAACAATATCGCGTAAGTAATTTTATATGGTTGTTTTTTTATTCAAACAGTAGATCAATTTTTATATACTTATTTTTTGAATAGACGTGGCTCATCGAAAAATCTTTACTTATGGATCAATCCAGGTCAAATCGACAAATGGCTCGAATAGAACACTTTTCATTTGGATGGATTTTGGTCAGAACTTTTATTTTATCATATAACAAAGTTCTGCCAAAGTAAAAAAATTAAAATTTTTTATTTTTATAGTATTATTGAGCTTTGTACCACGATTTGTTTGTTTGTTTGTTAGGGAAAATGGAAAAAACAACAAAGCTTAAGCGGTAGAAGTTTAAAGTTATCCAAAATCCTAAATTTCACAATTTCCGAGATTTTGCAAGTTTATTTTTTGAATAAACAATAATGGTTCTGGTCTTATTTTAGGACTATAAAATAAAAATACATTTGTATATAAAAAAGTGAAAATGTAAAAAAATACAGAATTGTGAAATAAGACAAAAAATTTAAAAGCAAAAACTTAGACAAATTTTTGGTTCAACATTTTATACAATACCTTTAACTGATCTTGAAATGTTCTAAAATTGTCAAGGTGTTGTTTTTTAAGATATACATTTTTGAACTTTGTATTTTTGTTCATCAATTTTTAATAAAGAGTTTGCAATAATTTCTTTTCTCAATGTTCAAAAATTCATATTTTAAAAAACACTTAAAGATCAATTAGAGGCATTACATAAAAAAAAAGCTAAAAATTTAATTTTCCCTTTACGATTTTTTAATAATTTTTAATATTTTATTTTCGAATTTTTGTTTAATATATATGTTTTTATATAGCCCCAAACATCACCTTTATAAAAAATTTCAGGATCTTTTAAGATCTTTTAGAAGCATGACATAAACAAATTTAGCTAAAAGTTTAATTTTGCTTTTGAATTTAAAACTTTTTTATATATTTTATTTTCGAATTTTTTTTAAAATATATTTTTTTATATAGCACTAAATAGCACATTTAAAAAGAGACCAGAACCATAGTAGTTTTTGAGATATTCAAAAAATAAGATTAGAAATTCGGGAAATTATGAAATTTAGAACTTTCGTATTTTTTTTTCTTTGGCAGAGCTTCGTTATATGATAAAAAAAGTTCTGACCAAAGTTCATCCAAATCAAACAGGGTCGATACCAACTATTGGTCGATTCAACATGGTGAGCTGCAAAACTATCGATGGCACTTTCGATAGTATCGACATATTTATTAATTTTTTAAGCAAGCAGTTCGCGTAAAATTATAAACGCAAATAATACATTACCTCGATAATTAACAGAAATAGTACCCAAATTGTTTACTTGAAGATGTCTCATCGGAGCCCTCATACATATACATAAGTATGAGACAGTTGCATCGGCTATCAGGACTAGCCAATCGAAATAATTTAATCGGAGACAAATTGTTGCAGAGATGATGAGTATCACTCAATTCTTTGTCTCATTAGCCAGATCTTTGGTTGGTGGAAAATTATGACCCTGATGGCCGAGGGGGGCATGTTAAAATTATTTTCTTCGAAAAATAATATACAGACTATAGACGGGCTTTTATTAGCACTCTCGTTTCATGTAGTACTTATACGAAAGCAACCAAAAGATATCTAACGAGTTTCCAATACGTATAGATCGAAGCAGTAAATTGTCTGGGTCTGTTGCTAATGTTTTTGCATTGTTACTGCATAAAAATTCCCCCAACAATTTTCAGGAAACAGTCGTCGATCTGTTGTTAGATTAGAAGGATAACACAATATCTAATGTATTCAATGATCTTGGGTTGGCTTAGTAAGTTGCTACAAACTCAAAAATATTATCCCATGTGCTTAAATTCTTTACCATTACCGCTTTGGTTCACATTCAAATCCGTTTTCAAAAGAAATTGTTTTGCGCTACTATTTATTATGTAAACCATTGCCACTCGGCGCACCTCAGTCAATTAAGCTGTCAAATACACGTGTTTATAATCCATCCAACACCGTACTCGTGATCTTTTCTAAACGCGCAAGTCTAAGAATTACATTTGGGTTATTTGTATTTCTACATACTCGTATGTACGTAAATGATGTGTCAGCCAGTGAATGGCAAGAGGGCTGGGAGGCGTGTGAGGTAGAGCAAATACTTGCACACAGCGCTATTGTCTGGTTAATTGATTAAGCTTAAAAGCCCATTCAATACAAAATAATTAACAAAGCAATTCATTAAGTTAAGCTACATATTAAGTACTTATATACGTATGTACATAGTACGTGTATGCTAAGAAATGGTTGAATAGCAATTACAATAATATTATATTTATTTGCTCATTGCTCGTGTCTACTATTTTTAAACAAATATTGTTTAGCATTGCATTGTAAATAAAACCCATAGCCAGGCTAATAACATTCTTCATGGCTAGCGAAGTGCGATAGTGTTTTGTTTTTTATTGTTGTCGCTAGAAAATCTTATCAAAATTAAATGGGCGTACAGTGTGGTCTCACTCTGGTAGAGGGACAGCCAACAATTAGAAGACGAACGTCAGGAAAATACGTTAGACGAGGCCTTTAGGAGGAAGGAGAAAATGGACTAAGTCCATCCAATTTTTATGGTGTTTGTGTTCACATTTAAAATGCAGAGAATAATTTTTTCATGAGGAAATATAAAATTCCAGCCGATAGCCCCATTCGTAGAACGCCGTGCCGCTGAAGTCGCTAATCTTTTCTGAAACAGAAAACTTAAAAAAAGACGCTAAAGCAAATAGAGTTCCAGAAGCAAGTAATATAAAAAATAAATCAAGTATTTCAGAAATTTAGCTTTACGACGTTTCTTTAGGCGAAAAAGTACCGAAATTAGTATTTTTTCATTATTACTCTAAAAGCGAAAGTGTTTTTTTTAAATAGCTGTGGGAAGTTTTTCAAATAGTGTGTTCATATTAGAGGCAATGGAAGTTGGCATCAAATACACTATATCTGTGAAGTCTCAAGAGTGTGCCACCAAATAAAAAAAAAAAAGTGGCAGCATGCAAAATATCTGTCGCAGCTATTTTTAATTTTTGAAATTCTACGTTTTTTTTAGTTTTAATAATTTAAGCTGCTTCAAAATGGTAAAATTTTTGCCGTCTAATGTTCTTCTTGCCAATCAAAACGAATTTAGTGTAGTAAAACTAAAAAAAATACATTGATTAAAAGATGACTATGGTTTGAGAAACTAAAATTCAATTTTTACAATTTTTATTGGCACACTCGAAATTCATTATATCATTGTTATATACATGAAGAAAGTAATATGTGTGTGCATAAGGAATACTGTGTAAAAATCTTCCACGCCAATATTTAATTACTTTTAAATAATATGACTTTTAAATTAAGGCGTGCGAGTAAAATGACTGTGTATGATGCCACTGGGCGTATACGTTACGTAGGCAGCTACGGGCATACATATGAACACGTGTGGTTATTTTTATTTTTACTTTTTTAGTATATCTTTCTTAAGTTTTCATTTAAATACAATGTCGCGATAGAATTTTGTTCTTTATACAAAACTAAAGATAATGCATTTTCTTAGATAAGTGTGCCACCAGTTTAGATAAAAAAAAAGTTTTTGTCGACAAATGTAACAATTCGTGAGATTTTCTCATATACTTATACAAAAAACCGACAGCAGTTGAAAAATTCCAACTACTTCTGGTTCGAAAAGGGGTTTTTGGAAAATTTATGACTTCAACTTATTATAAAAATGTGTAAATTTATTTTTTCAGAACTTTTTTGGTTCAAATAGAAGACAATCACATCCGCCAGCAATAAAAAAATCGATTTCGATTTCGAACACGAATCGATAACATTTACGGTATTTGATAAAAATTAAAATAGCGGTAATGGTACCGATGATTTAAATGTCGATATGAAAAATATTAAAATGATCCCAACAATCACGATAATAATAAAACTCTATCGATAACAATAATGACATCAAATAATCGCAACAATCACGATAATAATAAAACTCTATCGACAACACTAACGACATCGATCAATTTTTTTACGTTTCAATGGCTTACAATGGATAATGATATTAGTGACTGTAACAATAACAATATCGATAAATTTTGGACTTTTTTTTATACATACTATGATATTCTTTCGATAACGATGTTTCTAATGATAATAGCATGAAAATAATAACAAAATGGTTATAACAAAATGTTAACGATAAGAATATCGATAATGGTTATGAAGTCACTAACAATAACGATATCGATAACTCTTGAGACTTTTGAGTTACTATGATATTTATTCTTCAACAATTGTGCTCTAGCAATTACGAAAAAATATCAATTATGATATAGTTAACGATAGCAATAAAACATGTTTACATTTTTGATTTTTTTTTTCTGTAATACAGTGAAAGCTCCCATAAGCGGACACCGATGGTCACCTACTTTTTGTCCGCCAATGAGAGATGCCCGCTAATGGCAATTTCTTAAAAAAAATAACACAAAAATTGTAATTTAAAACAATTAAATTACGGATTTCTAAATTAAATTAATATTTATTTTTTAATAGACAGAAACAGGATGAATTAAAAATAAACTGAAATTTATGCCGTTTTCTTTCCTACCGACATATCTCATTGCCCACTTCGCGCAAGCAGCCAGTAGAGGGCAACGAAAAGGCAACACTTTCTTCTGAAAAGAAAATATCTTTGAATATGGGCTATGTTCTTGTGAACATATACATACATATGCTCAAGCGCAAGAGTTAACATCTGACTCAGAAAATAAAATAAAATTTACCACTTAGAGCTTCGCGTCCGCTTATGGGAGATTTTTTTTCATAACTGGACATTTTTGAGTGTCCGCGTCTGTTTATCGAGAAGTCTGTGTATGGGAGAGCATTTTGTATTGTAAAAAACCGCTTATAGGAGATGCCCGCTTATTAGAGCGTCCGGCTATGAGAGCTTTTCTAAGATTTTTAGATTGTTAAATATTATGATATTTATGCTTAAGGAATGGGATTCGACCGATAACAATAAAAAATATCGATAACCGCTTTTCCTTTTAAACTAAATACTTCGTATATACTCCTGCAAAAATAGGCTCGAACCTTGTTTGGAAAATTTAACAGCCGCTATTTTGAACACCTCCGTTGCTCTCTATTTCATTCACTTGCATCCGAATCGTAAAAATATTAAAAAGCTGCTCTAGTGAATTCACAGATTTACATGGCAACACCCACGTCTCCTCTGCGGTGGCGACAGCCTGTGAATCGATTACAAAAACCACTGCCGCATAAATAATGTATTGTTGTTGCTTACTAAAAGCTTTTAATGTTCATTAAAAACCCACATACGAACACACTTCCAAGAGCTCACATGTATTGAATATTACTATTTTAATTCGTTCGATTCGATTTTTTTTTGTTTTTGGTTGTCTATTGTGTCGCTTTCTGAGTGCTGTGGCTTGTTGTCGTAATTTTTAAATTAAATGTAAATAAATAATTGCTCATTTTGTAATTAAGTCAATATAATAACAGCACGGGCTAAACAACTTAGATGCAATAACAGCAACAACGCTCATACAAATCGCACACATCGACAATTGAGCGTGAAATAATTACGCATAAATTTGAAATGAGTTGTGAGTCGGTTGTTTAGTTCGGCGATTGTTTTGTGGTCGCCTGAAGTGGGTCAGCTGCGGCGGAAGCTATAATGTGCAAGCAGCTTAAGCTAAGCGAGCGGTCTTGTACAATACTTGCATGCGAGTTGCTACAACTCGCCCGCCGTGAATTTGTTTTGTTTTTATGTATTTATGTATACTAGCAATGTTATTCCCGGGATCCCGGCATCCCTGGCAAATAATTCCGGGATTTTCGGGATTTTTAATTTGCATTTTCATATATGAATTCGCCTTGGTAGAGAATTGTTACAGCAACGAGCTACAGTATTGGCTAGATTTTTTCTTTTTTTTTATTTAATAATTAATATTTTTTATAAATGTCTAGCTCATTACACATATAACACCCCGCGATAGTAATTTTTAAACACAAATATGAATATACTAGTGAACCCGCATGGCGTTAAAACGCCAAAATTGAACTTAACTTTTTACAAAGGTTAAACCCTATTTAAAAACTTTAAAAAATATTCCTAATGATTCATCTAAACCGTTTCTGAGTGATGAGAGGTCTCGCAAGGTGTCGGTTTTCAATTTATCGAATTTCAAATCACTTTGTACCGCTAAAAATGGTTTAACTTCAAAAAATAAAACTTATTGAACATCTGTGTTAAATCCCAGTTTTTTTATTTAACTTCTCAAATTCGAAATAACGGCGAAGATCTGATAAACTTAAAAAAAAATAGGTGGAAACCCTAATTAAAAATAATATCAGCCTAAAGTTCTCCAAAAACTCTATCGCTTGACATTAATATTTCAATATTTTATATAGTTTATGTATAAGTAAAACAAATTCGACTTTTAACAAATGTGCCAACCCCTTTAAAAGCATTTTCAAACTAAAATCTTTTTAAGTTGAATTTGATTTTTTCTACACATAGCAGGGATGCCGTATGGATCTAAATAGATCCAATTGAATACATTTTTAGACGAATTTTTGTGAGATACTTATTTGTTCCGATCAGTATAAATGTGCATACTTTTTTAAATAGGCCAAAATTTTATATTTTCTATAAAGTTTTCTTCGTACAAAAATCGATTTCCATTAAAGATGGTAGAAAACATTATGTTTTCTAAATGTATTAAAAATCAGTACTAAACCGTGAAATGAATGAACATGAAGAGACGTCACCAAAATAGGTATAAGCGCAATTGTTTTAATTAGCTAAACAAGGTGCTTTAAGCAAGATATTAATATATATATATATAAAGTAAATATATACTTCTTCTGTAGTGATCTCTTTCATATCACATATTTTCATTTCTTAATTTAACAAGTAATTTTTAAGCAAAAAAAAACCGACTTCAATTCTTATATAAAAATTTAAGATTATCGTTTATTTCTTCATGATACAATGATCGGATTTAAACCAAACTAGTATGGGACCAGTGTGACCGTTTTGGTCCAAGTGGATCAAAAGTGATACATTTTTCGATGAATTTTGGAGAGATACTTTTTTTCAATTTTGATACTTTTCCAAATAAAATGAAAAAAAATCTGTAAATTTGTATGCATTACAAAACATGTCGTGCACCTGTGGCAACGTACATCCAAAAGTTCATTGTCGTTCACTGAACGAACCTTTTATGTGTTGTGATTCATGGTCCATGACGAAAAACGTCAAAATGTGAATAAACGAACTATGATACTGTTAAACATTGCCTGTTTACTTTTATATATAATACTTATGCACCAAAAATTAAACTTATAAACTGAAGTTATAAATGTTTGATTTTATGGAAAATAAAAATATATACATGTATTTCAAGTCCTTAGGATGGATTAAATTATGTCTTTTTGTTTTGTTTTCTTACAAATTCTGAGATGGATATGTAAAACAAAAGAAAATTGGATACATTTGGATACATTTTTTGCTTGGTCGGTGATACATTTTCTTGAGACGGCGCGGCAACACTGCTCCTAAGTACAGTTCAGAAATTAATTATTTTCAAATAAAGGACTTATTAATAATTATTATTAAATAATTTGAAATAAACCTTTTAAGCAGGTGGCAACTGTCAAACACATCAAAAATATTATTATAAATTGTTAAAATTAAGATTTATTAAATATTGTTTCATATGACACCCATTTTTATTATTTCATATAACTTGGGTATAAAATAATTTCATTCTACTTCGCAAATAGGCGACAACCCTCTTTAAAACAATTTCAAAGTACTACCTTCTTAAAACTTTTTTTCTGATACCCATACGGTGATACCTTATTCGTTTACCTAATTTCTTAAATTGAAATCGAATATTTTTTAAACATGTGGCGACCCTCCTACACGTAGTTAAGAAATAAATCCTTTTATGGCCATATCTATTGTAACAATCGATTTAATTTTTTAATAAAAAGTAGGTTTCAAACCCATTTATTTATTATTTACGATCAGACCCGGCGAACTTTGTCCCGGCCGAAATTATTATTGTTTATTGAAACATTTGGTCCAACGTTTTCGCCAGCGATTCATGTCCACGTTTGGTTTTGTGGTCGACAGAAGGCATATCCACCACTGCCGTCTTAAATAACCTGACGAAAGCGTTATACCTGGAAAAGTCCTTGCGGCAACAATGATCCGGTTCGATGGTGAATCGTCCTTGAATCTGTATAGTTGGTGGCAATTTCCAAATTGGGGAGTATCATTTGTCCACATTCTGTTTAGTCGCCGTAAAGCAAGGTCCGCAATGGTTCTGATGGTTGATGTAACGGCGGTAATTTGACTTTGATCCACTTTCCGGAAAAAATTAGTTGTTTCCCCTTGACATGGCGGTTGCTGAAAGCTATTTGTACACAAAATTTCATTAAAATCGGACCCGCCGTTCGCGAGATTACCTGTTACAAGGAAAGGGACTTCTCTTTATGTAATTAGTAGATATAGATAGATAAGAGAACATATTGCATCGAACTTTATTTGCCATAACTCGACTTTGGAGGCACCTAACGGGTCCATTTTGCAGGTTTATTTTTCCTTGTGTAGCAAATAATATATATTTCCGCGTGTGAAGAAAATCGGACTAAAAAAGCGATTTCTTAGCGTAGCTCGGCCCCTGCGCCACATATCGGAAAAATTAAAACTTTATGCACTCCTTCTAAACACCTTTCCAACAAAGCAACAACCATTCGAATCGGTTATGAAAACAGAAGAAAACTATTCCAAATTGATTCATGCTCACAATGAATTTCACACTTATCCGAAATTATTCAAGCTTCACAACAAATTTTCCACCTTTACATCGTCCAAAATCATCAAATCATGCGGTAAAATGCAAAATTTCTTCGAAAAAAAAATCAAATTTTTCGCATTCTTCCGTGTTTTCCACTTAGAACTTTCTATTTTTCCATTCGAAAGCCATTCGGAAAGAATTTCACACAAAATTCCATTAAAAAAAAAATCTTTTTTCGATTTTTCCAATTTCCCGACTTTTCCGGAAGGTTTTGCCAAAATTTGCTTCCGTAAAAACCTTTTCCTTGCAATTACGAACAACTAAAAAAAATGTTAGCCAAATCGGCCCAACCGTTCTCAATTGATGAATTACTATACATTTTTCACACCATTTATATACATATGTATATATAGGTAGGACAGCTTCTCAAACAATATAGAAGCAATTTTTTCGATTTAAGTTGTTGAAAAGTAATGATTATCTAAATCCCGGCACTATTCCTAGGATTGTGTATAATGACATCCCGAAAATCTCGGGATCGGAAAAAGCTGAAAAATTAACATCGCTAATGTATACATATGTGCTGATATTGTACAACTTTGAATAAAGGCACTCGCGGCACCTGTCATCAGCGTGTGAATAAAATTGTTTTGCTTTTTGTTTGAATTTATTGCCATTTATTAGGCATTACTTAAATAAATGCATATATTTCAAGTGAGTTGAAAGTTGGTATCGATATGAAATTAATTGATTGTAATTAAGTAAATTTTGTGTCTTTCGCTGAAAGTATTGCTTTTGCTGGCAAATGAGTAATCAAATCTCGTCTGAAGCTTTTGTGGTTTTTATTTTTTGTGTTGTAGGCGATAGCATTCTTAAAACTGCTCTTTGTAACAAAAGAGAGTAATCAGCATTTATTTTATATACCTATCGCAAGAATGTCAAATGCAAAGAGTCTTTGTGGTTGAAAAAATGTGTGCATGCTTACTAGGGTGTTCGACTATTCCCCTTTTTTTTTACAAAATAAGTCAATTTTTGTTAAATCAAAAGTAAAACATAAAAAGCAGTGAAAAATTCAGTTATGGTCTTATTTTAACTTTTTTTTTAAATTCTTTATTGCATTTTTTGTGACTTTTTTCGAATTGAGTAGTAGGGCCCAGCAACATAAAAAAAGGGTCGCCCCTCGGTAGACAATGGCAAACCTCCGAGTTTACATATTTCTGCCATAAAAAAAAGGTTTTTTTTGGAGGTGGAGTAAAAGTGAAGATCTCTACATCTGTGTCACAATATCAAGAAGCTCGGCCAAGGACTCATTTATTGGAATCAAATGTCATATACTGTTCATCCACAAATAACCTAGGGTATAGTTTTAAAACTATTTAGGGGTTTCCCTTAAACTGGCAAAAGCCTGGAAAAATTCAAAAAAGTCAAAACTTTTACTGAAAGGTTAAAATTTTTATTAAATGAAAAACCGGTTTGTTCGATATTCCAAAAATCAAGATTTCAAAATACCGCCTATAAATATCCAAATAAGAACGGTGGAAACCGTTTATAAATATCCAAAAAAAAACGGTGAAAACTGGTTTGAAAAAACCGAGTCAATTACCCTAATGTTTACTATAATTAATTAACCGTATTTGGAATTTTTTTTTATGTATAGTTTAGTTTAAAGAGCGCTGAGAAAATAATTCACTGCACGATCTGTATCCTCCAGCCACAACAATCAGCTCTACTCTGAGTCATAACACCTTCCTTCTCTGTCCACCCCCGAGACCCACATATGCAAGTTCACTCATAGCCTGTACTCAGTCTTAATTAATGCTGCCATATATCAATCTTTAGAATTGCCGGACAGTGATTACTAAATGGGGAAGGGTTCGCCGATCTCAGCAGGGTTAATCATCGTAATAAAAGCCTTTGACCGGGAAAGACCCAGGTCATTCTGGTACGTACATGGATCCGGCTGTCGTGTCTAATATGTATAATGGCCTAGCACCCATACGACATGAGCGATTTTTGTAAACATCCGCTGATGTTTTTGCCGACTCGCATACAGAGTTCCCAGCAAGTTTATTATAGCACCAAATTCAGGATATTAATGTCAGAAACTCATACATACATGACTATGTACATAGTATGTATAAAAATAGATAGATATGCGCACACGGCAAATCGCATTTCAATATAAAACAATAAAAAATAAAATAAAATCTACAAATAAAAGCCCTATACAAGCAAACCAAACAGCGTACCAATAAATAAAAGTGGTGACCAAATCGACCACCAGCTCAGCTCGCTCGCGTGCAGCAAAGCGAGCGCCATGGTCAAGGTTGCTGTGTCGGTTCGGATGCCATCGATGCTGCTGGCACGCGGCATCTATTGCCCCCAGCACAGACATACACTAAAAACACTTCCACACCAGCTTGCCAGCGAGTGCTCGGAGAGACAGGCATTGCGTCAATGACTATGACTATGGCTGTGACTATGACTGTGCCAGTGGTGACTGCACCAAATACCCAATGCCCATGTCACTTCACCTCTTGATTACACGCTGACGCGTCGCATCGTGTCGATTCGTTGTGGTCAAGATTTCATGAAATAAACACACAACAAAAGTGGTTCATAAATAAACGAATTTCATCGAATTGTATGGCGAACATACATAGAATGCATATTAGGGTGGTCTCACCCCCTAGGATTGTTCTGTATCGGAAAAATATAGCCCTGTTTTTTATTTTGAAATCAAAAAATATTTAGAGGTCGCCTAAAGCGCTCAAAGTTTTCCCATATTTTATATGAAAAAAAAAAAACGTTTCTTAGAAATGGTATAGAATTGTTGAAAATCAGTATTTTTCGATCGGAACTCTGCTTCTCTTCAGGAGACTTCCAATAACAAAACCCACTGTTATTTAACCATTTTTTAATACTAAGATTTTTTATTTATCCCCCCATTGCATTTTCTGGCATTTTATGGGGGTTTTGGCTGACCTATAAAATATAGTTACTATGAGAAAAATTGTTAAATATGTCAATAATTGGGTATTGTTATTGGAAATCTCCGATCGAGTAATATTTTTCAAGAATTCTATACCATTTATACGAAAAGTAGTTTATTCCCATATAAAATACATGGAAATCTTTGAGCGACCTCTAAATATTTTTTGAAAAAAATAAAAAATTAAATCGATATAGAACAATCCTAGGGGGAGAGCATACAAATTCCGACTTTTCTTTTTCACATGCATTTTCGGACCACCGTAATGCATGTCCAAATGTGTGGGCATTTGTATGGCGAGCGTCAAATGAAAATGATTAACATTAAGTAATTAAAGGTTTACAAGTAACTTTGGAGATATGCCTTGCATTAATGAAAAACTTTCTGTGAATGAGGATACAAATGAATATGTATGAATTGGTGTGTGGATACTGCGGATACAGCGAATACGATTGATATGCCAAATATGCAAGAGACATATGTATGTACATATGTATGCATTTATCATTGCAGGCAAGCGCCGAATAGCGCCATTAAGCTCGTTCATATTGGCTCCCCTTGAGTACTTGTACGTTCGCCAATGCACCACTCGCAAATATGCAATTGTGAATACATAAAAAACTGTATTTATGTAAATATGTACATACATATGTACTCCTAAATACAAACATGTATGCGCTTAACTGGCGATGGCTTTATTTATAGCACTCCTACAATTAGCCAAAAGACTCTGTGACAAGTCAATTAAAGATAAAGAGATCGTGCTGAGAGTGTCGTTTCGTTGCCGTTGATTGAATAATGCGGCGAATATGAAATTAAATAATTGACAGCGGCTAAGTAATTGGCGACTGGGTTAACGAAGTACAATTCGTAGAAGCATTGATTGGATGGCATTTAGATGAAATGTATTGGATAAATGAGGAATACTTGCTGCAAGCATAAAAGTGCATAAGGGTCATTCCATACAAAATTTACACCTCAATATTTTTTTGGTGACAAAATATTATTTTTACATTCTTTATCGAAAAAAGAAGACACCTATTCTTTTAATGTCATGATGATATGCGAAAAAATGTGAAAAAAGATTCCGAAATTTTGAACTCATCGAGAAGTATCTTTTTAAATTTTTTGCGCTTAATAAACTATTGGTTGGTGAAAATCTGTTAAGTGATAGATATAATAATTTATTGCATTAAAAAATTGCATTTTTAACTAATTTTTCCATCCTTTTTTATTAATTATACACCGTTTTCTTTTTGCGTTTTTTGCAATCTAGATACTCGTCTAACTTTATGCAGTACACTGTAAAAATTTGAGAAGGAAAAACGAAAACTGTAGAAGTTACGAGTTTGTTGATGCCTGCGTACATAAAGTTTCAGCGCGCAGGCATGCGCTGCTAAAGTTTGACAACTATTTGGAATGCAAAAAAAACACAAAAAAAAACGGTGTATAATTGATAAAAACATTATTAAAAAATATTAAAAAATTAAATTTTTTAACACAAAAAATTATTTATTCAAATCTATATCACAATCTAATGGAAAGCCGAGATAATTATGCACATTTTGATTACTTAACTGATTTTCTCCGACAAATAATTTGATAACTGCATAAAAACTGAAAAAAGATACTTCTCAGTGAACTCAAAATTTCAGAATTTTTTTCCAGATTTTTCAATATCATGAGGAAATAAAAAAATAGGTGTCTTCTTTTCTGTTTCGATAAAGGCATTTCACACCAAAAACAACATTCAGGTGTAAAATTTGTATGGAATGACCCATATGTATTTACATACTGTGGTTGTAAAGATTTCTGATGTGGAAAATGGATAATGGTGCTCTTGACAATGACACAAGTAATGGTATTGGCAACGATAACTGTAATTGTAGTTATAGTTGTAATTGGAATTAATATTGTGATTATAATTTTTATAGAGTAACTAGAGTTGAGTATAATGGTAATAGACATGGCCATCACGAAGGTCTGTCCCCTGAGGTATGGCAAGAAATCGTGCATGCCTTGGTGGAATGAGAACCTTACACAGTGCTACGGAAGCAAGTATGGAAATCCTTCAACGAATGCTACAGGAATAAGGTATGGACCTATACAAAGAAAACCTGAAGAAATACAAAAAGGCAATACGAAACGCCAAAGAGGCGTCCTGGAAATAATTTTTTGAATATGTCAAGGACACCAAGGAATCTGCAAGATTGAGCAAAATCATGGCTAAAGGGCACTACAGACAACATCTTAATATATACAAATCCCGTGTCAATGTGTTCGTTTATGCTAATGTCCGAAACCGCTTAACCGATTTCAATGAAATTTTGTGGATGTGTATTGTTGGTTCCAATTTAAAAGACAGGATAGTTTCGAGCCCAAGAAAAAATATGTTTTTCATCGAAATTTTTTCTATGCTTCTAGGTACGATCTTAAAAATACCGTGTCGCTATGTTCGTTTACGTTAACTACAAACTGCCCATATCCGAAGCGGGAGTTTTCCAAAGTTATTCGCCGCTACGCTTCATATGTATGTTCCGGATCCCAAACTTAACTGGCCACGGTGGTTCTCTATGCAGCCAAGAGAGTGTTGAGTAACAAATGGGGTAATTTTATAATTGTGCACTGGATGAACACAGCTATAGACCGACCCATAAGCTCTTACGGGTCGCTGGTATCGTGGCCAGCCTTTACTTGGGATTACGTAGTTAAACAGCTAAGCGGAATTCAAAGGTCAGCAGCCGCTGGCGTAACATATGCAATGAGATCCTGTCCCAAGGATATTTTGAACGTCCTTCCTGACTTATTACCCATGGATATTTTGATCGAAAACTCAGCTGATAACAGCGCCATCAGACTGCCCTGGGATTCTGGAAGGAAAGACCGTTCGGACACGGTTTCATCCTAGACGCACTGCCGCCTAAAATCAAGCGCTGCCCACTGACTATATCCTGTTGAAGACCTACCCTGAGGGTATATATTATTTTTAAATACGAGCATTTTTAAACGATAATCAAATATAAAGTATTATGTGTACCACAAACCGCATTGCGTGGAATCAAGGAAAGGTCGGGTTCCTGCAGGGCTTACTGTTTTTAAGGACGTGTCATAGATGGAATGTGGGGTTGGTTATGGGGTTTTCATTGAGCAATATAACCGTAGCTTAAGCTACCTTTCGCTTACCAGACTATGCAAGTGTTTTCCAGGCAGCAACGTTTGCAATTAAGGAGGCAGTAAGGTACATCAAAGAGAATGTACTCGCGAGAACGCAGGTGAATATCTTCTCGGATTATTAGATCTCCACTAGTGGATGACTGTAGGAGAGAGCTAGCCTATATAGCGGGACATAGGGACATTTACGTAAACGAGGCAGCGGACGAACTAGCAAGGAGCGGCTTCGTTTCCGTAAATGTCCCTAGGTCCATATTACTTATTGCGTCCAACTTGTTTCCGCATTAGACGGATATATTGGATCTTGGTACAACTAGTTTAGCCTAGGAAAGACTAGTTTGTCTTACGATCGGGTTTGACCCGTGCGACAGTTTACACACAAAAAAATCAATATATTTGCGCCAAATATACTAAAGCTGCCTTTTTTAAAAGGACTTTGTATTTTGAAAAGTATGACTATGTATGTATGTATTTCAAAAAATTATTTAAAAAATTCTGTACACAACGTAGGAAAACAGCATGGGTATAAAATTAAAGAAGGAATTCGGTAGAATTGAAGCGAGTTAAATTTTTTGTTGCATAAGGACGATAGGTATGGAAAATGTGCTTTTGAAAATTTTTCCTTGAAATTTCGCAGTACTTATTTTTGCAGTACTTGCTTTTGAAAAAATTATATGTTAGGGACTCATATACACTCGACTATATCCTCGAATTTCGAACTTTAAAAGCTTGAAGAAAAAATTGGCATTTTCGACCCCTATTTGTCCTTGTGAACCAATTTTCTTTTTGTTTTGAATTCCACAGAATTTTCTCTTTCATTTGGTACTCATACAGTTTTTCTACATTGAACTGAATTTTTTATATAATTTTTGGAAGTAATCATAGATAATTTTGAAACTACAAAGTCCTTTTAAAAAAGGCTCTAGACGTCAGAGAGAAGAACTAAAAACGCAGTTTTACTATATTTGATCCATGGTCTCGTGAGCATATCGATCGTTTCGTGTGTTACGAATTTTATTTATTTTTGTCGCACGGTATAATAATTTTCTATGAATGCGAATGTATGTAAATGCCTTAACTCTTACAAATACCCAGAGGCGTGTGATTTCCCTTTCTTGTAATTTCGGCATAATGATATCACCCTATTAATCAGCCAAACGCGCCAGGAAACGACACGCGGCTAATCAACTTTTTGTGGTCCCGCGTAGTAGCCAATAAGATAACAGAAAATATGTTTGCTTAATAAACGTCAATAATTAATTATAGCTTACGCGAAATTTAGGGTAAAGAAGTGAGAAAAGTCGCTCATTTATGAAGTGTTATTGATTCCAATTATTCATATAAGACATTCACGCATATGACAGCCTATCTTTTGTTTTGCCTAACCCAAATTGGCCAGCCGTGCTGACACTCAAAAAGCCCACATTCGCTAGATATTTTGTTTGTACCTCTATTCCGCAACACTTCAAGTTTGTTACCAAAAAATAAACTTAAAGTCAATTATTAAAAATATGCACACACAAAAATTGGATTCTGTTTTACGTTGTTTCTAAATACATACGCGACGCTCTATGTATTGTATTTGCTGCCCCCCCCACACGACGCGCTCTTCTTCCCAAAACCAAACTAATAACACACTTTGATAAATGTACTGTCATTGTATTTGACATATCACCCACTTAATTGCCGCTAAACAAATAAACATTTGTTATCTGCATTGTTTTTCTTGTAAGTGTGGTATTAGGGCACAAATCTCTAAACAAATATGTATGTACATATATATCTAAATGTCTGTACATAGACGTATTTATATATGTGCGTACATATATAAGCGAAAAATTAATCATTTTCAATTTGTTGCCAATTTATAGCGACTTGTCCACAGTTTTGCGCTTGTTTTACTCAGCATATATATTTGGTTTTGTTGGCTTTTTGGCACATTGAAGTGGTAATCACATCGCCGAGCTAAACTCAGCGTGTAATCAAGCGTTTATTCAACAGCAATTATACTCTAAAAAACAAAGCATACACCTACATTTTTTTGGCGTTAAAATATAAGAAGGTTCACATGTGTCGTAGTAGTTAAGTATACGAAAGTAAAATTTATAGATAAGTATTTGATTCTGGGGAACAATTGCGCATAAATTAGTCGCATTTATTCTCATACAGGTACAACTGGAAATTAATTGGTCCTAGTTTCATCTCTTGCAAGTTCAATTAACGATTCAATGACACATACGTACGCTCATTAGAGTTGTAAAAGAATGAAGTCATTTGCGAATAATTAGCCACCGTATTTTTTAGCAACTGATTAAAAGCAATTTTTGTATTCTACGACTAAGACTAAAAAAATGAAGTCACTATTCAGACTGAATTTCATTTTTAAAGTCTTTTTTGTTAGTCATTTGATTGCAATCATTTGGATGAAGTCAATTGAAGTCATTTTGTGACTTTACGGAAAAACTAAGCCATTAAGTGACTTCACCAATTGACTAGTTAGTCGGAATTCATAAAAAGACTTCGAACTTAATTTTTTTAGTCTTTAGTCAAAACGTTTGTCATGACTGAAGAGATGAGGAAGCTGAGGAAGCTGAACTGAAGATAACATAACCTTCTCTTTTTACACTTAACGACTCAAATGTGGACTTCTGCTTTAAAATACGGGTATACTTAAGCAAGTGGCTACGTGCTATGGTCACACATTTATTTAAATATGTAAAATTATAACCGTACTTTGCTCTAATCAACGCAGATTTCCTCAGAAAAAATGTTCGTTTTGATTTCTAGGAACATTTTAAGTTACACCACAATCCTTAACGGAACTCTACAAGCGATCTAAGTTCTGCTAATACCCCAGAGATCATCCGCACAGAAACTCTCTTGAAGCTCAGCCAACTTCATGACTTTTTAGAAGCCACACATAAATACATATTTAAGATTTCCAAACTCCAAGCGAGAAGTAATCTTCACATATTAAAGCTCTCATCCAGGTTCAATCAGCACCCATCGAAGACGTAGAGCTTTACCTACCTCTGGCGCAACTACGCCCTGGTTACTGCAGCAGGTTAAACTCCTATCAATTCAGACGCAATCGCGATATACATAGCTTATATTTATCTGGCCTAAACCGCATTGACAGTATTCTACAATGTATTAACTGTAGATTATCTACCTTGTGAAAGCAACGCCAACATAGAACATTTGCTCTCAGCTTGTCCAGCGTCTTAACCGTAGGGTTTTACTGCATTGACCATTCATGGACGATCGAAGTTTCCTGGAAATTGGATAAGACGGCTTCCCCTCACTATCCTGTATTTGCAATTTCTTAAAGAAGTTTACATGTCTACAGATAAATATATACTACTTTATATGTGTGCGGTACATCTCAGCCATCTCGTTGAGAGATAGACTACTTTCACGAACTAAATTTTTTCCGTACCACACTGTACCAGCCGCACAGACTTTGATATAGCCGTGCGCGTCTGATGTCCATTCTCCCTTTCCAGGAAACCGGATCATGATTTTGGCGTTGGTAGAAAAATCTATAAAATCTGTCTGTAATCAATATGAAGTTGCGTTCATTTCTTTACTGCCATTGGCGGTATAGACTAACAGCATGCCTAATATGCTGATTGGTGGCTATTGTTACAACCTCAGTTATCAGTATAGAAACCAGTCCTTGGAGTTTACTTATGTTATTCCACAAAACCATCACTCCACCGCCATGCAATAATCTTGGCGAGCTGACCGACCACCGCTTTTCAACGACGTAAGATTCCTAATTTAACTTGCCGCGTAGTAGCGTGCCTCTGACTACTACATAAAAGTAGATGGTCTGAGCAGATAAATTATTATTTTTTTGTTTTCCGGGTATTTTGTCGATTTTGTAGTCTAATTAAGCAAATATATATAGAATTTTTTTTTAGTATTTTTGAAGATAGAATTTTCGTATTTACTTTGGTGGTGCGGCACAACTTTTTCATGGTGACTTTAATCGTTGTTATATGTATCTGCATTTATATTTATTTTTGAAAAAAAAAAAAAATAAAAATAAAATTGTACTCACTATTCCGCAAGCCAAGCTCCTAGATCATTCAATATATGTAGACTCCCAAATGCTCCGCGGCTCTGACCTATAAATAACTCAGTCACAGCCGGTTGGGCCAAACGGGTTCCACAAATTCAATTTACTGCATTGTCAATTCTAGCAAAAACAACTTACGCCAAGAACAGCACAGAAATTGGGAAAAACCACGACCGCCACCGAAAACATTCATTCACTCATACGCATACTAGTAAACACACTACTAAATATGAGAGGATTAATTCTATATTTAGTTGTAACTTGAAACTTTACCGGGTGTGTCACAGCGGCGTCTGTCTAGTCGGTGCGCATTCATTGTAAAGTACGTATGTATGCATGTATCTACATAGTTTGCTACTGCCGCTGTTGCGCCGGCGCTGTTACCGTCATTGGCGCTTGACGCCACCCCGTTGCATGAGACGACGGGAGTGGTTGTTAAAAAATAGTAATTGCGATCCATGTGCAAGTTGTAAAAAAAAAATACATATTGAATAAAATTAAATTTTAAAAAATGTAGGTTAAGTACTTCGGCTGAAATAATTTCTTAGACTAAAATTTGATATGCCTAATATTTCGATTCGGCGCATCGAAATTCACTGATTCAATCTGAGTCGCCAGAAGCGATTTTTTTACAAGCTTTTATTTAACTTGCTCTGTATGTACCCTGTAGTCAAATGTACCAGTTGTAAACTACCTCACAGATATTATAAACCACATGCCCAACTAGTCAGCCAACTATTTATCTTCCATGCAATCAACTGGTATTTTTAACATGGGGATATCCTACGAGATGGCAATTGTCAGATTTCGGTCAGAAATATACCAGTCTCATACTAGTTAGTTCAAAATAGACAGAAAAATACTAGTCCAATTATGGCCTAAAACCACTACTTTCGAAGTCAAAAAATAAAGTGAACTCATGAATATACAATAAAAAAACTTTTGATTAATTTCTCTTTAACATATTACACTTTTTATTTAGCAGGCTTAGATTTGCCAATAATTAGTGTTAAATTTTATGAGTATTAGTTAATAGGAAAAATAAATACATAAATATTTCAAACTCTTGAACATAAATTTAAATGCATTTTTCATTAATTGTTATTAAAAGTAAAAGGTTTCAGGTACGATAAATACTATATTTTTTAATAACATTGAATATGAGAAAGAAAACATTTTAGTTAAAAATAAAATAAATACTTTAGTTCATTGTCGAGTGAACTTAAATAAAAATAAAAGTTATCATTAAATTAAATGTATCTTGTTCTAACTTTTTAAATTGTATAAAAGTAATAATTAGTGCTTAAAATTTGAGATTTGGACAAGAATAAAATAAATAAATTATTGATGCTGTTATTAAATATTCCAAATTTTTGTCAAATAGTTATTTTAATCGTGTAATTAAAAAAGTCAAAAATAAATGAAAATGATCATAAATAACAAAGTAATCATGTAATTAAAATTAATGAATTCATTAACAGTTTTTATTTAATTAATAATCATTAAAAAGGTGCTAATATTAGTATTTAATCATTAAACGTTTATCCAAAAAAAACATTTTTTAATTATTAATCATTATGATCATTAATCATTATTTAATGGGTCTGGTATAATTGAATATGTACTCGATTTAATGGTTTACAATATACCCAAATAAAAGTTATAATATTTTGTGTACTTTATTGTAAGTAATATTTTATTGGTGAACATTTTCAGATTTTGAATGTGGTAAAAACTTCATTTGAGGCCGTTGAATTCGATTCTGAACACTATACTGATGACAGAATCGCAAAATCAAACGACAATCTCAATATCGCGTATTGAGTAAAGTGGCTGCTATCAAAAAAAAAAGTATACCAAATAAACGTTTTTCGACTTTCATCACATGTTGTTTTTTTTTTTTTTTAATTCGGACGTAGGCGATTTTTTCTAAAATCTGTTCCAAGTATTTAAAAAAAATTTTCTATTCGGTAAAAAAATTGAACATAAGTTGTCGAAACTCTTCAACTGTGCCCCGGGCGCTTTGAATGCTAGAAAAAATCTCCCGAAATATCGATATTTAGCAACTTTGCTGTATTGAAACTCACCGTAATAATTCCAATACAAAAAGTTTGGCTTAATTACTGCAGTAATGCAGAAATGGTATTTTCATTTGAGGATGTTCGTTCGAATTCAACTTTCATGTCGAGCAGCTATTAAATTTAAGCTGTGAAGTGATAGCAAAACAGTTGAGTGTTTGATTTTATGGGCTCCATTAAGTTGACCACTTTTTGGCTAAGTGTACATACATATGTATGTGATTCTATGTACATTGATCTAGCAGTCAGCTTTGGAGCACCGCTAAACAAATATCTTCAGGAAGAGGTAGAGTCTATCTGAGGAACTGGCTAACCGGTAGGCCTATTTGGATTCGCCAAATGACGGAGCTAGCTTAATAGTATACCCTTAATATCGTTACCTTAATTCACAAAGGCCCTAACCAACACTTATTTCGAAACTGCGTTTTTCACAGATTTTGGTAGGATGTATTACAATACACCTTCAATAAAAATTTTAAACTTTAAGTCAAAATTCAATTTAGGTAACGATATGCAAGCATAGGTCTAAGTTAAAGTTAAATCTTCCTCTGCACACAACAATGAGGCTGTGTGGGCACTATGCTGAAAAGCCTGTACTAAATAATTAGAGGGCAGTGTATGGCAGCCTAGAGGCAGTTGCATCCTGAATAGCCGCTTTTCTAACTTCGGATGGGCCGACACTGCCGAATTGATGGGTTTGAATATCTGTTTGGACAATAATAAATCTCAAATATTTTCAGATATCTCACATTTTCAGAGAGAAGTCATTATACCAGATCTACATAAATAGGACGAAATACTCGTACTACATTGTACTACCATTCACTCAGCTTCAACGAGGACTGCATTATACTTATAAATCGAGACTGTTTAGTACAATTGAAGATATTCATGTATATTGTTGAATCAAATAAAACACCTCTTTGGTGTAAAATTTTTGAGTTACGAAAGCTGAACTAGAAATACAAAATTTATGATATCAATTTCATGATGCAAATTATACGCATTTTTTAACTGTCCTGGAAACTGACGGAAAATGGTTTTATTTATTCGGAACGTTTCGTGCGTATGTGTATCTGAGAGAACACTGAAAATTTGTTTTCTATAGCCATGTTAGTTTTAGCTTTTCGGCCTGGCGACAGCCATGTAGTTTGATTATTCTTCTCTTGCTGGAACCAAGTGCTACAGACTGTCATGTTTCGGGCCATGGCAAAGTCGATCACATCAATTCGTTATTGCATGTTTCGTCGTAGAGGCGGAATTTTGCACCGGTGGGACCAGATATTCATTGAAATCGCTCTGATTTACATGCCAGCTGTAAGTTGTAGACGTCGCATGCTTAACCGGGCAGGTGCTTCTGCCCCAACGAAACTTCCGAACATTTTAGTTCTTTCAAATTAAAGTTCTTTAAGCGCCCGTCGCGTTTGGCATCCAAAGATGATAAGTTGGATGATGTATGTATGTACATATCGTCGTTTAAAGTACAAAACTGCGTATCAACAAAATGCAAAACTGCGTATCAAGATAATGCAAAACATCGTATGTGAGGTTGCATAAATTATTTTCTAGAGAGTAAAAAAACTCATATTTCAAAATGATTCTCTTTTTTATAAAGCAATCGCATTTCTGGCTAGTATATTTTAGGACAAATGGATAAGGATTGAGCCAAGAGCTTATGTGAGCAAATCCAATTGTTTTTTGCTTTTCTCTTTCTCTATATATATGTCAGATAAGATTAAATCTTATTGTACTAATGTTTATACATTTAACAAATGAAAAAAAAAAAAATGAAATGAATTCGAGGCTTTTTAAACTTTTTCATCGTAGTTAGTTTTTAGGTGGGAGTTATCAAATCCAGCGGCCAACCAGAACCTGGGAAAATAAAGAAGAATTTCTATCTACAAAAAAAATTATTTTTATCAAGATGGTCTGTTACAGAAAAGTTCATTTCAATAACGTGGTGCTACCCATGGTGAAATGAATACAGAAGGTGGCACTGATTGTGATACCGCTAACTCTCTCTTGACAATTTTGACAGAAATTTGACTTCATAGGAGCTTTTGTGTATTGCCTGTGTGATATACATATACATATGCAAAACATATTCATGTTGATAGATCTTTCTCAACTCTCTCCACCGCCATATCTGCAATGACGTCATATTCACATTACTCTCCCGAATTTCACATTAATCAGCACAATCTTGTATTCTATCGGCCTTGGCTGCTATCTATGTGTTATAGAAAAAAAATAAAACTAAAAAGAATGCCTCGGGCTATTATCGCTTTGATTCTAACTAGTAATGCGTTTGAAGCTGTATCTATTTTTTGTAATGCCAGTTAGGTTACTCTGGCTCGAAAAGCCTCATAAGTGAATTTTTTTGTAAACATTAGAAACTAAAATTATAAATTTTTCCAATGAAGTTCTATTTTTAAACCGAAAGATAAGCAAGTATGTAGATTAGAAGTAGTAAACATAAATAATTCTGCATACATACAGAACATAGCTGACGCTTAATGTAAATGTATTTTTAGACTACGACAAATTGTGCTAATGGAAAATAAGTTGCCTGCAACAGTAAGTACCTATCTACTTACTTAGATAGGAAAAAAATTCTTTAATAAATTTTAAGCTTATTTATAACATGTGTTAATCGGCTTCTGAGAATGACAGTCAAAAGGTTAGCTGCTTGCCATAATTTCAGCCAAACTCAGTGTAACAAATATTATCTCTTTTAAAAATACAAATATTATCTATTAAAAAGATTAAACCTTTTTAAAATATACTAACTAGTAGGTATGCACATTAGGGTGGTTCAAAATAGTTTAAAATGTCTAGCACTCACCCCCTAGGATTTCTCTAAATGGGAAATTAGAGTACCGGTATTTTTTTTGTGAAAAAAGATATTTAAATCTGCCTCACGTTATCCATGTATTTTATATGGGAAAAAAGAATTTTTATTTATTTGTCGGAAATCTCTGTTTTTCTACAGGAGATTTCCAATAACAATACCTTATTGTTTATTTTACCATTTTTTAGTACTAAAGTATGTAAAGTAGTATGGCCCCATTGCATTTTTTGCGGTTTTTGGGGACCTATAAAAGATAGTTAATGTTAAAAAAAATTTAAATAAAGAATTGGGTATTGTTATTGGGAGTCTTCTTAAGAGAAACAGAGTTTTCCGATTGAAATATATTGGATTTAAAGAATTCTATGAAAAAGGGTTTTGCCCCGTATAAAATACATGCATGGAAAACTTCATGGGTCTAAATGACATTTGTTTTAACAAAAAAATACCGGTATTCGTTTTCTTCATTTAAAAAAAATCCTGGGGGTGAGAGCTTAACATTTTAAACATTTTCGCCTTCGCAAGTATTTTTGGACCACCCTAATGTACATGCATGAAGGAATATATAGCAGCCAACAATTGTTTACTTTACTTCAGGCATGCGCAGCGTTGCTTTACTTATACAATGTATGTACATATATCGGCATTTGCATAAAATTACATAAAACAAACAAAAAACTGGCGACCAACCGTCGGCGATCGTACAGTGTGGACAGCACTTTTTACCTTTGGCTAATAAATCAGTAATGATCACTGAAGTCAAATGGCACGAAATTACTTATGCCGCTTTCAGAATAAACGCCTTATTGGTGAGTGGTTGAATGGTGTTTTTTTTCAATATTTACAATGGTTTTCTAGCAAAACTTTTCTTGTTATTTTCAGAACAATATTCTTTGTGCAAAACCAAACTTTATACAGAATTTAGAAAAATTCAACCAATCTTCATACAAATTTTGAACTTTTTAAACTGAATTTTCACAAAATTTTTGGCTATGCAGTTACATGCCTATGATGGTTTTTAGTAAAATAAGTGCAAGTTTTATGCGGCTAAAAATCTCACAGATACACTGAGCCTAAAGCACAATGCTTTTTTCAACCAAGTTATAGTTTGATTTTTTCATGGTCAATAAGCCGAAATGTGATTCAAGTTGAACATTTGAGAACAAATTCGTATGTATGGTAGTGGCTCAACGAGCAGAGGTGCTTGCTGTTATTTGTTGGCTTGCAGCAGTACGAATGCCGTCAGCGCGATACATAATTTTAATTTTTTTTTGTTTTTGGTTTTTCTTAATTTCGAAAAAGCCTCTGTGAAGTTCAGAACCAAATCAAACGACGAAGAAAATTGATTCAAGTTGACCATTTGAATACACATTTATAAAGCGACTGTAGCTGAGTGTGTAGAGATGCTTGCTGTTATTTGCTAATCCCGTCAGAGGCAACATGTTAAAATCATAATAAAAATTTTTGTTTTGTAACTCCGAATTATGAAAAAGCGTCTGTGAAGTGCAGAACATAAACGTATTCAAACGAAAAATCGCCAACCAAAAGGTTTGGTTAATGTAAACAAAATTGTGGTTAATAGTACCAAATCATTGTTGAAAATATCAACCAAAGCATTGTCAATATTAACCAAAAATCACGCTGATTCCTTTTCAAGTTTGAATTTGGTAATATTAACCAATTTTTTGTTGATTTTTCTCTTGGTGTATTTAATAAAAAAATTAACAAGCTATAAAACTGCATACCCCAATATTTTATAAAGATAAGAAAATATTAAATATTTGATCGAAATGTTTTGACCTAGTGCTAAACGCTGTATAAAGTTTGATTTAAGTATGCGGATTTGGTTAGAGCATGAACAATATTGTTATAAAAAAAAAAATTAACTTGAAAAGCATTGTAAATATAAAATACACAATTCATTTTTGACAGCCAATGTAAATTTTTTTACTTGCTTTATTCGTCAAATTCGCGATGGTAGACGATTTTTTTCTTTAATAAGTACATAGGTTTATTTAAATTCTGTGTATAAATAGCTACAGCCTTTTGTTTACCAACATACATACATACTTATGTAAATATAAAATGCGAACAAAGCATGGCGCGAATTAAAATCTGAACACTCAAATCCGACATAAATATGTAAATGAGTATGTATACATACATACATATTTTATATGTAAAATGTATGAATGTATTTGCATAAAAAAGCTCATGGCGGCACATTGACATTCATCTAACTGTAGATTATGTACCCGCTTGGTTGGTGTTCTGTGCGTATCTGCTGCCGCCTATATACGATTTTGTAGCTGAGGGCCTGGTGAGCGTGATCGTGGCCACTCGCCCGCCGTTTGAACTCGAAAGCAGTCACAAGTTGAGCCGTCGCCGACGTTATTTTGTTTGATTTCTATTTAGAAGTTAGCGCGCCAGTCTCTCCCCCACCGCAAGGCATAAATTTTGTAGGAAAAAAATTGAAATCTGCCCTGCAGCGGAAAGTACTAGTACAGAACGAGTGAATTCATCAGTTTTCGGGAGCCGAATACCGGTACCTGTACCGGCAAATCTACCACTCATGCTTTCTACTGTCGCATTTAACATGGAGTTGTCCTAGGAGGTGACAATTGACTCCCGCTGCGTAACTTGTCGCCTTTATAACTCGGAAAAGTAAAAACAGTCCCTTTTTTATTAGTGATTTATATGTAAAGAGACTTGATCTTTCGATTGAGATAACTAAAAGCAATATTAAAAATGACCATAATTCAGAAAAATTACAAATAAACTTTCGTTCAGAATTTTCACCATGAAAATTGGAAAATTTTGGAAAACGCATAGTACCATCGTATAGCCCGTAGAAAAATCTATAGAAAATATAGTTTTCGAATTATTTTTCTCATTTTCTGTTTGCTTCCCAGCTAGCCGAAAAGTAGCTTGTTTTGCACCGCTCAGGGCGCTGGGACATTTGACGTGAATTGCGCCTATTTATAAAAACATATTTGAAAACAAACCAAAAAAATTTAAAAAGAAGTAGTTATGTAAAAAGGGGTATCTACTTATGTATTGCTTTATTTTGGTACATTTCAGTCCGATATTTGCGTGGTGGTCACACGAGTGAAACAGAACATGGATAAGTATTCAAAATGTGTTATTTGTATTTAAATGATAAATACTTAACAAATTTCTTTATGTAATGAGCGAGTACTATCATATTAAAACGACCAATAACCTTTAGAAGGTGCAATATGTAACCAATAGCTCGATTTCTTACTACGTGGAGCATAATATGCTATCGGAAGTAGTAATGTAACTAGTACGAAAGCGACAATTGTATCCGACCCCGCTGCAGGGTGGCTATGTAAACGCACAAGCATTTGCATGCATTCATAATGGCGTTGTGTTTGCTGCGGCTGTTTGAACGTCGCTGCTTTGCGCTGTTATGGCGGCGTTGTGTTTATTTTTAGTAGCGTGTATTTTTAAATGGCCTTGAGAGGCGTCTTGCCTGCTGCTTGCTGTACATATTTACATTTGTACGGCTGAATGGGTGAATTAGCGAGCGGCCATAGCGTATGAAAAGAAATATTTACTCATTTACAGTTGTATACGTGTATGTATACTAGATGTATTTAAGCTGCCACTGTGCTCGTTCTTGTCCAATGTGTTGTATAAGCGAGCACTGATCGCTGCTGATCATGTTGTTTTCCGCGGTTACACGATTACATACTTGATTCATTGTCATGAGCGGCTCGTGTTAAAATATATTCAGTTGGCTACTGAACGGATTTTGTAAAAGAATTTTGATTCATAAACATCTAAAAACAATTTTTCTTTTTTATGAATCGAAAGAATTTTTCGCTTTGCTTTTGCTTTTTCTTGAAATCTCAGGCCGTTAACTTAAATGTATTTGAATAAATCGAGATTGACTCAAAGCTCATAAAAATCACACATCGCTCGTTTGCATTAAACTAAAAAAAAAAAATAAAAAAAAAAACATATATTTATCTTTTTAAAACAATCAAAAGTAATAAATAAAAGAAAATTAAATTAAAAAAGAAGAAAAAAAATTAAAATTAATAAAAAATACATATTTTTGTGTTTTAATTAAATGAAAAAAAAAAAATTTATTTTGTTTTTTTTTTTTAACATTAATGGTTTTTCTTTTCTACCAGAAAATGTTGCCTTCTCAGTGCCCTCTACGCACAAATACTTTGGAGAAGGCTATGAAAAAAATCATTTTTCACTTAAATTGCTTTCGTGAAACTTTTTAAGGTATTTCATCTCAGTTTATAGGCACATTTAAGTTTAAAGTTTCTAGGGCACATTCACTATAGATCCGTATCATTGTTGCTACCAGGAAACTTCTCATGGACATAACACTTTCGTTCGGTTATTTAAGGCGGCAAACGACCATCAAACCATAGTCTTAGCCGATGAATGTGCCAGTACAAATCGTAAATGTGGATTGTTGGAGAAACTGTTGGACCAAAATGTTTAAATTAAAAATCTAATTTTGGGCGGGACGAAGTTCGCCGGGTCTGCTAGTATTTAATATTTTGACATCTGTTTAAAAATCCGAAATTATTTAAATTGTACAGAAGGTTGTACGTTTAAAGATATTACTCGATGTTGTATAAGTTCCGACGACTTAGTTGCAATTCACAATCGATAACATTCTGGAGTTCGAATTGTTCGACCAGTCGCAATGGAATGGATAATTAAAAATTTATTACAAATTTGTTTTAAAAATTCAAATCAGAGTACAAAGCTGCCACCAAATTTAGTTTAGTTCCTTACTTTGATCAAAGAGTGATTGTATTTTTTTCTTGATAAAATTGCTAAGCAAAGTGTAAACTTGCCCACTTCAGGGCGCATTCGCTCGAGTTAATGCTTTCCTGTTTCACTTCAGTGGCTAATTAACTTGCTACCATTTTGCGGTTAATTAACTCAATTTGCGGTTTCAAGTGAGTTAGCGCACATCTAAATGAAGCGAGTACACACATACAAAAAGCGACTTTTGCATTTTACTTAAAAAAATAAAAATTAAAAAGTGAAAATACTGTTAGTGGCAGATTATTTAGCTTGCAATGGTTTTCACATTTCTACCACAAAGTGATTATAATGCGCCAATAACAACGAACAGTGTAGCACTTGGTAATGCAGCAAATAGTTAATGGCATAATTTTTCGCACATGTAATATGTGATTACTATACATACATACATACATATTTAATGAGTGTGTTTAAGCGCATTAAAAACTTTGTAGCAAAGCTATAGGCGTTGCAATCTGCCCACTGGCAAACCAACAGGACTTATTCAGATGAGCTTTGTATGAGTTTATAATTTCCATAATTTTAGTCGCTCGAACAAGTTGAGCTTATGTATGTATTTTCATAAATATTTAAAAATGCTTGACTTTTGTGTACTGGTGTTTCCAAACCGCCGAGCAAACTATTATCCTAACGACCTAGCTAACTTCAACTTTATATTCATGCTGACTAGTTTCGCAACTGATCCCGACGAAACTAGTCAAAGCTGCGTGTTAAAAGATGATCAGGTTTTCTTCCTAATAATCCGATGGCGGTTCCAGGCTTCTATATGCATATGCATCTACTGGATACAAGACCACCAACTTCAACTTCCTAACTAATTCCTTCCAACTATCTCATCGACACTCTTTAGAAATGCATGCTACCGGAAATACTGGACTTCAATGTACCACAGATTTCAAAAGCTTTTTCCTTGTACGTACGTATCTTGGATTATTTGTTAGTTTATTGAAAAATGAAGTGTCCGAAGATCAGAGTTGACTACTTCAAAGTTTTTTTTTTTACGTTTTATATTGATTTTTATACTATAAAATCTTTATCTGGTTCACTAAAGGGTAGACAAAGCTTTTACTATATCGACGGCTGAGTGGGAGATCGACATATCTCGGGAATCGGTCCGAAAACTACTTATTTCAAAGTTTTGTTGAAGAACGCCCTATCTCAGAATTTGGTTGGATCAAGAACGTCGTATCTCAATGTTAATTTAATATATCGCCAGCTGAGATAGGGCCGTTTGCTGAGATAGGGTGTTCTTCAACCAAATTCTGAGATAGGGCGTTTTTCAATCAAATTCTGCCAGAGAGCTTTGTTGAACCAAATTCCCAAGTAGGGCTTTTTTGAACCACTTTCTGAGATAGAGAGTTTTCGATCCGGCGGACGAGAAATGCAGCTCTGTCTTCAACTCAGCCGCATGCTCTCCCATACAAAAATCCCTTTTACCGCGATATACAATTTTATTTTGAATATATGTAAAGATTAGAAATACAGTTCGCACATAAAATTTGTTGAAACTGTCTGTAGATTTTATAATAGCGCGCCTAGGGCAAAACAAAAAATTCAAAGACAGTGACGAAGATAATGAGAGAGGTGTGAATGTATTAGTGAAAAAGTGTGAATGTATTGCTATTATCTTGGCAAAATTGTCTCATGTAAACGCCGTGTAATTGTTAGAGAGAGCTTTTAACCCATGCATGGCTATTCAAAATGAATAGAAATCTTAAAAAGCTCTACACGAGAGCAAGGCGCTGCCTATCACAGGTTTTACTCATAATCATATTTACATGTATGCCTACGGAAAGCTTAAACATCTTCAGATTATACCGATCAATCGCTTTTACTCTGCGCCTGTCAATAAAAATTCTATGTAAATCTAAAAAAAAACTGCTCTAAATTAATGAAATAAAAAATCCTCCTAGCAGCTTGCGGCAAAAAATGAAATGTTTACTTAAATATCAGCCCAGTGCAAATATCACCAAATACAATTTTAACTACCTGAAATAAACAAATTTTACCCAGCAAAAATTAAATGTTTGCATTCACCAATAATAGTTGCATTCCGATGTAGTTAGATTTAGTCAGAAGAATTTTTGCTGACAAAATCTTGAAAAGTGTCAAACTCAACTGAATTTAAATTAACGGAAATTAAAGAATACACGAAAAGTGAAAATAATCTAAAAACTAAAAAAAGTGAAATGAAAATGGAGGGAGGCAAAAAAAAATTGATACAGTTACAGCCGCACTCAGAAACGTTCCTTAAATTAGCTCTAACGGGCGCTTAACTAATGATCGTTAAATCTGTTAATTAATGTTTCCTCTCGGTGCTAAAAATTATGAAATAATAAATTTAAGTATGGCCCCAGTTGCGGCCCTTCATTTTTGTGGCATCATTCACTTCACTTCGTTCAGTTTGAATAAAATATAAAAATAAGTATTTATATCATTTTGTGCGCACTGGCTCAACAGACGCAATGGCTGAGTGAGCAGAGCACTGGCGTGCCATTCCAGAGATCCGAGTTCGAGTGCTAGGGTAGGAAAATTTTCTTTTCTTTCTTTATTTATTTTTTTTCTTGTTTAATTTTTATAAACTATTTTTATTGGATTTGTTTTTGCTTTTTTGATCTAATTTTCTTTTGATTTATAGATTTGATTGTTTTAAAAAGGAAAAAAAAAATTAATTGAAGTAAATTGTCTGCTAATAGACAAACAAGACCAATAACAGGCCAATTCTGGCATCTGTCTTTCAACTCACCTCAGTCTTTCGAGAGACAAAAGCATTTATATTTCTGCAACTATCTTGAAAGTCCTTTTCTGTATTTCGAATAACTATTTGAAAGATGTGCTAATAGTGTTATTATATTTATCATTTAGCAATAAGTTTTCTAAAAACTAAACGAAATGAAAAGGATTGAACTCGGATCTCTTGAATGGCACGAAAGTGCTCTGCTCACTGGGTCATTGCCACTGTTACAGCAACGTTATCGAAATTGAGATTTATTGCCAACAAACAAAAAAATTCAAAATTATTCGTTAAAAACGTTAAGTAAAGGTTTTTGTTTACTTAACTTTAATGTTCATTAAATGCCGTTAACGAATCATTAACTGACTCTGAGAGGGAGTTTTTTCAAATCGTTACTGAGGGACACCTTAAGTAATCATTAAATGATTCTGAGTGCGGCTGTTAGTGTTTATTTATTGTGCTTGTGCTAGTGTGAATGTGTTTTGTACATATGTACATTTCTTCACTTATTTGACGTTAGTTTTGTTGTTGCCATTCTTTGGAGTAAAAATTTAGTTTTTTGCGTTCCTTTACTTTTTTTCTGTTATTATCTTTTAGTCAGCGCATTTGGCGTACGCTCTTGCATTTTGACACTTTTCAGATTTTAGTCAGAAAAGATAAGAAATGGACCTAATATATAGCCACCCATTGCTAGTTGCCACAGCAATTAACAACTTGCCGCAACCAGCACTCCGCAGCAGAACTCGTTATACCTGTATGTAAATTCATATGTTCATCTGTATGCATGTATGTGCAAGTTCGTGGCGGCAGCAAATTTGCACGTTTATCTATGATTTTTGCCGCTATCAAATACAGCAATCTTTCATTCAATCGATCCATCCAACTATCCAGCAATCGAACGATCGGACAAACGACCCAACGATCCATCTTCCAAGATGCCAGTAACTTTTCACACACAATCAAACACAAATGTATCAAAGGCCAGTACCAGAGAGTGTGTCGCAGTGTCACTTCCAGTTTGCCATTGGTAGCCTACGGCCAATGCCTATTAAATGCCTATATCAATATGGCCAATATGTATGTAGCTCAGCATTTTTTAGCTTAGTTTTTTTTTTGCACAGCTATCATTTTTGTATTGATGCATTTTGATTCCTTCTATTTTTTTTTTCTGTCGCAGGTTTTTCAGTTTTGCTGATTTTTGTTGTTGTTATTGCTTTTCGGCGCATCCATTGATGTGAATGTAGTGTAATTTGCACTCGGGTGACAGCATGGCTGGCCCGTCAAATGGGTTGCGATAGACGACAGGCAGCAAGCAAAAAATAAAACAAGTAATTTTTAATAAACAAAACCGACTTCAATTCTCATATAAAAAAAAATATATATATATATCTATATATTTCATGATCCAATGATCGGATCTAAACCAGATTAGTATGGGACCAACTCTGAGATACTACCTTTCCGATGCAAATCGGTTGAAGTGGTCCAAAGTTATGCGGTAGCATACATAAAAAAAAAAAAATAATCCGACGAACTGATAACCTCCTCCGTTTTTGGAAGTCGGTTAAAAAAAATAAAAAAGGAACACCCGGGCACCAGCTATCGCTGGTTAACAGCTGCCATCTGCTTGGAACGTGTGTGCGCGTTATTTTTATTGCTGTGGTTGTTGATGCGGTGGTTTTGTTGGTCAGCTGCTTTGATTGTCGCTTTTGCTGTTGCTCGTCAATTTTTCTATGCAATTTGTTATTTTTGTTGCTTTGTTGTTGGTTTAATTTGTCCATTTAACAGGTTGCATTTAGTGGTGGTTAAAGCTGTTGCCGCATAGTCTGTTGCTGCCGTTTCATCATACAAATGCGATATACATACATACTTATGTACATACTCGCACACTCTTAGATGTGTATTAATAAATGTTGCATTTTAAACTGGTTGCAATTTTGTATTGGCAATTTTGTATGATCGTCTTTTTTAGTTCATTTTTGCAGTTGTGGCGTTAAATTTATTTTCTGCATATGCACATACATTTACACCGTCATACATATCAGCTGTTTGAGTGTGTGAGTGTTATTGAATCTCTAGGCAGTTTTCTTGTTTCCAGTTTGTTTTTGTTTTGTAAATTGTGGTTGTGGTTGCTTCGATGGCATTTTATTTGTTACATATTTGGTGTTTTTCTATGACCGTTTATTTTTATTTTTTGTTGTTGTTGAAAATTAATTGCCTATGTAATAAAAAATTCAAAGCTGGAAAATGCAGTTTTCACTGTTTTGCCTCTTAATTTTATTGAACCACAAAAAAAATAACTATTTTCATTTGTGGTTAAATAATTGCATTTCCATACTGGAGTTTTTAATTGGAAATCAAAATTATATTTGAAAATAAATCCAAAAATGTTAGCTGCGGAGTGTGAATTCTCTGTCGACGGATTCTTAGCTGATGAGTTAAAAAAAAAAAGAACTATTTTATTAAGTTGCTATTTTTAATAAACAACGCTCACGGGTATGAAAATATCTGGCACTAGTATCAGAGCATACTATAGGTTAAGTCAAGCGCACAAAACTGCATACTTAGAACCTTTGACCACTAAGAAGCCGAGTTTTCATAGGTTGGAGCATAAAATTGGCTTGTAACATTTTTGCTGTTAATCCAATAAAACATTTTTCATTGTAAGACATAATGGTCTACAAATTGTTAATTTATAGTTTTAAATGTCTAAATATATGTACATATAAGCGAAAAATTAGCCAACATTTTACCTGATACCTCAGTTTAAGCCATATTCAGTTCTTCTGCAAAAAATCTAGTTTTAAAATCCGTTCAGGTTTTACAGATTTATTGCACCAACACTTAAAACATTTTATTCTGAAAAAAAAATAAAAAAATACTCAACAAAAAAAAGATTACCAACATCATCGTTATTTATAGCCCCTTGAAGCTTGCACTTTAATTAACTAAAATTTAATGGCTATAAACATGCACAGCAACATTTTTTTATAATTCTGAATAAAAAGTTAGAGATTTTTGTGAAAATTCGTTGAATTGTTTTGAGTTCGCGGTTAGGACTTGATATTGCATGCATTTTTTCATGTTGTCATAAATAAAAAATGTGAAATAAATCCGTTAAATCTTCATAAATTTTAGAAATGTATACTAATGTTGAACTTAACTTTTACCTGATGTATGATCCATGGGAACTTCGAAAAAACAATGAAAGTTGGCATCAAATAGAACAAAGTGCCACCAAATAAAAAATTTCAGCATGCAGAATATCTGTCGCGGCTATTTTGTAATTTTTAAAATTTAATGATTTTTCATTTAACATACTTCATAATGTCAAGAATAAACGGCGAAAATGTTCTTCTTACCAAAACGAACCAATCCAGAGTAATAAAAGTAGTTTACCACCAAATGAAAAAAAATTACATTGATTATAAAATGACGATGATTTGCGAAACCTAAATTTCAATTTTAAAATTTGTATTGACACATCCGAAATTCATTCTGAAATTTTTATATATTATACATGAAGAAATTAATTATACGTGAAGAATACTGTAGAAAAGTATTCCACGCCAATATTTAATTACTTTTGAATAATGTGGCTTTTAAGTTAAGGCGTGCGAGCGAACGTGTCAGCTGACTCTGTATGGTGCTACGGAGCGTATACGTTACATACACAACCACGGGTATATGAGCAGGAGTTGTTATTTTGAATTTTTTTAGTATACCTATCATAGTTAAGTTTTCATTTAAAAACTTTTTTCCCGATGGAATCTTGCTCTTTATGCAAAGCTGAAGACAATGCATTGTCTATGATAAGTGTGCCACTATTTTCGACCAAAAACACGTTTTTGTCGAAAAATGTAACAACTCGTGAGATTTGCTCACATACCGATATTATAAGAGGTATTTTTGCTCACAGTTACTCACCCGAAAAAAGATGTCTTAAATCCAAATACACTCGTATCTAAGGACGCTAGGCAAACCCCATCCTCCTTTCAATGTGACCGTAGTACTTGGACTGTCGATCTCTTCGACGAGGTCGAACGTTTGCACGATAGGTGCTTATTGGGCCTATGAATGAAAACTAAGCAATTGCATTTTCTTAAGATTTCAGACCTTTTACTTTAATTTATTTAAATAAATCGAGTAAAATGTCTGACATTTTAAGATAAAATAATTGCTTAGTTTTTATTCATAAGGTCCATTGAGGTCTGCCTATTTATCATGCAAAAGCCGTTAAGAAGGGCCCGATCCTGGCACCAGAGACAATTGCTCGTACTAGGTTTCTTATGTCCTGTCTCGAATTCACCATTTTCAGCTAAAACCCAGTACCAATTCAGGGTTTCCGACATTATTATTTTTTGTTTATTTTTATATGCGAACGTGAAGGAACGGAATCAGGATATCATTCATATGAAACCACTATTGTGCAAATTGGTGTGTTGTTCTGGCCTTCAAGGAAAGCAGAAACCACTTGGAGTGTGACTAGGGAAATTTCCTCACGACTTATAAGCTCTAAGGACCGGACTGTGATATGATCTGCAAGCCTTTCAGTAAGCAACACTACGTAGATACGGGTACAGCCTGCCTACACCTGTCTTCGGTGTTAGAAGTTCCATGGCGAATCGCAGATGGTGGCGTTAAAAGAGCACAGCGAAGCAGTTCCGCTTGCAATATCACCTTGGTGGACTTCCCAACAACGCTATGCCAGATATTAGTGTGTGAGATGGGAACTACCTGACTTGCAAAACCACGTTAAATCACATACTCGATGGAGAAAAATATCACAGCTCTGAACAACCGAGCTGCCTTTCTTGAAAATTCTTTAACCACCAAAACGCCGAGGGATGTACAACGAATAAGTAGAGTTTTTTAAGCTTTAGACCTCGATTGTCGTAGCTTTAAGTTTTTTACTTATTTTAAAAAGTGACATAAAATTATCGAGTAAAGAAGTATAAGTTCGGGCGAAACTGAACTGTATATACCCGGCGCAGGTATCAAATATCGTCGTCTCAACTTTCTATGAACTACCTTTGTATGATAAGTAGGGGTGTTTAATCGATTTCAAACGTTTTCGATGATATGCAGAGTTAGACTTAATGATATAATTAAACCTAGTTAGGTACAAATCGATTAAGTGGTTCCCGAGGTACACCTTTGTAGTTATAAAGTGGGCGGTGCTACGCCCAATTTCTAAAAGTCTATAGCCGTTATTTATTGTTAGGAGATTGTTGTACCTATTAACTTGGAGTGAATTAGCGTCCTCAGTTATTGAAATATGGGAGTTTTCGTATTTCTGAAATTTACCGTTATACGGGAAGCGGGTGTAATTTTAGTTCGATTTTAATAATTTTCAACAAATTAATTTTGTGTACCAAGTGCAATTGAGTTTGGTAAAAATTGATAAATCGGTTACCGATATACGCATTTCTGGTCATAAGATGGCCGCGCCACGCCCATTAACCAAAAATTTATAATATTCTAATTTTGAGCTCCAGTAGTTGCTGATTTATCGCAGTTTTCGTGTTTCTGTAAATTACCGTTATATGGCAGGTGGGCGTGGTTATTGCCCGATTTTAAAGATTTTCAACAGATTTCTTAGCTAGACCCTACCCAAGACTCGTACCGAGTTTGGTAAGGATTGGTGTAGCGGCTACTGAGATACGGCATTTCACGCCCATTTTCCAGAAATTTCATAGTAATATTATTTTTTTACCACAATTCCACTCCACATACTAATTTTCAACAATTTGCATCTAATATTTACTGAAATATCGCAGTTTTTGCATTTTTCGAAAATACCGTTATATGGGAAGTGGGCGTGGTTACAGTCCGATTTCGCCCATTTTCAAAACCAACCTACCTTGGATAAAGGGCAACCGACGCACCAAATTTCGTTGAGATATATCAATTTTTGCTCGAGTTATCGACTTCTCTTTTCATTCTGATCATTTATGTATACATTTGTCTATATCTATCTCGATTCGTTTTGGCTGTTACAAACAACCGTTATGCGAACAAAGTTAATATACCCTTGTGCACAAGTGCGCTCGGGTATAAAAAAAGTAGAGTTTTCCGTATGTGTTCGGTGCTATTTTTGCAAGAATTGAATATTCGCAATGTATCTTTCTTTAGCAAACTACCTCAGCGGTTTTAGCCTTTGCACCACTCTAATACACTCTTACTCTTAAAAGAGCCCCACATATGCAACTATTACACACAATCAACTAACATTTATGAGTTACAACATACTCTTCCTTGCTCTACCGAAAGAGTTTCGAACTGACTACGACAGTAGACGCAAAATCGAAGAGAATGTTTAAAACAGCGCCAGCAAATCAACATTGAAAATGTAGCAAGTACCCACCTCGTTGAGCGTAAGCCATTTGTGCCACACATTTGTATTTGCGGTCGTGCAGCTTCCACTCGACTTAATTTCGGACCAGATGTTAGTGAGCGGTAACTGAACCGCAATCCAACGCTAACTAACAGCTTGGCTGATCGCCAACTCAGTGTGGTTAATGCATAGGCGCAAATACACATGTCCGCGAAAGAAGTAGGAACAACTATACGATTAATCGACAAATATGCGAATAGGCTGATAGGCGGCGGGACAGAGAGCCATGGAACCAGTGTGGTGCTGAAGCGACAGACCTACCACCAACAGTCAGATGTGTGGAGCTGAGCAGAGTAGAGCAGAAGTCAGTGACAGAAGCGTTTTCTCTACGCTAAGCTGACAGCTACACCTTTGTATTTACGCTAGTGTGTGTGAACTATCCCTGCAGGGAAAGCTACTAGTTGTGAACTAGAATGCTACCAGTTTGCTTTTCGGCCAAACTAGTTTACGTTGTATCCTTTTTTACTGTTAGCGAATGGTATTTTTAAAATGGCGTTGACAAAGGAGATGTCAGTCAATTGTTCGCTCCTGTACCAGTACCCTACCAGTGGAAGTACCAGTTGATGGAATAGACTGCCAATTAATCCAGGAGAGATTCACGCTCGAATCTCAAACAGCGGATTTTTTTGAATTATTTTTACTATTTATTTATTTTTTATTTATTTATTTTTTATTTATTTATTTTAAGAATCAAATTTAATTTATAAAATTAAATTTAAATTTTTTATTTTATACTTATTATTTATTTTTTTATTATTTATTATTTGTTTTTTTTTTTTAGAAAAAAATTTTTTTTTTTTAATTTTCGTGTATACATCTTTTTTTTGTGTTAACAGG
>NW_023458559.1:54782286-54812911 GCF_013731165.1 Rhagoletis pomonella
TTTTTTTTTTTTTTTTTTTTTTTTATGTATGTTACCGCATAACTTTGGACCACGTCAACCGATTTCGATAATTCGCATTTTGCATCGGAAAGGTAGTGTCTCAGAGGTGGTCCCATACTAATCTAGTTGAGATCCGATCAGTGGATCATGAGATATATATATATATATATTTTTTTTATATAGGAGTTGAAGTCGGTTTTTTTTTGCTAAAAATTACTTGTTTATATACATATTCATTTTTTATTCATTATTTATTTATTTTCAGAAAAAATTCATTTCAGTTCATTTGTTTATGGTATTTGAGTATTTAGGTTTTTTCCAAATGAAATTAAATTTACGATTTTTAACCGACTTCACAAAAAGGAAAATATATCAATTCGTCGGAATATTTTTTTTATGTATGTTACCGCATAAGTTTGGACCACGTTAACCGATTTCTATAATTCCTTTTTTAAAGGTGTTACCTCACAGGTGGTCCCATACTAATTTGCTTTAAAACCGATCATTATATTATAAAGAAATCGACGACAATCTGAGAAATGAAGTCGGTTTTGTTTTTGCTTAAAAATTACTTGTTATTTTGTATTTTTGAATTGAAATAATTGACTTAGAACTGGTATAATTATAGTTCATAACGAACTGGTATGACTTCTATCCTTAAATAATAGTCCATGAGCTGGAATTTGTACATACTAAATAGCTCAGCTTTTTACTGCAGGGATGTTTCAATTTCAAACACATACACACTTATGCAAGCTCCTTTATACATCATTGGTTAAGGATGTGTGTCTTGCAATGGCGAACTGGTTGTCGCTTGCTCCGGTTATCGGTCGCTTGCCTCGCTGATAGGCCGCCGATACGGTGGTAGGCTAAGAGGCTGACTGGCTGGTGGCACATGTGGCGCGAATTCAAGTATTTCCCCACGGTCTATTTTTAGAAAATCCAGTTTTGGTATCACCGACCATACGCGCGCCGCAAAAGAGGCAAAAACAAAAGCAAAAGAAAAGGCAGAAATGCGAAACAGAGAAAACGAAAAACCACAAAAAACCAAAACAAACGCAAAACAGTCACATCAACGAGGCAACAACTTTTTTGGATACATGATCAGCTCTAGCGCGCAACTGCAACGTGCAGCAATTCTGCGTTGTTTTGTGACTTTTTTCTGTTTGTTTTTGAATGATTGTCGTTGCTGTTGTTGTCAACTTGTTATTGAGCTCATTTGTTGGCGCTTTAGCTAGCTGGTTGCCTGTTTTTTTTGTTGTTGTATATATGCACATACTTATGTTTATTGTGGCTCGTTTTCGCCAACTAACCGAAGAGATGTACAGCAAAACAACGAAGCAACTATCGCGAACAGCTGCATTTACAACAACAACGCCGTGAGATGCACCTACAAATTTGTTTATCATTTCACCGCTGCTGCTGCTGCTGCCATTGTTGTGTCCGTATTCGTGCTGTGTGGCGTTGGCTGGCTCATCCTTCCACCTTTTCTCTTTTTGCGCGCAATAACATCGTTTCTGTGGCCAAAATGTAAACCAATTTCAATTTGTTCGTATTTTGTTGTTTCCTTGTTTTCCATTTAATTATAATTTTTATTAATATTCGTTCTCTGCCACATCCTTACCGCATATTTTTTGCACTTTATTAGCCAGACCCTGAGTGTGTTCGCGTAAGATGCTACAGTCTGCAATTTGTTTTTGTTTTTTTTCTTACCTTTCGCATTCCTCAGCTATATTTTTGATGGCATCCCGCTACCCAACTTCACGAAAACTTGGCCTTCTGGCAACCACAAGGGCACACGCGTACATATGTACATATGTATGTATGTATCTACGCATTTATTAATTGTATGCTGTTGTAGTTTTCGCTTTCGCCCTTGGTAGTCTGCTCGATTTTTCGTAAGATAAAGAAAACTTGGTATTGAAAAATTTTCGATTGCGATCATTATTTCATCTTCGTGCTAGATTCGTACATCTACATAAACGAGGCATTCCAGCCTAATTCGGAGACCATTTGGCTTTTGCATCTCCAATTTTTTTTCAAATTCAATATATTTTTTTTAATGAAATATAAGCAGGAAATAATGTTTCTCATACGCCATGTATGTACGTATCCAAACGTTTGATCAAACTTTAAGGAAAACGATAACAATTGATTACGCGAATGTGATTAGTCGTAGTGGGAAGAACACTGCAAGAAGAATTTCTTCCTCTACAATTAAGAACAAATATTCCGACGAATTGATAACCTCCTCCATTTTTGAAGTCGGTTAAAAATTCGATTTTACAAAAATCGTGATGGAGCAAAATGGACTTCAGATTCGTGTTCAGCGACCCCAAAAACATATAACAGACTAGGTTTGGTCAAAGGAACCTTTCGTCGATTTTTTTTGTGCACCTGTGCACAGGACTTTTTCTTAAAGACAAAAAACACCTCGGATTTTCTCTGTCACGTAAAATCCGAGATGTTTTTTGAGGTTAGAAAAAAATCCAAACGTGATGGAACAAAACGGACTACCGATTCGTGTTCTGGTCAGATCTGGTTAGATTTACCTACTGCATGCTTTCTTACAGTGTCTTCTTGTTGGGATGGTATACCCTTTCTGGGCATTAAGGCCGTGGGCGACGTCTTAAGAACCCTGCACACTGAAAGTGGAGCGGAACCGTTTAGAGCGGAGCGAATCTTTCAAATAGCTGTTAGTAAGTATTTATACAGCAGCCTTTTTAAGAGGCGTTTTGGAGCTGAAAGCAAAGCAATTTTTGAACTTGAATTTTATATTTAATTTTTCAGCTTCATGACGATGCTGCGAAGAAAAAATCAACAAAATTTATTTTTCTACAAATCTTTTAAAATCTACTTTTCCTTTAAGGTACATTATTGGTATATTTGCAGCCGATTCCATACGAAAGCTCCGCCCCGCCTCATTCAATTGAAACTCCTGCAGCTTCCGCCCGCTCCGTCTTGCTTCGCTAGGTGCCACTCGGCTTTCTGTGTGTATTTACGTACCCTGAGAAGCTGGAGAAGAAGGACGGTTGGGTCATTGCCTAAGCGGCCCATATATAGTATATGTATTTGTACAAGACTTACAGGAAATATAAGATCTTGAAGTCGAGTTTTCCTTTAATTGAAGATGTACGCTCAAGCTTTCTGATGGAGTATAGTACTTGAACCTGAACGTAGATATAAACATTTTTTGAAAGCCTAAATTGAGGAAAGAGTGAAAAAAAAAAATCAGTTGCCTCTTTATCCTGCAGGCAAGATGTAAAAATCGAATCAGAAGAGAATCTTGCTCAAACTCTTAAAAGAAATTTAAGCAGCCAGCAAGGTATCGTGAATTTCTGAAAAACTTCGGCAAATTCATTGTACTCATAAATAATTGTTTCCTCTTTTAAGATAAGGACGATCCGACTAAGTTTTTGATCACTTGTCTAATGGGAGCCATACTATCTATCTATCTCTTGAAACTATTGAGGTTCTTGAAAATATTTAATTGATCTCAAATTAAAAGCATAGTTTGCTATAAGTTTTCGTGATTTAAAAATGCTGATGTTTGGATGCATTTCATGCTTGACATTCTCTTGTTAAACAAATTAACCTACAAGCCTATCGCCAACCTCAGTTGCCACTTTCACTGTCATTTAGCCAACCAGCAGCCGAGAGCTTTCTTTGAATGTGTCAACATATTTTCGCGTGGTGCTTGTAGTATCAGCATTCAGTTTCACCCGCAGCCGCATATCCTCATCACCATAGGGTCTATTGGGTTTCCATTAACTCATCACACCTGCACGCCTCGTAGCAACTGCAGCAGCGACAAGTTTGTCATACGCCACATGCCTGCGGACCGACGCCACTTATTTTGCGCGCTCTGTACACCAATTTGTAGTTATTAATTTAATTTTCTGGCTTTTTACCAAAATCAGTGTGGTAATTGTTTTCATAAACCAGCGTATATATATTTTGATTTTGCTTTACGTTTTTTTTACACGTTTGTCCTTCACTTTCACGCATCACGTGGCGGCCGCACTTACTGTATTTCTTCTTTGTTGCCACTTGCTGCCTTGTAAACATTGCTTGCAGCAATTCAGTTGCTGTCGCCATACTTTTACTCCACTTTTGTGTGGCATTCGACTGGTTGGCGGACGGACGGGCTTTTGGCCGGCCGAGGGGTATGGATGGTGTTTAGCGGCGTACGTGCGCTGAATGGCATAGCAACGCGGTATAAGAGCAAAGCGTTGTTTTTATAGTTTTTGTTGTCATTTACTAAAAATGGCAAAAATCCCCAGTGCAACATGTAAACGCCATTTTTGGCTACACTGGATACAGTGGCTGTTGATGGTATGGATGTGCTGCTTGCTGCCTGTCATCTGTGTGGCGCTTTTGGCGCTTAACTTCTGGCTCGCTCGATGTCTGCTTGAAAGTGAAATTGAATTCCAAGTTGATCGCACGTCTCTGGCACGTCTGGCGTCTGTTGCAGGCGTGGTTAGTTGTTTTAGTTATTGCCATGTTGACTGCAATTTTCAGCGCTTGTGTGCAAGCGGGCCAGTAACTTGTTATTGGGCCACCAACGCCAGCGCTGAAGTCAGCACTGCAGCCAGCCAAGTGTGCGTAGTGCATTGATGTCGCCTTTTGAAAGGGGTTTACTTTAAATGGCATCAAATCAAATATGGTTTATTAAATTAAAATGGGTATTAATGCCAACACAGTCAATCAGTTTTCAATAGGCCAACAAGATTGGGAAGATGTTCGTGGCTGGACGTACTAAGAACAAACATTTGTGATTTTTTATATCGAGCCCTGACCGCCAAAAAGACGTATGTAGGTATGCGCCATTTATTTTTTATTTTTATATATTTTTTTTGATTCAAAAATACTTCCAGATGCTCTAGGAACATTTATGCATCGAAAAGAAAATTTTGAAAAAATGTCGCTTACTATTTTTTGGAAGTTAGGGCTCGATATTTTCCACTGTTTTAAACGCTATTTGTTTTCCATCGTAGCTGAGTTCATTCACCCCACTAAAAAGGTGAATCAAAATTTAATAAATACTTTGGAAATTAATTTTCCACTCTTTTCACTTATCGTCAATAGAAAGTTTAAAGTGAAAGTAATTAAGATTGGGTCACTAAAACTTACAGCTCCCATAAAACTCATTGTTCAGATATCGTCAGCCTTATGCCAAAAGCATGAATGTGCAAATTTGCCAATTTTGAGTTATTGGGTTGAATTAATTAACCTTTACATATGTTATGTTGTACCAAAATCCAGAATACCATGCATACACGGAAATCACATATTTTACAATGTCAATTACATGAATGTAGAGTTAAGTCGCGTAAAAAAAAAACTTAAAATAATTTCCCAAAATTTTAATTTTTACACATTCATGTTTCTGATATACAGGCGATGATATGAGGTTTTACTCGAAAACTCCTTTTGCACAATTCAATTTTGAGATATTTGCTTATCAATCAAACAAGTTCTACTGAGAAATTACTCAGTGCTCAATGAGGTACATTAGTGTATCTCCCATATCAGTGATTGTTCAGATATAAGTTTGTCTTATATACGTATGTATGTACATAGCTTTTTCATTTATAATTCATTTTAATTTCATTCTAAGGTACTTCAACAGGTTCCCTGTCCCCATACAATACATCTTTTTTCATGGTATACGTCCCCCGGTTTTTTCTGGAAAGAGAATGGATTATATGTCCTTATGCAAAAAAAAAAATATTCAATTTCTCATTTATGATACATAAGCGTCGGAAATAGTTTTCGTTAAGGTACGTCCAATGTATCATATACAATCAACAACTGTTTACTGTATGTTTCCACATACTATATTTTTTGGCAAATACCTGGAAATATCTATCTGAGGTCAGCATTGATTTTGCTCATATGTGATTCATGGACTTGTGGGACTAGGCACAAATCTGTTCTCTAGAAGTCTAGACTTAACTTAACTTACGTAAGAAATCGTCAATGATTACTCAACACGTCAACATAGCCAGAAGCGAAAATATTTTGTGTTTCTCTTTTCCTTTTCAGCTGTGGTTGCCACTTTGCCGCCTATAAAACACATAAAAAAATTCCCGAAAAAGTATGTTGCATTGGCCAATATATTAGGTTACGTTACGTAAATTAAGTCTAGACTAACTGAGCCTTAACAATGAAATATTTTTACGCTAAAAATACAAATATGGAATAGCCGGAGGCAGCACTGGCTTGATTGTTTGTTTATTGGAAGCTGCAGAGAATCGGTTTTTTACGTATGACCCGAAATTGAGCTGGATGCAGGGGTGGACATTTTTTCAACTGATCTTCATATCGAAAAACCTATAGCTAAGGATTTTCAGTTTCAGTTAGTAAATTTTAGTTTGAAATTTTTTCTAACCGCAGGGCTCGCCAGAGCTTTTCGGCCATAGCCCGAATGAAGACAAGTTTACATATACATATAGTTTGCCGTTCTAGATTTCCGATAAAGCATTATGCTCATTTGTATGCCGTGCTACACTGAGAAAAAATAAGTTAATTTTAAAACCAAATATTTTTAAAGCAAGCTTTCTAAATATGAGCGAAATTCGACCATAAATACTGATTTATCAAATATATCGACTCGTGCGCCACCTATCGGCAAAATTTGTAGTGAACTTATTCCTTTTCATGTAATTAATATTATCATTCAATTTTCAAATATCTCGGATTAACTCATCTTTCGTATTGCATTGTCATCGGGTTCAGAGCCAACTGTGAAGTTTCAAGTGTCTAGATCATCAGGAAGTTGGTCGAAAATTGATTGCAAGATTGTCCTATAACAAACATACATACATACATACAGAGCAAGTTAAATAAAAACTTGTAAAATAAACTATCCTGTCCTCTTTGTTTTAAACACATATATTTTTGGGGAGTTTTCATTTGAACACGATTTCGTTCACTCTGAATCAAACCAAATTACGCGACTGGTACATTTGTTCAAATTTATGTTTGCTATTTACAGAGTTTCGTTGTTTGGAAATTTTTTATTGGACTGAACTCATTCTCTATAAAAATATCCAGACAACACCATTCTGTGATCGGTCGAACAAACTTTTCACAAATTACAGATTATTTGTTATGTATAGTTTATCAGAAATGTGAAAATATATGTAGTTATTAAAAAATTTATAACAATTTACAAAATAAATTTGTCTCTTTTTAATCGACTTCAAAAAAGGAGGTGGTTATCAATTCGTCGGAACATTTTTTTATGTATGTGACCGCATAACTTTGGACCACGTTAACCGATTTCTATAATTCCTTTTTTAAAGGAAAGGTGATCCCATAATAATTTGGTGTAGATGCGATCATTGGATAATGAAGTCGGTTTTGTTTTTTACTTAAAAATTACTTGTTATTATAACAATTGAGTTGTACCGAGCCTTGCAAAGGAATGGAGATTGCATGAAGTTTATTATAAACTTATTGAAGAGTCAACATACAAATTTGTTAATAACCTTAATTGCATACAAATTTTGAAATGCGACTTCGTCTTTTCACCGAAATCGTAATTTCTTCGTTATTTTTTATTTAAACAATAGTCTTCGAGGGTCTTCTGCAAATCGATCAATTGTTTCAGTGATGATTTTTCTACCTCTGTGAACGCTAAGCATACACAAACCAACATTAAAAGGGCAAACTAAGTAGAAAATATTAAAAGATATAATTATTTTACCATTTTTTGAAGTAACTGACGATATGGTTGAGTAAAAATTCTTAAACTTTCTGTTAGAATTTATTTTTTGTATTGGGGAAAAAGCACCAATCAGCTGTTGATAAACATAATTTATAAGGCTAACAAAAGTACGCTGAAAAAGCCCGTGCCGGCGACACTGATTTATGCGAGAATTTTACTCCTGCTCAAACTTCTCAGAATATAAAATGGCGGTAGTGCTTCTCTGCTAAGTATGTACCTAGCGCTGTGTAGGAACAAAGTGAGTTTTTAGACGAACTCTTTTCGTTGGCTTAAGGGGCCGAAATGAGGTGGCCAACAGAATTTACTCAGCTTTATAAAATCGATAAGCTGCTTGTAACTTAAGTTGCAGCGGCTACGTTGTTTTTGGTTTGGTCTCTGTGTGCCTGCTGGGCTTGAAGCGCCATGTACTTCTTGCTAATTAGGGTTTGTGAGGAACTTGCCATGCCAAACAACCAACCAACAATTCGCTGCAGCCTCCTAGCTGGACTGAGGAATTCTCGATATCGTCTGTTCCTCTTCAATTAATGAATGCCCCGATTACCAGAAGCGCGCCTATCTAACAGGCAGCAAAAAGAACCCGCAACGAAAGGTTATGCCTGTATTCTATTGAAACAAACCAAATTAGTATGGAACCATCTATCCAATAAAAGAAGAATAATCGAAAACAGTTCACTTGGTCCAAAGTTATAAAGTAAAGTAAGTACATAAAGAAAGGTTCCGATTAATTGATAACCATCCACCTTTCCTTTATGTCGGCTAAAAATAAACACCTACACATTCACATGAAAAATTTATCTTATTTTTAGAAAACAGTATTCCAAGTATTCAATCTCTTTTCGCTTGAAAGCCTTATGAATACCATCAAGTGCAACCACGAGCATGAAATATTCCGTTATTTATCTTTATTTTGTATTTTACATGGATAGCATACATTTCCAGGAAAATAGCGTTTTCCATTTGCAGCCAACGATGTGTGACATAGGTAAGCATAGAATAACAGGAAAGGTAGCATAAAGGAAGATCAAAAACCACATTTTCCTATTAAATAATGCAATGTAGTGCGAAAGGAATGGAGATACAGTTACGAAACAACTGAAATCATAGTGCTTAATGCATATCGTCGATGTTTTTGCAAAACCGCCTAAATCGCTGTTGTGGCAAAAATGCGATTTGGTAACCCTGAACTCAAGGCATCAAGATTTATGCATAAGAATCATAAAATCGTTATTAAAAGAACAGATTTGTAAAATAATAGCTAGAAAAAATACTGCCTCTCAAGGCAATGCCTTCAGAGAAAACCCGTTTTTTCGCTCTCCTGTAAAATTTGAGTGCCGTAAGATAGGTTTGCGGTTTTGTAGTTGGTCGATGGGCGGTTTTGCAAAAACATCGACGATATGTATGTATGTATGTATATTCAAGTGTTTGTGACAGCAAATGCAATAATTGGTTTAGTTGGAAGAAAAATGCAAATTATTTCGCAGTTACTTTAAGAACATTACTAATGCATTAAAAAATAACAGCGGCATGAAAATTCTTCATTTCAAAGTATTACATATTTCTTAGTATGCTTCAAGGCGTTTAACATATGCAGTGCACTTATGCAATATTGTCTTGCAAAGCAAAATGCAGCAAAACTAAACAAACTGCAGTAATGTGTTTGTATATAAATTTAGAATTCTCTTTGGGCGCCTAAAAATATACTAAGTGTTATGCATTTTACATACTTAATTTCCAAGCATGCAAAAGTTATTTATGTATATACTTCGCACACATAAAAGTGTGTGTACAAATTGGTTGGCTGCACGTGCAGAAAATCATCCAAGTGCTGCATCGTTGCTACTAAAAGGATATGAAATAAAATACCTGACAAGAAATTTTCAAAGAGAGCAAGTGCAATTCATCAGTGCGTTTGGGTTGTTCGACTTTACTAGAAAGTCGAATTCGGACTTTTCGATCGACTTAATAGCGTCAACTTTAAAAGTCGACAGATCGACGAAGGAAAGTCTACTTTTTTCGACTTTTAAATAAAATAAAATAAAACTATATTATACTCTGCATTTAACTCATATATTTGTTATAAATATACGGTTGAGAATATGCCAATAATATCGTGATTTTCAAGTGGTCTTTAGAATAATATGTAATTCAGTGAAATTCAATGCTGCGTAAGAGACAACCACATCACAAATTAAGAATAAGCCGCAAATTACTATATTGTGAAAATGCTTCTATTCAAATGTACAGTATAATATTAATTTTAAAGTGAAACTAATGGAACCATTTTATTTCCAAACTACGCATAAATATGAGTTGGTCTAAGTCATCTCTGGGATTTTGATTTCCAAGCTGCGTTGCTACAAGCCCTGTTTGGAAGATTAGCCTTTCGAATGGAATAGAGGTGGCGAGTATTGGTAGAAATTTAAGTGCAACTTTATCAATATGGCTATATTTTCCCCTTAAAGTAGCCCAGCAACATCGGATTGTACAAAAGTACATGTCACTCACATTCACTCATGAAGAAAAACTTTGTTTGCATACGGTTTTTAAAATAAACAGCTACATATATCTTACTTCATTATTAACTGAAGATTCTGGAGGCAAAGGATTAACAATACTACTTTCATCCCCAGAAGGTCGTATTCTTTTTTAGTTCGTAGGAATTTGTTTTCGTATAATAGTTTAAGCGCTGATGACAATGCTGTTGTACTGTTATATAAATTTTATTCATTTCTCTACCACATTTTTTATATTTCGCTTTAGTTTTATTGGAAATTTTTTTTTTGTTAATAAGACAAAACAGTATTCGGCGTCATTGTTAGAAGAAAAGTTTTAAATTAAGAGATGCTAGTGCAAATGAATTTTAAAAAGTCGCGACTCGACAGTGAAAAGTCGACTTCAGTCGACTTGCATAAATTGAAACTCGATCATTAAAAGTCGAGTTGTAGAAATAAAAAGTCGATTTTGGTCGGAAGCCGAAGTCGACTTTGCCATTCCTACAGTGCATAATGGTTGTCAGCAAAAGTATAAGCAAACATTGTTTGTGTAAATATGTGCGAATATAAACACATGATTGCAGAAATATGCACTATTTCACTTTCCTTTGGCGTTATCCTTTTCGCTGGGCAATATGTAAATTTTACTTTCTAACATTTAAGCAGCAAATTGAATGTTTTCATGTGAAATCTTCTTCATTAAATACACAACTTCTGACAACAGATCATCAGTACCTACTGTGCAAATATGGCAACGACTAATTATAACATTGGCTTAGCATATGTAGTACACTTGCTTGGAATTGCAAAAAGGGATCATATAAATACACAGAATTTAATATTGCATTTTAGAGAAGGAACGTTTTTATATACGAATTCTCGATACGAGTATTTATAGATTCAAACGTTTTTGAGGTAAAAGGACTAAAAAAGTCAAGTAACAGTTAATTGGAAAAATAAGACAATGAAAAATAGGTATGTATAGGATCTAAAAAAAAAAAAAATATTTTTATAAAGATAAGCTCCTTTAAAGACCTTGGTTTCTTACTCAGTTTAACCGAATGCTATAGTATTTTTTGAAATAAAAAAACAGCCTCAAGTCACTTTAGAAAAAATTTTTCACTCGTCGAATTTTGAACCAAAGAGATTGCGGTTTAATAGGCCAATAATCTGCCTATAGTAGGCATACTGCATGCTAACATTGCATTGCTAATTGTACACGTCAGTTGAAAGCGACTAGATACATGGTTTAATCGAGATTAATGGCGTTTTATTTTTTCGAAAAAATAATGTCTTTTATATGGTAACATTTTCAGAGTGCAATATTTTAAAGAAAGCGCCGGGGGTGGCGGGGCAGTATAAATGCAACATTATTGCAAGAAAAGTCAAAACTATAAAACAGGCAGGTTCTCCAATTCACTTCCGAGTGAAATTTCACAAAAGTCACTTTGAATTCTTATTGAAAGGGTAGTGAATTGCAGAACCTGCTTGATAAATGTTAAATTGTACCCCGTGAAGACCAATCGCGTTGTACATTTTTGTGAGGTTAATCGTGCAGTGATGAATATTGATAGTGATCATAGCGATTGATATCGATAAATATGTACATACATCGATACAAGTCCTGATATATGCTAATATCGTTTAATGCACATACATATACATTCGTGTTATGCGTTAGTTATCGATAAAAAAAAATATATTAATCAATAAATGAAAATTTATTGATAGCTACGTAAAAAAGAATTTCGATATTGATGTCTATGACAATAACGCCGAATATTTCATTAAATCATATTCGTAAGCACATCGATACAATTATCGATAAATGCAAATGTCCCTTGATAGCTAATTTAAGTAAATTTTTGATTAAAAACCTATCTATACATATATAGATATGTAAAATAAAATTATAACCGGCCGATGTCTGTACATTATAAATATTCAAGAAAAATTAATATGCATGAGGGGGGTCTTTATTAAAGCAAAAGGAATGAAATCAATAATTTTTTTTTAATTTTTATCTGTCTGTATGTTTGTACGCGCATCACTCGAAAACTAATACATGAAATCAGAAGCAGTTTTAACCGGTGCATTGCTCAAGGTCAAACTTAAGACAAATATAAGAAAAAAATAATTATTAGGGAGTTGCCACCGGTTTGAATTTGCAAATTAAGTAAAAGTAGTAAATATTGCAATATGGCTGTCAAAAGAAAGAGGGATAAGTAGGCTACAGTCGAAAATATTTTTGTGGAAGGTTGCCACCTACTTGAAAGTTTTAATTTGATTTATTTGATAAGATAAATTGTATATTGCAATATGGATACCAAACTAAAGAGGTTTAGGAAAGTTTACTGCCAAAAATATTTTTTAGGAGGGTTGCCACCTGCTTGAAAAATTGTATTCAATTATTAAATTGATAAAATAAATGAAAATTTTTATTTACTAACTAATACGCTTTTTATGAAAGTGCACGATATGAGAATCGAGTTATAGGTATATATTACATACCTTCGAAAATATTCATATAACATATTCATAAAAACAAAATATGTTTCATAACTGAGAAATTTCTTTGAAAATCTCGTTACATAAAGCTCGTCAAATCTATGTATGTTATTTTTTATGAATGAAGCCATACGAGTTTTGGCAGGGAGTAACAAGACAAAAATTCTTTTCTGCATTGAGATAATATTCGGATAATACTAATACTACTCATCTCCTCAGAAAGCCCCATTTTACAGTGATAGTTTCTTAGCTTACAATGTCCAGTCAGGTGCAAATTTTCAATTTTAAATCCTACGGACTAGGGCTAAACAGTCGCTCAGAGACTCTACGAGAAAGTGTTATAAACTGTGAGCAAATTAACACTATCGTTGCCGAAAATTATTAATCACATCAATGAAATTTTTTAGCAGCTTCAAACTCGCACTATACTGTACTAAATTCAGGGACCAAAAATAACCATCAAATACCAAGATTTTTATTTTTAGATCATCGCTAAATTGTTATTTTCTGATTTTTATTTTTGAAATCAACAATAAGCGTTAAAATTCGATTTTTATTTTTTTCGAAAAAAAAATTCGTTATTTTCGGAACTTAGTTTTTTCTATAATTTTTAACCGTTATGGCCGTTTTAAAATTTTTGTGTTCTAAAAAATTAAATCTGAAAATAAGAATTATCCAAAAAAATATAAATTATAAAATAACAATTAAATTGTGATTGTTTTTATAAAGATTGTAACCATTACAGCCGAAAATTAAAAAGGCTACAAAACTGTGTACTAGAAAAGATTTTAAAAAATTTTTAGTAAAAAGTTGGGATTTCGATGAAAATTTCTAGAATTAGATCTAGGTTTCGAACAAAGTTTTATTTTGGGTTTATGTGGTTCTTGTTATAATATGAGCAATAAATGTTAAAATAAGAATTTAATGAAAAAGTGTAATAAATCTATTCGCCACTCGACTCTCACACCTGCTCTCTGAGAGCACTCTTCAACAAACCGACTTACGCGAGCGGTGGAACAACATTTTCCGCTCAATAATTACCTTTGTTGAACTTGGCCAAAATCGCCTAGGCGGTTATAGCGTCAATTATGACGAAGGATAAGAAGGTACATTTTAATCAAGTTCAGACGATTATCTTCCATGTGATAGGTATTTGTGTGGCGTCGGTTTGATAACCGGTCCCATACAATCAGTCAAACAGATATAATTTGCTGGGCGGGTACGGCTAGACAATTGTTAGCATAGGAGTAGTCAGATAGTCGTTAACAACTTATCGATGTGTGAATATACAACATATTTAAACATACATGCATGCACATATGTACATTTGTACATTTGTATATGCTTGTACGTGCCTATGAATCCGCTAAACGCAATACGTAAGTACAAGCACGCGCGATTCATTAGAGCACTGCCGGCTACCGTCAAAAGCTAGAGTGTCACAAGCGCCAGCTTCAAGTTCTATACGCTATTTAAATAAAAATAATTTTGTTGTGTGTGATTCGAATGTTTGTTTTACATACATATATGGATGTTGATATGTTTTAAAGAATGTAAATACTGTAAATTATACGCGAACGCCTGTCGTCGTATAACTCCACGACCCAAAGCTGAGAGTGCGTGGCGGGGCGGGGCGGCTTGTTGAAGCTAAAAATAAAGTGCAAATATTAGCGCAGCAGTGTTAACGATATACAAATTGTTGAGTGGAACATAAATGTTAAATCACAAAACGAATCACAGTTGTACGTATAAAAAAGCTATTACGGCGCTCGCCTCCTGGGTGCGGTGGCACGATTCAAACGGTTTGGCGTGGAGCATATCTATGAAAATACCAGCAAGTCTTTGGCGTTGAAAAATTTGCAGAACAGCAAAGATCAACAATATATATATATATATATATTTATATAGTATATATGAAAAAAATAATAAAATTTAAATATTGCTCGTAAATCGCTACACCACGATCAGAGGCGCAGCAGCGTCAGTCATTGGAAGTCAAAAGAATATTCGCTTCAGCGCAGTCATAAATATCTACTCGTAAAGCAGTGTTTTCTAAAGCGAAGCGAAGCAATCACGGCGATAACCACTACCACAGCAAACTAAATATTTGTGTAATATTCCAGTAGCACTTTTGTCAAGTAATAAATAAATAAAAAAATTAAGAGGGCCCAAGTAAATGAAATACCTCATTTGAAAATGTTTTACACACGTAAGCACAAACATTCATACAAGTGTAGGGGAGTGTGCGCTTAAATAAAATTGATATTAATGCAACAGCAACGAAAACAACATAGAATGAAGGAAGTACACGGCTGAACTACTCATACTACTGGTGGAGTAGCGGAGTGGCCAGTTTGAGCGCTGTTTGCAATAAAAATAAGTATCGTATTTAAGGTTTCGAGCTAAAAATAGCTCAACAATGCACTTAAGTCAGCGCAGAGGCAAGAGAAAAAAGCCTGTGTACATACAATATATATGTGTGTATGTATGTGCATATGGACCTACATATGTACATTAGGGTGGTCCACATTATTTTTTCCAGCCGCCCCCAGAACTAAAGAAAATGAAAATTAAGTGAGGCATATTTTGAATTTTTTTATTTTTTTTTGTTTGAAATAGGTTAATATTTAATAGTGGCCCCGAGTTTTGAAGTTTACCATATATTTTATATGAAGAAAATGTTGTTTCTTAGAATTGCTATAAAATTGTTAAAAATAAATACTTTTTCAACGAAAACGAATATTCCACTTCGAAAAAAAACCTTTAATTAATGTAATTTTGATGCAAATTTAAAAAATAATAAAAAGAAGTTCCTTTAGCTGTTCATGTTGTTACGAAAACCTAAAATAACTCGTTTTTGTATATAAGAGATAAAATTTTCGGTTGTGAAAAAATAGTTAGTAAAACGATAACGATTTTATAGAAAGTACGAAAAAATGTATTTTCTTAGATACATTTGTACAATATTAACCGATTAAAAAAAAAAATACGCGAATATTTTTGCTTCAATTTTCTATCATTCTGGAAAGTGGTCGCAAGAAAATTGCAAAAAGTTGATTTTACTGTGTATTTTTGAACTACCCTAATACACATAAATAGGTGCAGGTGTGTATTCGTTGGTATCAGAGTGTATAGTATTTCTTCTTTTCAATTTGCTTGCTCAAGCAATCGCTTTCAAGTGTAAACAGAGTTGTAAAAATATGAATTTGCCTTTGAATGCCATTTTAGCGATGTGCAATAAATTTGGTCGTGACAATCGATGAATTAAAATTACAAGAGTTTTAGCCAGGGACCGTAACCATTATGATTTTTATAATAAAAATCATAAATTAATCGTTGTTTTATGATTTTTATTTTTTCGATAATTTTTAATCGTTATTTTGGGATTTTTATTTTTTTGGTCATCTTTAATCGTTATTTTATGATTTTTATTTTTTCGATAAAAATTAAAGTTATTCTTAGTTTTTTATAATATGTAAATTAAATGTGCACAGATTTGACTTAAAAACAATTTTTACAAGTGCGTTTATATATAGGTACATATGTATGTACATACTACAAGGTATCCAATGATGGACATACTGGAGTACTTTTTTATTTAATACACCAGTTTGGGTACTAAATACTTAACTACCTACACTCCTATTCTGTAACGCTTTCGTATTCGGATTTTGCTATGAATCGTAGAAATGGTATGCTGCAATCCGAATCGTATTTTCGACCTTTCGATATTCGGAACAATGGCATGCCTAAAAACGAACGAGTAAGAAATTGACAGCTGTTTTGCGTAGTTTTTTTACGAAAACAAATCAGTGTCGGAGGCGATATAAACGATGTAAATCGATGTGTGTTTGCATGAAAAACATATTAGTGGTGTTCTTTTAAACAGATAAATTTGCCTTTCGCATATACATATACTTTTATCCACTGCTTTATATGAACGAACAAAAAAATGTTTGTTGCCCCTTATCGAGAAACTTGGGTCCGGTTTAGTTATTTGCACAATGATTTTCGGTTGTTGTGTCCAAACGCATGACCTGAATCTAAAAACTTTAACATACACGTGTAGCCAGAGGATTAGAATTTAAATTAAAGCAAAGGTTTAAAGTTTCCGAGCACTAGTTTATTAATAAATTCGGTTTTTTTTGTAAATTTCAATGTGGCTTCTGCGCAAAAATACTGTGGATGACGTAGTTGGAGTTATATGCACAAGAAATGTTGTATTCAATGGCTTGGAGTTATGGCTTGTGGTTCAACAATTCAACCAGAAGATAGATACTTAAGTAAAAATACATAAGCGCTTATGTATGATGTGAACTAGCTAGGATAAATATTGTTCAAAATTGAGGTTATCACAGCATAAAAATTCCCTAGAGATTTGGTAATCCTGCGGGAGTGGGTCATCTGGTTACGTAGACATGACTGTAAAATTGTTAGAGGCCAGTCTCTAAAATATACGGGTAATAATATAAGGGAAATTCATAAAAACAAAGCATTTAAGTTACTATTTTGAGTAAATTCTTTGTATTCAGCTCGACAGTGCCATATTCAGCACAAGAAAATATTATTCAGCTTTTTGAAAAATAAATTGTGACACACCTTGGATATCTTGAATAGAAAACATTACATAGAAATAAATTTAAGCAATTTCTCATATATTTAGCCATATACAGCTAGTGTGTTTTTTCGGAGATGCTGAAGATTCCAATTAAATTACGTTCTTCTTGTGTATTTTTGAAATCTTAGTTTTTAAGTGAGAATGAAAATTCAAGTACATACTATGTACATATGTAGGTTACCTTTCTTACAGAAAGCTTTATTTTCTCAAAAATTTTAAAATCGGTCTTGCGTTCGTTAACTTTAAAACCCATTCAGCGCATTAATAATTTAAATTATATTCAGCGTTCGTTTAGCTTACACTACATTCAGCTCATCTATTTCTCATTCAGCGCATTAAGAAGTCTTATAGCTCACTGTTTAGGCATTTGCCATATTAAAGACTATATTCAGCTGATTTTTTGTTTGATTCAGCGCATTAAAAACTGTATTCAGCTCGTGAAAAGTAATACAACTGCCAACATTGTTGTGTTTCAAATTGGACTGATAGAATTTTATGAGATTATTACTTTAAAGGAATTGTACTACTCATCGCAAGAGGAAAACAAAGCATTTGACGCCACTACGTTTTCTAAAACAGAAGTCTTAAGATGTGCAGCTCACTATCGCACTTAAGTAAGTCTATATATTCAGCTCATCAATATTCAGCTATAATCATATGCAGACAGCAGTAATTATTTTCAATAATCATAACCTCAACGCAGTGTGGGTGTGCAAGAGAAGCAAGAAAACTTTTAATATTGTATTTGCATAAGAAAACAATAAATATTGTATGGAATTCAAGAAAGCTTTAAGTACTTAAACATTTTGCAGCTGCATTTGGTAATTATCGCTTCGCTAAAAATAAATACGATCGTGCGCAATTATTCCCTGCAGTGAAAACCCAAACCAGTTAGAAAAAATACTAGTTCATAAACTAGTATGTGACTACCAGTTCGACATTTTCGAAGAACTTAAGCGTTCAGCGACATCTGCCTTTGAATTGCCAAAGCCTAAAATAAAACGCAATTAATTGCTTTTCGTACAAATGTCGGCTGTGGCGTCACGTGAAGACTACTGGTTCTGGTTCTGGGATCGCAGGTTCAAGGCCGCTTGGACGTGGTTAAGAGTTTTAAAGTTAGATCAATGTAAGTAAGAATAATTATTTCAATTTAAATATAAATAACAAACTTAAAAATCTAGTTTCATTACAAAAAAAAAAAAAAAAAAAAATATATGGGAAGAAGTACTTGTGCCATAAAAAAATAGATTACAAAAAATATTTTTTTTTAATTAAATTTAAGAATAACAAAAAAATATTTAAATAAAAAATATAAATAAAAGAAATATTATAAAAAAAATAAAATAAAAAAAATTTCCCTGCGCCCGGGCTTGAACCTGGTACCTCAGGTATACCACGCGAGTGCTTTGCTCTGTCGGCCATTGCGACTGTTGGAGCGCCGCGAGCAAAAACGCATACTAATGCTTTTCATAGAGGATGAATTGGCAGACTATCTCATCAACTGGTATGATGCTACTAGTATTTCTACCAGTAGATACTGATGCATAGCCTGACAATTGACATCTCGTAGGACAACGCAATGTTAAAAATACCAGTCGCTAACATTGAAAAAGGATAGAACGCGAACTAGTTGGGCTGAAACGCAAACTGGTAGAATTCTAGTTCACAACTAGTAGCTTTCCCTGCAGGGTTGTTGTCGCTGTATACATAAATGCTAAAAATACTACGCTGCTGCATGGTGATTGTGAATTACGTCGAACTGTGAGCTAAAAATAGAATTTAGCATGAATAAATCGAGCGCAAGTGTTAAGAGTTGATAACTGGTTTGAAAATTTCCTACTTGTACTAAAATATAATTTATAACTGAAAATACTTGAAATTATAACTGAAAACTGATCAGGAGAGAACAACGAATTAGGTGCTTTGTGTGAGCGTGAAGGCGAGTTTCTCATAAGAGGCGCCAGCAGAAATACTCGTACAATATATAAAAGCTGTATATTTATAATGTGGATGACCGAAGAAGTGCCTGACCGGCGACTGAGCTTGCAAGCGTACGATGCATAACTAGATTTATTTCGAACTTGCACTAAAATGGGGCTAAAAAATTGCATGCTCAAAACAATTCTAAAAATCTGATTAAAAAGTTTAAATTTTTGATCAACATTTTTCAAAATTCGTCGAATTTTTGGAAATGTTCTACAAAGCTTGAAATCTTGATTTACGGTTTTTTTTTGTTTAGATATTAGTAAGCTATATTTTCATAAAAAGGTCATTCAAATTTACTAAACATAGAAAAGTAGCTAAAACTCCCTTTTCCCTATTTACATTCTCGCTACCGTATATATTTTTGAGATTCCTATTCAAGTTTTTTTTGTCTTTGTTTTGTCTTAAATAAAACTGTATTAAAAGATGTTATGTCCTTTTATTCTAAAGCAAAATGGTATGTTCGGATTCGATGCTTTAGAAGTGTCTCGATTTTGGTCCACAGAAATCTGGTTTTCGTAATGATAGTCCATAAATTTCACAAAAGAGAAACGAAACTTATTTCTTCAAAACATTTGAATGGTTTTCTAACTAGACTTACTAAATAAGAGCTTATACTATAAATAATCACCATTAAATTTGAGACGTAGGCGAGCACTGAGAGCGAACCAAAATACATTTTTTTCTGTGTGTGTACGTGGTATTGCTCGAAAAGCGACGAAATGAGGTACCTTAAATTCTCTTCCACTCTCCAATATTTCCCATTTTTCCTTGATATTTACACAAAAAAATATTTTACTAGCATTTCGTATATGAGGCCATGAGGGCCTCAAAGAAATACTGAATTCTAAAGTTTTTGCACAGTTTTCTACTATTCACTAGCTACGACTAGCAAAGCCACATGAAGAAGTGCAATGGAGTAACTAAAATATTCCCAAATAACACCCATACCTTAGCTCCACACTCGTCCGCATCCTTTCATTTTTAATAATTTTTCGACATGCGTGTGCCACTCATCTGAACCTTCAATTTTTCAATAAAAATTTTCTATCAAATATTTCTCCCCTCAATTATCAAAAATTTCTTTTCTTTATAACACCAAATTTTATAGTATAAAAAAAAAAATCCAAAAAAATTGCGGATAAAGTGTATGAAAATTCCGGCTATCGGCGCGCAGTATCTCGACTTCTGCCCGTTTAGAATGTAAAAAAGTGTTTGTTGTCTGTGCATCTCGGCAAGAAATTCACGGCCATACTATCGAGTTCTGTGCGTGTGCTCTTGTCATGGCGGTCCTCGAGCGCAGTGGTAACCTGAACATCTGGTGGTTCCCCAAAGAGTTCAGTCAGTCGCGCTACGGCGAATACCATCACAGTGGCACCAATTCGTGTACTCTAATCACGCTCATCCTGGCCAATATGGTCGCGAAAGGGGGACGTGGATTCTATTGCCAAAGCATGCAGGACCTGCCGCCGCGTGCTGTCGACATCTTCGCCGCAGCAATCAACAACGGAAACAGCGCCTACGCACACCTCATCACCGGGCATGCGGGACATGATAGCGCCGTCTCTTTGCCGTCGTCGAGCAATCAAAATCTGAACATACCGGACGCCTTGAATGTGCTGAAGAGCCAGCCGCAGTTTCGCCTCAAGGAGTGGTTCTTCACACACATGCAAGCTGATCCGGAACGGGAGACTGGCCGCACGATTGCTTTGCGGCTAATGCAGGCTCTAAATAATGGCGTGCAGCTATTTAGGCGAGCGGGCAAAGTCAATGAGCGTTTTCTTTTCGCCGCTATGATTTCCGACAATCGAACTGTGCTGTTTGTTATCGAATTTCCGGCCAATATTATCACCTTCTTCGATTCGCATCAGCATGGACGCGACGCAGGTGCGGTGGTGGCGCAATGCAGCTTTCGCGATTTGTTCGATATGATGAACTGGTTTGTGAATATGAATAACGAGGTTTACTCCAGTCAACCGAGTATCTATGAAGTGTCATTTCTTCTACCCGATCCATCTGGACTGCCCACGCCCGAGAAGTCGGACAAAAGCGAAATATCCCACCATGTGAAAAGTGCAACGCTGGCGAAGAAAATGCAAAAAAAATGAAGTTGCGCATAGAGGTGACTAGCATTAAACATCGTTGACGTGCATAAATAGTTACCGTTGTCTCTAATTACACCCGCCCGCAGCGAAAATAGAAAATTGTCAAGTGCAAAATGTTTGTTTTAAAGTAGAAAATGAAAATCGAAAAAATGCAAATGTTTTGTAAATGGCTTCATATCTTTAGCTAAATTAACCTGCAGTAAAAGCTAACAATAAAATTTTCCATAGCCGCAGTGCTAATTGTTTTTTATTCCATACTGGTAAATGGCTCGGATTTGGAATAAGCGATTTTGTGCTGAGGAGCTTTCGTTTGCATGCAAGCTTTGTTCAACACTGGCTGGGGATCAATGCAAAATTACATATTCGCTCCCTCAGGGATGTTGCTGATAAGAACTGATCAGTCACCACATGCTTAAATCGCTTTAACTGAGGTTCTCGAGACGATCTGACCTTTATTTATTTATTTATTTTTATTTATGAGGAGAATGCCTAAGCATGCTCTCTTTTCGAAACATTCCTACCATTGCCCTACTATTGTGTTGAGTCCCAAGCAGGTGTTGCATATTCGTTATCTATTAAGGGTGCTTCGGACCGACTATAAATTTTATCGCTGAAGTAGGATTGAAAGCATAAACTTAAAATGCAGTGGTTACCCTTGAACGTTAGTCTGAAATAATTGTTCTGAAGATTTTAATTAGACAGTAAATGGCTCGGGGTTTTAAAACATTTATGAATACCGAACTGCTTTGAGTGCTTTTAAGAAAAGCTAAACTACCACTTAAATTTTGTAACTGTACTTGATACAAGTTAATTGAATTTCTGATTACTTCTACATACATATATGTACATCGTTACCTTAATATCATTAAAATTACGTGCAATCTGTCATTATGCAATCGCATCTGCAAACACTAAGTGCAGCGTTGTTAGTCTTGCAGAGTCTTTTTTGAAACCCTTGCTTTGCTAAAGGGTTATAAGATTTAGGAGCATATCAGAGAGCTGGAAAACATACACCTAACGGGGCTTATATTCCTATTGTATGCACAGGTACAGAAAAAATTGCAACTGAATTCGAAATTGCCATCTTAACACCAGCTTATACGGCCATATGAGTTTACACTTTCGATATTACTTCATTTTACCGTTTATATCCGTTCAAATTCCTTGTAAGAATTTGATTTGTCACTTTTACTTATTATAACTTTTGCACTTGAGGCTTATTTTTATAAAATTGCATTCTTTGATTTTAATCTCTAGATTTAAATAAAAGTTTTCGTTTAGCAATTTTTTCTCCAATAACTAAGTTGAAGACACAAGACGAGTCGAGAAATAGAACAAATGATTTCGAAACTTGCCAAAAATCTCCCTAATATGAAGATTCTGGCATTGAACATATTCTGGTCAAGGATAAATTTTGATTTATTCTCATTAAAAAAAAACGTCCATAAACCCCAAATAATAGCGCCAATTTGGTCGTTTTAGATGTTTGTTAAAGAATTGAATGAGCTTTAACACTGCATCCACGAAGAAAACTTGTTTACAATCCAGGGATTGAAAATAATTATTTTTTAAATTTTAACCAAAAAAAAATCAACAAGTTGTAATCGTTGTAAAATAATTTTAACTATACTCACGTTTTTATGTTCATACGTTCATATGTAATTGAGAATGGTTTTTATATTTAGAGTGTAACCAATAAAAATTAAAGATAAAAATTAATATTTGGGTTTAATTTTTTCGCTCAAAAATAATGATTATTTTATGCTTTTTGTTTGTTCGCTCAAAGATAATGATAATTATTCAGTTTTATTTTTTCATTTAAGAATAATGATTATTCAAATACTCAAAGGCTACACCAGTTTGATTTCCGACGTATCGTCTCCGGATGTAGCGATACCCTAATAAAAGGAATAAGTCTCAAAACTATCAAGTCGAAACTTCAGTTGGTTGCGTCTGTATGGCTTTTTAAATTTTGTAGATAATCATTAGTTTTAAGTGGAAAAATAAAACTCAATAATAATTACACTGGTTCACAAATTTTAATTTTTTTTTATTTTATCCAATTTATATGTAGAATCGCTCGCTGATTCCGACAAGAGTTAATTTTTGTTTTTATGGATACGTTTCACTTAAACCACTATTTATTTTTAAGCTGAATAACGGTAAATTGCAAATATCTCGAAAAGTTATACCTAGAAAAAAACATTATCTCGATTTTGGGAATCACCGAGCAATTCTATATTGGAATCGGCTAGTGGCGCCCATAGAACATTTTTGCTGTAAACCTGTGTAATTATCTCTAAGTGAAAAAATAAAAATCAAATAGTAATTATTTCCGTTGGGCGAAAAAATAAAACCCAATAATAATAATTATAAAAATATAAATCATGAAATAATGATTAAATGCTGATTTAAATTATTTTACTCATAGTGATTACCGTCCCTGCACTGAATATTAAATCTGCGAAATATAACGAAAACTTGTGTACATCTTACGAAATTTTTCGTCATTTTGAGCCACGAAAGTTTTCGTTGACTGTGCAAAATAGTTTTCGTACATACAGACAAATGTATACATAAATGATCAGAATGAAAAGAGAAATCGATTAAGCGGTGACTGTCTGTCCGTCCGTCCGTCCGTCTGTGCACATGATAACTTTACGAAACTTGGTACATCCACGTAGGACAGATGGTATTGAAAATGGGCAAAATCGGACAATAACCACGCCTATTTACCTCCCATATAACGGTAATTTTCAGAAATACGAAAACTGCGATATTTTAGTAACTACTGAAAATTATTCACTCAAAATTGATATTTACAATAATTTTTAAACGAAAAATATGAATATTGTAAATTTTTGAAAAATGGGCGTAGCCACGCCCACTTGTGGTTACATGTGTATATCTTGGCAACCGCTGCTCCGATTTCTTCCAAACTTGGCACAGTTGTTGGCCTTGGTACAGCAATTTTTAAAATCGGACAATAACCACGCCCAAATTCCATATAAGGGTAATTTAGAGAAATACGAAATCTTTGATAAACCAGTAAATATTAAAGCTAAGTTATTCAAAATTGATGCTTGCAACAAATTCTTTACCACGAAATACGTTTATGATAAAAATTTTGAAAATGGGCGTAGCGTGATCACATATATGTATCTCGGTAACCGTTCTACCAATCTGTACGAAACTCGGTACGGTTATTGCGCTTGCCACATAAAAGCAAAACGTTGAAAATTATTGAAATCGGACTAAAATTACGACCGTTTTACATATATCAATATTTCGAAATTTACAAAGATGATAATTTACACAAAATTGATACATCCCGGCTTACCATGTAGCGGTAGCTTTCGGAAAGATGGAAAACATATATTTAATACTTGCGCCGGGTATTTAATGTTCGGCTCCGCCCGAACTTAGACATTCTTACTTGTTTTTCTTTGATCGTTAGTTTTCTTCATTCAATAAAGTAGATTGGTGCAAAGTATTAAAACATGAAACTCGACAAAACCCTTATTAAATATAGTAAGATATAAAATATGACAGAATATAAAAAATACTGGTTTTACTTTCTTAAACACTATAATATTTTTATGTGGAGGTACTTGGCAAATTCGCAGCTTCATCGATGTTTGTTTCCTTGACGACTATAAATTAAATGAAACTTATAAGGCGTCTGAAAGACAAGTTTTAGTAAAAAATTATGCATGTACTTAATTTTAATTTCATTTAGTAGTGCGGCTGTTCCTAACTTGGGCTTACCGTTGATAGGTAACTGATGAAATTGCCTATTTATGAAGTCCCACATTGCAGCGCAAGGCTCAGCGTAGGCGATGTTAAAAACATTGTATGCGTAAAATAATATACATATTGAAATATTAAATTTAGTATATGGTACGAAAATATTCGTATGTTGTACGAAAATATGCGTATGTTGTACGTATTTCAAAAACATGTTTCTGCATTGGTACTATGTACCAAAGTATTAAGTAAGTTGTACGAATACAGAATTGTAGATTTCGTAAATTTTAAAATCATACGTAAATATTACGAATGCCTTCCTACAATATACAAAATTATTCGTACAGAGATTTGTTCAGTAAATTACGTACACTGCCGTAACAAAGTATTGGCACAGCAAATGTTTCACAATATATGCAACAATTTTCATTCTAATATTTTTCCGCTCATTTCGTATAAAAATATGGTTCATTCTACAATAAAAAACATAAAAATATAATTCCTAAACTTTGTGCAAAACTCGCGAAAGTCAGAAAATTTTAATGAAAATTTTTAATTCTCATTTTTGTTGTTTTAATCAAATTTTTTAGAATTTTTTGAGTATGCAGATTTGTTGCCCAATCAATTTTATTATAATAAAGTGTAGGTTTTAAGTAGCTAGGAATTACCGTTGATTTTGGGCAATTTTTGTTCACGCAGTCTCTTCCATACAAAAAAACACTTTCAACCAAAAAAATTCTCAAAAATCAAAGCGATTTTTGACTAACTCCGAACTTACATTTTTTTTAATAGAATTTAATGCTTACTCAAAAAAATTCTAAAAAATCTGATTAAAAAATTGAAAACTTTGATGAAAATTTGCTGAATTTTCGCGAGTTTTGCACAAAGTTTGGGAATTATATTTTTATGTTTTTTGTTGTTGAATGAACCATATTTTTATACAAAATTGGCGGAAAAATATTAGAATAAAATTTTTTGCATATATTTGCTGTGCCAATACTGTGTTCCGGCAGTGTAAGTGTTTTGCAAAGTAAACTTAAGATTTCGTAAATTGTACTGAAAAAATGGCTTACGAAAGAACTTTCGTTATATTTACGAATGGTTCGAAAAATCTTGTTTCGTTGTGAAAAATGTGTTCGTATTATAAACGAAAGTTTCGTACATAGTATAAAAACCAAGACTACGAAAGTTTTTCTTAACACTTTTACGAAGTTTTATTTTTGTGAAACAATCTAGTAGAAGCACCAGACAGTTAAAGCTGAAAATATGTTGAGTTTATTCTGTTGATTAGCAGTGTTTATATTTAATTGACTTAAAATTCAGTTCTTTCAAACAATCCCTAAAGCACCCGCATTCATTCCTTTATAAATGTCCAGATCATACAACATAAAAACTATCGCAAACGCCAATTCTTTGATAACCTACCTCTCAGCGTGTTCAGGAAAAATGTCGTACATTCCCACTGCACTGAAATCTGAGATTTCGCGAAATCTTTCGAATTCCAGTAGGATTTCCCATATATTTTCATGATTTCGATTTCCTAGATTTCAATCAGATTTCAACGAAATTCTATCGAAATCCTCACTTTTCTAAAATGGACAAACCTACTAAAATGTTCAACCCTGCAGACTACTTCACGTGAAATGTCGAAATTCTCTACATAAACAAAAGTACACAAACACAAAATCATATTAGCAAATGTCAACGAAATTCAAAGAAAGTGCGGTGGAAACACTTTAACATGATTTTAAGATATCGAGGTCGAAATCTCAGATTTCAGTGCAGTGGGAATGTGATATTAGACAATAAGGTATGCAAAAAATAAATAGCAATAAATAAAGCTAGCATTCAATAATGTTGTTGTTTATTAAAGAATTAAAAAAAAAAAACGTCTCCTGCAAAAGTTTAAAATTTTTTCGTGAGCTTTAATTTACTGTCGTTTGGATGTTAAATTGGTGGGTATCTACTTGAACGGAGTACTTCAGGTAAATGAAATTTAAAACATATAAAAAAAAGGCAAGAACATCGATATATCATACTTTATGATGCAACTGTACGGGTGTAAGGCAATAATATCACTTGACATCGCTCTTGTTTCAGCAAAAAAATGTTACCCTTACACAGTGCAAAATTTGTTTGCCTCCTTACCTATTTTCCTTGTCTATCTCATGCGTTTCATAATATTCTTACTTTAAGCAACCATTTGGTTTTCAGGGCAACAATCTCCCTTGACAAAGCTTCAAAGCGCAAAGAATACATGGCCAAATTATACCAGGAGAAGTAATTAGAGCGAGAAAATAAGATTTTAACACTGCCTTATTTAAAAAAAATTGCCTTCAAAATTTGACTATAAGGCAGCCGAATGCCCGAAAATAAAGCGAGAAAGCTGTTTTATTACTTAACCTGTTTAGTGCGCCATGCGGAGAATATGCCTTTTTTGCCTTACAAGAATGCTACATTTTAGGAAACGATCACAAAACTTTCTCACCGTTTGTCTTTATTTTAGTATCGAACACGAAAAGAGCAAAGGGCAATCAAAAGGTGAAATTTTTTAGTAGAAACGAAAACACCATTATACATACTATGTATGTATGTATGCTACAATTGTGCATTTCCGAGAATCTTTTGTAATCAATATGCTTGTAATTACTTTTGTTCAGGCATATTTACTCACATCGCATAGTACCCATTTACGGCACAATCACAAAGTAAATCATTCGAATTAATTGGATAATCGGTGTTTCGCTGCACAATGTTCCTTAATTGACAAAAAATCAATCGTAGCAGTTACAAATTAATTGAAATTGCACTTTAGCAATAATATTAATTGAAAATCACTTAAAAAGGCTACCATTTAATAAATTTACAAACTAAATTAATTTGCTATATGTACTCTGCACTTTTTGCCGACAACTGCATCTTTTCACAAATTCAACATGATAATAGTAGTAAATATTTTTTTTTTTTGGAATTTCACACCTTTTAATTAGTACTTAAGAGTATGTGATTTTCCATATTTTTGCTTCAAAGCGTTCAAGTTTTGAAAATTAGCTCACATGACGGCCGCAGCTGTGCTGTCACATTGCAGATAATTAATGATTGAATCAAATGCTACTTAACAACAACAAAAACAACTCACTCACGCTCCCATTGCACCGGCTACTACTCTGCTACATATAGTAGTACATTGTCGTTGAAGCTTACTAGACATTTTGACATTGTGCACCTTCCTGTTTATAGAAATTTGAACTGTGCTGATCATGATTCAATTATTAAAGGTTTTGTAAGTAGCTTTTTTCTAAAATTTGGCACTCCCACCCACAGGGATGGTTTTTGGAAGCAGAAGAAAAAGGGGAAGAATTCAATCACACTTCCTAAAATGGGAGCTAAATTCTATAAAAACGTGTGGATAATAGTGAATGGTGGTATTTTAAAACAAAAACGAATTTGATTTAATTATTTAATTTAAACAAGCTTATTTACATCGAATATAACCCCCTATTGTTATTAAAAATAAATATTTCTATGTTTATACCAAACTTGCGTACGTCAGATGGCGCATAACTCGAGAATGGATGGTCCACTTTCAGCTTTTTTTTTGTTGTATTTGTTTGCCAGTTGATGGACATGAAGAAGCTATTTGTTTGCGGAAAATATGCAATATTTATTAAACAAAAAAACGGCAAATAAAAAAATTTGGAGCTTACGTTTCTTTCGCGGTTATGGCTCGATTGTTTCGAATTCTTAGATGTCGCACTTTTTATGTTCTGGGGAAAATATTCAACACTGGCTTGCACAGCCGCAGTTGGCGATTGGTGCCGGACGAACTCAGAGCACGCAGCTACTGAACGACTGAGATAGGGAACGTGATCTACATCGTCAAATGAGAAGTGGCGTAATGGGGCTTTCGCACGAGGCGATTTTTCAGGCAACTTTTGCGTTCAACTCCCGCCGGGTTGCACGAAAAAAAATTTTAATGACTAAAAATATCAAAATATAAAAAAATATTAAAATATTCGCCATAAAAAGGCGTTTGTATTGTTCAATTTTGCATTCTACTTTCAGCTAATCGCTTTCAATAAAGTTGGTCGCCAGCCAACATTCGCCTCGTGCGTACACCTTTTAAGTGTGCAATTACATCGCGCCATTGACTAAACCGAGCTGTCGTGTGACGATTGGGCCTATGGATGCGGTTTGGCAATGTTATATTGCGTCAAAATCTCATTCGGAGACACCAGGATTGTGTCGTGGAGTACAATACCTAAATACCTTCGTTGGCTCATTGAACGCTTTACTTTACAGCGACTTGGCAGAATCAAGAGGTCTCCACGAATATCGACAAATACATTTCGGCATTTAAGGGAATTTCGTCTCTTAACATTGAATTTCTGTAGTCCAACGATTCTCACCCATTTTGTCTTGTTGGCGCCAGCGAATGCAGAACAAACATTTCTTCAAATTTAAAAAGTAAAAATTTCACTACTAACAATTTAAAAATGTTCTTAAAACTTGCAAAGAAATTTGGAAAAGAAATATCACTGTTTTTGTTTTTAGGAGTAGGGTGGGAGTGTCATTGATAAAATTAGAGCGAGAGAAAGTTTTTCTTACAAAACCTTTCATTATTGAATCATGTGTGCTGATGTTCTAAGCTCTAAGTATACATATGTATGTATGTATGTATGTATGTACTAGACATGCCAGATCGAAAAAAAAATCGATTTTTGAATCGATTCGAATAAAATTAATCGATGTAGGATCAAAAAATCTCCTAAGATCGATTCATATATTTTGTCTAATAACGTATTTTACTTAATTTTTATAAAGAAACAGATGACAGCGAACTGACCAAACTTTTATTGTACATTGGTCGATTTGTATGGAGGAAAATAAAAGGCTTTTGACCGTATTGTAATAGTAATATTATGATGTCTTAGGTCTAAGCGAATTGTTATTGGCCACGAAAGATTAACTTAAAACTTATCTTTAGCACGCGCAATTGAATCAAAGTGTATGAATTTTGAAAATGAAACTTTGGCTTGTAATATCTATGGAATGCGTTAATTGTTATAAACAGGACGATATATCAAATTAAGGGTTATTAGCTTTAGTTCATTTATCATTTTCCAATAAGTCTACAAAATTTCGGATCTTTTTTAATTTTTGTTTTGTTTTCGCTGACTCTATATTTCACTTTTTAATTACTCTTTTTAGGAAAAAATATAAAAAGAGGTAACATATTTTATAAAAATTTTAATAAAGTTTGGAACTCCAATTTTTGGAGTTTTTGTTCTAATAATAGCCATAATTTTATATTGAGTTAGGGCTTCCTGAGAAGCGCTATAGTCGGAGGAAAAAAATAGGCAGGACATTGAATTCTTTGGCCTTTGCTCCGTCATTATACCTTTCATGAGCATGAAATGGTATTATAACTTTGGTC
>NW_023458559.1:54827911-54929723 GCF_013731165.1 Rhagoletis pomonella
AAAAGTTATCAAAACAAATTCTATGGGACTGAGAAATATTATTTTCTACTTTTTAGTCCATTTATAAAAGCGTTGTATATTAAAAAGTTTTTTTTTTATATTATTTATTTTCTACTTTTTTGTCTTGTCTGTATAAAATTTTGCGATAGGTGCACACACATGCATTTACATATGTATGTACATACAAACGAGCACCAATTAATTTTATTTAAAGAAATGGCGTGTCGTCTATTTCCGCTGTAGCGAACGTAGTACATAGGGCGACATCTAGATGTCATCTACCTCGCCCTATTCACTACAGATGTCGCCCTATGCACTATGCCTTTTTATAGGAACTTTTCAAAGCAAAGGTTTTATGGTGTCGGACACACAACATTGAAAGTTTCTGGATCCACAACATTGAAAGTTTCTGGAGCCACAACATTGCAAGTTGATAAAAGCGTTGTAACGTTGTAAAATAGTCAAAACTTGCTGAAATGTCGCGTACCACTTTATATTTGGGTCACTGTATTTTTTGCAAAGAAGGACGTAGCGGGAATTTGCTTCATAAAATTTTTGTTAAGAATGTCTAAAATTTTAGTTTGAAGTTTGGTTCGCAACGCTTAGAAACTAACGAAATAAAGCAAAACTCTTTGGGAAAACAATTAATGTGAATAATTGTTTAAGTAGTTTTTTTTTTTAACTTAATAAGCTACCGGCTTTTTCGATTCAAATGAATGGCGTTTTCTTTTCTCGAAATAATGTTGCCCATTTTGCCTCAGCCCTTTCACAGCTTTACGTGTTCATTTCTCAAAATATTGCCCTCCGACTAAGCAAAGGTCCAATACTTTCTAATGCAAATGTTACAATATAAGAAGGCAAACTTTATCAATAGAAAAGAAACCACCATAAGTTTGTAATTGATCTTTTTAAGTATGTAATACAAACATGACTTCTGATGTAAAGCTTAGCTATGTATAACGACAGCTTCCTTTGTCAAACAAATATATTTTGTAATGAATTTACCAGTCTCTGCTTTTAAGGTTTATTTAATGAATTTACTAGTCTTTCTACTTCTGATTTATTTAAATAAAACATGTGAGTTTTAGTTGAAACATTTTAGCCGTTTTTAGTCGCTTTTTGTTGGCCAATTTAGCCGGTCGGCCCAAAAGGCTCTGGCAACACTGTATCGGACACCAAATTTGGTGTCACACTTTTGATTGGCTTCAAATTTTTTTTATGAAATAAGCTAACACGTGTTCGAGGAGTTTTTTAAAAAGTAAAATTTTATTGCGGATTCCAATAGATATAATACTTGTACAGTAAGATTTTTACAGTTACAGTTACAGTTAGCAAAACGCAGATTTTATTGCTGATTTCGGCAGCATATCGCTTCATTAACAACATTTGTTCCAAAAATTGTTCAGTCCATATCGATATTCTGGCGAAATCCACAATTAAGTCAAAATTTTTGTACTTTGGTTTTAATATAGCTACGCCCATTTCTAGAATATTCTTTGATTGAAAAAGTTGTGGAACAAATGTTGTTAATGAAGCGATATTCTGCCGAAAGATCAGCGAGAGACAAATTATCATCCTTTAAAAGAAAATTAAATTTCTAGATTACCTGTGTGGAAAAGAAAAACATTAAATTACCAAATGAAATGTGAAATATCATAACTGGGCACTTGGTAAATCTCCTGAAATCTTTGTCACATTATTTTACCAAGCATTCATAGATCTTCTGAGATTTCACTCTGCGTCTCTGAATGAGTTAAGGATTATTGCGTTTAAAAAGTAAAATATAAAAATGCGAATATCTCGAAAAAAGGATCAGCTACGATTTTGATCTCGATGGATTTTAAACCTACAAATGATGTAAAGAAAAGGCTGTGAAAGCCGATTTTAGACACACTTTTATAAAACTTAAGACTGGTTCGAGACCGTGCATAGTCATGAAGAAAAACTGGGGCTATTGGAAAAAGGGGCGTGGCACCTCTCATACAAACCGGAATTTTTATACTGCATATTTCTGGACGTGTTCATGGTAGTGTACTCGAAGATGGTATGGAGATATATGCAATCAATCCCATACTCTTAGAGAAAATTGGGGTCATTTTAAAAGGGGCGTAGTGCCTTTCAAACGCACTGAAGCTATTACGTATCTTTGTAGGCATATACGGTTTTGCTAGGTTATTTAAGATGGCAATGGAAATATGCCTTCTGACAATCACTAAGCCGTAATATTAGAAGATAAATGCGTCACTGAAAATCATGAACGTAAACTGTTGGAGAAAATGTTGGACCGAAATGTTTCAATACAAAAAAATTTATTTTAGGCGGGACGAAGTTCGCCGGGTCTGCTAGAATAAGTATATTTCTTTTTATTTCTATAATTTGTTTTGTCACTCAGGCACTCATAAGCGTGTTATCCGCCTAGAAAACAAAAGAATAGAAAACAATAAGAATAGAAAACAATAGAGTAGATTAAACAAAGCAAAATTTGGGATGCGTAGGTACTTTCTATTTTTAGCGGGATATTCCCGTGATTGGATACAAAGATACGGAACGGTCAATGTGACCTTGGACTTTTAGATATACTTTGATCATCAATATTTCTATGCAAATATGTGAATGCGTCTTATTACTTATTTAGGTTTAAATTGTATGTGTATAATATATCTGCATAACACAATGGAAGTGTATGCGCAGTAGTAGTTTAGTTAGGTATTTAGATTTAAGAAATTTTGTAAAAGTAAAGATCGGTGCTATTTGGCATATGGTTCTCTAAGGGAAATTAGATGGGTTCACTTCGATCGGACTGACATCTTGAGTAACGTTTTAAATATCTGTATGTGCTTAAATCAGGGTATGCAAAAACTCGTATATGCCCATATATATAATTACAATAAAGCCGACGACGATTATAACCTAATAACAAAAGGAAATTCCAACCAAAGCTCGCAATCTGCTGTTTATATGTAATCTACAAAACTTGCGATAAGACCATCGTCAGTATTTAAAACTTTATTCCACTATATATGCCCTACAGATGAATAATAATGTATGTACACGCTATTATGATAATGATGAAATCAAAGCCAAGCTTCGACGCGAAGAATTGTGCATGATTTGATGCACACCTCAAGTATTGCAAAATTTAAAAAAAAAATGTATCCAGAATTACCGGAAAAAAGATATCCTATATGTCAATACCGGCAATAAGCTACTTACTTACCAAGTTTGTAGTAAATCGATGCAAGATAACCTTGGCAAAAAGCTACCTACGTACCAAATTTCAAGTACATCGAACCATAAGTAAAATAGTTTCAAATAGATCGGTCCCTGCTGCACTTCCCGGAAAAAAGTATTCTGCATGTTAAACCTGGCAAAAACCTACCCACGTACCAAATTTCAAGAAAATCGAACCATAAATACGATTTTTTTCGAATAGATCGGTCCCTGGTCCACTTCCCGGAAAAAAGGTATCCTATGTGTTAACTTAAGCAAAAAGCCACCCACGTATATGTTAATAAAGGCGATAAGCTAGTTACGTACCAAATTTGTAGTAAATCGAATCATAAATACGACTTTTTCGAATAGATCGGCCCTGGTCCCCTTCCCGGAGAAAAAGTATTATTCTGCATGTTAACCTTGGCAAAAAGCTCGCCACGTACCAAATATCAAGTAAATCAAACCATAAATAAGATTTTTTCGAATAGATCGATTACTGGCCCACTTCCTGGAAAAAAGTATCCTATAGTATGACCAATGTAATAAGCTACATACGTACAAAATTTCAAGCAAATCGGATAGTCAGTTTCTGAGTTTATCGTGGACAACAACGTGCCACGAGAATTATATATACATAATACGTACTACATAGATGATGAACATTTTTTTAAATGAAAAAAAAATCCGCAACATCCTCCACAAAAAAAAAAATCAACGGCAATTTTTAACGACTTCAGACTGCACTTTCTTAAACTACAATAGAATGGGCTACGGAACTGCATACCCGATAATTTTCTAAATATTCTGCTTAAAAATTTGGGAATTTTGATGACAATTTTTTGAAGTTTGATTATTTTTTATTTTGCAATTTTCGCAAACTTTGAAACTTCTATTATTGTGGTTCCTGTTACAGATTGAACTATATTTTAAATGACAATTATGGAAAAAAATAATCATAATTTGTAAACAATATCATTTGAATTTCGTTTCTAATTAGTTGAACGCAGGTGTACTTTGCTACCAAACCTACTTATGCGTTTGTCAGCGTATGCATCTAGTTTAGCAGTGGCATGCTGTTGGTCGGTTAGCCATCGCTACTATACAAATTCATAAATTGTTAACGAGCTGTCATAGCTGATGGTCGCCATCCAACCTCGTCGGTAGCCTTTGCGTCATTTGCCAGCAAAGTTGCGGCCGCTTTGCATCGTTAAGTTCCTCCTTCCGGTCTGTAGAGATGTGATACGATATCCATTGCGGCTATTTGCGTTCGAACATCGCGATTTTATATGAATTTACACGTTGCTTAATCTGTTTGCTTCGATGTAAAAGGCCACGGATTTTGCTATCTTCTGTGTAAAGATAGAAACTTTGAAATTTTTACTTAAAGACTAAAGAGTTTTGTAACAGCTAGAGAGATATTAATTTACATATATATAACAATTTCGTTTTTATAGATAATAGTGGATAATATAATATTTTGTTATCGATAACCATAATTATACATACTACGATAAAGAAGCAGAGACTGGTAAAGTATTGATACCAAAAACAACTATGCTGTAAACGATACTCAAGATTTTGTAGACCTCAATGACGCATTATTTACCTTTATCAATTACGATATCTAACAACGATAATATAAAATATGACAATATCAATAAAAACAACACTAGGGCTACCGATAGCTTTACCGTAGCCAACAACTTAACCGATAAACGATATTTTTCGATTAGAATGCGTTACAAATAGAATGCGCTTATTTTACTTTCTAAATTTTCTTTTCCCTAGGTCATTAAGTCGGTGATCTCTTTACTGCGTTACTATGGCTGGAAGAAATTCTCCATTTTGCATGACGAGCTGTGGACCACAGTAGCCGATTTGCTCAAAGAACAGGCCACCAAAAGGAATATGACAATAAATCACAAGGAATCGTTTCTAACAAATATGCCGAAATGTTGTGCGCTGGGATTGCCATGTTGTCGCACAAGTTTTTGGTATCAGGTGAGTGGAAAAGCAATTCGAGAATATACTTAGGGCGATGACGTCATAAGAAAAAAATAAAATGGTGTGAATTTCGGCTTCGCTTTGTTTGAGGTTAAACATTTTGTGATAAGTTAAGGAAAATCGAAACCCACAACCCCTTTGAAAAGGGTAATAATCTTGATAATGGTTATCGTTGATAATTCTGACAAGCAAAGTAACACCGATAGTTATATATTAAATTATTTTATAGAGAGTAAAAACACCCTCCGCTTTGTGTGACAACATCAAGGCGAACGTCACAAATCGGAGGAGAAGCTCGGCCAAACACTAACATATGTGTAAGCGCCAATCTATTATTATTATTAGAAACACTCATATTTCAAAATAGTTTTCTCTTATATAAAGTAATCGCATTTCTGGCTAGTATATTTCAGGATGAATGGATGAGGATTGAGCCAAGAGCTTGTGTGAGCAAATCCAATTTTTGGCAGCAAATGTTAGTTACGCGGTTTTGTACATTAAACGACGATATGTATTAATAAATAGTTGTTTCAACACGAGATCGGTATCGATAAATATTTTTCATAAATATTTCTTTAAGTGTCCACTATATAAACATATGTATATCGACAACAAAGTTGTTAGTATATCAATTGATGTATAGAAAATATCGATTTTCATTTACGATTTTGATATTGAAAGCACAGCCAATAAACATTTCGATAAAAAATCGATGGGTAGGACCCAAATTTTTAAAATATCGATAAAGATTTTAGATGATGTTTTTCGTAAATAATGCTTCAGTGATAGGTAGGTATGTACATCAGCACAATGGAGGAAGGCAGCCGCTTTAACCTAACCTAACTTAGGTAGGTACATATGTACATGTATGTAGTAGGGTGATTGGCGCGATTTTTGCAAACCGTTTCCACAGTTGTCTTTTGATATCTATAGGCGTTTTTTTTTGAAATCTAGATTTTTCAAATACCGAATAAACCGGACTTTTGTATCGAACAAACCATTAATTTCATACAAATCTTGACCTCTAAATAAAAGTTTGGAGTTTTTCGAAGTTTTCAAAGCTTTCTCCAGTTTAAGGGAAACCACTAAACAATTTTGAAACTATATCCCAGGTCATTTGAGGATGAAACGGATCATATTTGATTCCATTAAATGAATCTTTGGCGCTAAAACGTTTTCTACGTTTTTGGCCGAGCTTATCCTCCAATTCGTAGTCTACTTCTTGACGTTGTGAAACAATTGGAAAAAGTGAAAAAGCGTTTTTATAGCAGAAGTACACTCTGAGGTTTGCCATTGTTTGTCTGCTGAGGGGCGACCGCTTTTTTCATGTTTCAGGGACCAGAAATAGAATCATGGACCTCCCGAGTGGCAGTAGGCACCTCTAAACACTTGGCTACTGCGGCAAGACCACTACTCAAAACCGAAAAAGGTCAGAAAAGATGCACTAAACCAAATAGTATTAAAATTTAATTTTTCACTGATTTTCATTTGTTTTATGCAGAGAATCCACTTCTCTTTTAATTAACTTAAACTTTCTGTCTTCCAAAGGTTTATCATGTTCTCTATTATCTTAATTGGAGATATATAGTTCAGCAAAAGTGTTTATGTTTAAATATACTACTCATCCCTTCGAGTTATAATTGCCATACGATTGTTCTTGCGAAGAAGTTTAAAGACGTTTGTAAACCTGAACGGCAACAAGCAATTTCATTAATTAACTGCTTTCCTATTCACTTTTGGTGGGCCCTTTAAAACTTTCTACATAAATGGCTGGCAGTTAAAATTTTAAGCACCACAAAATTTTACTATCGCATCTTCAACTTTGTTCATTTTCATTAATTTTCCTCATTCTCATTTGCAGACTGTACAAAATACAATGAATCGCACCCGCATCTATGTATTCCTTGGTTCGGCGAGTTCTCTGGTCGATTTTATGCTTTCCATGGAAACGAGCAATTTGTTCCTTAAAGGTGAATACATGGTCATCTTTGTCGATATGATGCCCTATACACCAAAGTAAGTACTGTTGCACAGACGCAAGCACACACCCATACACATATGCATGTACACAAAGTCCGTGCTGTCCAAACACACATACACAGGCATACATTTGCAGCATTATTGAAAGTCACCTATTGTGTGCCTTACAAACGCACTGACACTGTGTAAGCCTTCAACCATTTCACTATTTAATTGCAATTCTTTATTTGCGTCTGTTGAGAGTAAATACATATACCGTTAATTGTGCCCTATTTGCAATCTTACCTTTATTTGTGTCTTTTTTCCTTTAATTTCATTGCGCCTCTGCCAACAAAACTCGCCTACAAAACGAAAAAAAAAATAAAATGGAAATGCAAATAACAAATGAAAAAACCACAAACAAAATCGAAATACTTCTTTTTAGAGAAGCCGAAAAGTATTTACGCAAACCGGACCATGTTGAGGCGATGAAAGTCTGCCACGAAACGGAGAGTTTCAAGCAGTTGGCGCGCAGTTTGCTAGTCGTGGCGTCCACGCCACCAACGGACAGTTATGAAAATTTCACGGCCAAAGTGCGGGAATACAATGCAAGGAAGCCGTTTGATTTTCTTGTGCCATCGTTATTTTACAATAATAAATATCTTAAGGTGAGTGTGGACTGAGCATATATGTATATGACATAAATTTAGGTGCATTTAAATAAGCATATCTAGATGTACCTATGTTTTTTTATTAAACAAAAATATATATATACATTTAAAGGTCGCTCACAGCGCGCAAAGTTTTTCATTATTTTATAGGGGTTTTCGCAGAAATGGTATAGAATTCTTGCAGATCAATATTTTTGGATCGGAAGGCTTGTTTTTCCGCCATATAAAATACATGAGCGCTTTGAGCGACCTCTAAATATGTTTTTGATTTCAAAATAAAAAACAGGGGTAACGTTTTTTCGATATAGAACAATCTGAGGGGGTAGAGCATTAAAATGGCGACATTGATTGCCTCTTCACATGCATTTTTTGGCCACCCTAAGATACATTCAAGTAGATACATGTGGTTAAAAGCATGGTACGATAATTACAGGTATTGTCTTCCCAGAGAGCGCATATTCCGATCTGCCTTATTTGGAAAATATCATTGTTGCCCACACTAAAACGTTTACTGCTAGGGAAAGGGGATATTTCCATACCCCATATACCATATATGTACAGGTATTTTTTTAAACAAACCATCTTGCGGAGAACTTATTTTATTTGCAAAAGCCGGAAAAAAATATTTGCTTGTACATAAATAAATTCAAAATTTGTATGGCTCACTTCATTTCAAAAGTTTTTTCTTTTGTTTTGAACATTTATAAAAATTAAATTGAGCGAAAACAAAAAGCAAAGCCAAATAAAAGTAAAAGAATCAACATTGAACTGCTTCAAAAGGAAAATAAGGGAGCACGAATTTCGATGTGGAGCAAAACTCTCTGGGAAGACAATACCTGTAATTATTGTACCATGGTTAAAAGCAAAATTCAATTTGAAGTTCAGAACACTAGGCGTACTTCGAAAAAAGGCCATTGCTGTCGGTCAATGGCGCGTTGGCGTTTTAAGAAAGTATACATATTCATGTACATACATGTCTATGTATGTATGCTTGTACATAATCAAATAAACTTTCAGGTCTTCCTTTAATTTTCGTTGTAATTGAGCGTCAATTATTTCAATAGCCGCCTTCCAAAGAATTCATGTATAATTGCAGTAGCTACGAGAGAATTCACTTTTAAGTACCAGAAACAAAAAAAAATGCGACAGCTATGCTAATTGGCCAAGTTTTAGCAATTGCATAGTGCGTAATTTGGGTGATTTAGAGCAGGCTTTCCCAAAGTGGCCTGGGGTGCCGCTAGTGGCAGCAGCTTCGCGTACGTGTATATGTTACTTATTCTTTGGAACCTCACAAGCACACTGTGAAAGAGCTAATCAACACGATTTTATTGGCAGACGAGAACGAACTTATAAAAAGTTTGAAAGTTTTGAATTTTTTAGTTTGCAACTTGAGGAAAGTACCGACGTAGTGGGACTTAATGTTCTTCTGTTAGTGAGTTACCCATTCGCTATGCAAATCGAAGAAGAACTTTTGATGAGCGAGGTACTTGAGACTTGCACCACCAACGACGAAAATTTTTACCGCTATCGACAAATGCATACAGAAAAATGTTTTGAAATGGAGAAAGTGTGCGGATATTTGCAGTGGTTGGAAAAACGAAAGGTGCGATGTCTAGGATGAAGCAAGAATCAGAGAAGGCCACGAGAAGTCACTGTACGATCCGTCGGTATTCCCTAGCGACTAGGCAGATGCCGCCACTAGATTTAAAACCCGTATTGGATGACGCTGCGAAGATAACAGAGGCCTGCGAAATTAAAATACATCTTTGGTTTTTTTCTAGCACGTCGAGATTTTATTTATTGGTGACATGTATATTTTTGAATCTCTAGCAATTTGCATGAAAATCCCATAAATAAATAAAGTAAATCAAAAAATCGTACATATGTAACTTCGATGTTAACGCTGAGAAAATTGATAATTTAAATGGAAAATGATTTTTTTTCCTGTCAATTTCCATATAATATTAAAAAAAAAATTAAAATCATTTTTCACTTAAATTGCTTTCGTGAAATTGGCTGTAAAAGTTATTTTCTTGGCGTTAACGCGCATTACCAGCGTTAACTTGGCAGGTTTAGAAAAAACCATTGTCGAATATTTTCCCATCATTGACTCTGAGGATATCTACAGCTGGATAACAAACCCGGTTTCATGTGACGCGAAAAGTAAACCTACTGAGATGACAAATTAAGCTTTTGAAAACCTTCTAGATAATCAGTGAAGACAGCACTTTGAATATTAAATACTACGAAGGGAGCCAAGAGAGTTCTGGATGCAAGTGTATGCAGAAAACACTACTGTTGGCAAGACTGCATTAATAATACTAGTGACTTTTACTTTTATACTTCTATGTGAGACTGCGTTTTCAACAAATGCTTACCTAAATAATTAATTTTTAAGCAAACAACAAAACCGACTTTAATTCCCATGATTCAATTATCGGATTTAAACCAAATTAGAATAGGACCACCTTTCATTTAAAAAAGAATTATAGTAATCGGTTAACGTGGTCCAAAGCTATGCGGTAGCATACATAAAAAAAATAGTAATAAAATATTCCGACGAATTGATAACCTTCTCCTTTTTGTGAAGTCGGTTAAAACAAATACACCAGCAAGCTTTCAGCGCCAAATGATTTCAGGGTAAAACTGTCATAGCTCCCAATAAACTTAAAGAAAATAATGAAATCATCGAAACACTTTCAGTCCTCATATTAAAGGTAAAGGAGCTTAAAGTTTGCATTGTGTTTTCTTGTTTTCTTAGACCTCTGAAGAGTAGGGGTGCCGCTGTGAAAAAAGTTTGGGAACCCCTAGTTTAGAGGAAGGAAAATCGAAGTTTGAAAAAAAAAGATCAGGTACGATATATGTGTGTGCGTATGGATGTCTGATGTAATAGCAAATTGGTCCCCAATTGTTTGAAGATAAGCTGGAAGAATGCTGAGCTTGTACAGACATGCCTGTTTAGTCGAACGATAATCGCCAATTTTCCGGCCGTTATAAATCAGTGCCGTCTCATTTCCTAACGCGATTACAGTCTTGGGTATACTTTTCGTTTTACACAATGTAAACTTAAGTAAAAACATAATTTTGCAATTTTAAACGCCATCCTTACACATCAATTGCGCTCCTTTAGATTAAAAAAAAAAAATGGGATTTCACTTTTTTCATTTAAGCATATAAATTGCGTGTCAGTGTGTGTCGATCGGATCTCTTCAGCAACTTCAATCGATCATCTGTATTTCAAGGTCCATAGTAGGAATTTGCACAAAATTGCACAATTAAAAAAAAAAAGTCGTTTCAAAGTCAACTTTTGGTAAAGAAATCGCACGTTTTGTGTATCTCATGTTGGGCTCGGGGTGGGAGCGAAGAATGCAGGTGCCATCAAATACCTGCTATGGGCGCTCGCATACGAAACATCGTAAGAGATATATAGCTTGCGTAGACCGTTTATCGCAGAAGATATACGATATAAAATACGAGGTATCGCATACTTGCTGTCGCATATCTGGGTTTAAGTTTAACTACAAATTTTTCATATTTCATTTTAATTTAGATGTTATTAAAATGTTAAAATATTAGTTATTATTTGCTCCATATGCAAGTGATCGGTATTTTCATCGCACACGCGCCATCATGTTCTGCACGACTGCATCATCGACTTTACGCGATGCGCACAACTACTTTGTTTTGCACTCTTCAATATTTTTCCCTGTTTCACCTGTTTTCTGCAAGATTTCTTTGACAATTGACCAATATTCCCCAATAGGACGTGGCTCTGGGCTATTGGGTGGATTGCAGTCGTGAGGTACAAAATTGATGTTATTTGCATTATACCACGGCAATGTGTCCTTGGCATAGTGGCAGGTTCCCACGTCCGCCTAGAACAGTGGCCTACTCCTTATCTGTTGATAAATGACAGAAGACGCCTTTTGAGGCACTCATCCCGATAAACTTGATCATTCATTGTCCCGGATGGGAAAAAATGGCTGCTCTTACGGCCACAGGATCAAATAGCTTGCCAAACCATGTGGTTTTTTGGAAATTTGGACTTCATTTTCAGCTTACAACTTTCAGGGGCATCTTCACGACTTGCACCAGTATAAAAATCTTGACCTGCAATATATTTGTAGTTGTATTTTTTAATTTAGAATTCATACAACTTCCGAATGCGGGATTTCGCTGTATCATTCTACTTTGCGCCTCGGTCTGGCGCTGTTTGAGCTGTAGAACATCTCAATGAAGCTTTCCGCTTTACCTTTTGTACGAAAAACTGCGATCTGCGTACGGATTTTGCAACATAACGCGACAAAATCTTCGGATTTCGCGAAAACGCACTGAGGACCTACCGAGCACTGTTTTTATCACTTTTACCATGCTAACCCCCGCTCCCTGGTTTTCTCGTAACTTCCAGGCCTTATTTGTACCGATTAAAACCCTGCAAACTGTCGAATAGTGCAAACTTTAATTTTTTAGCAATTTTACGTGTACTTAAGGCCGGAACATTTATAAATGCAAAATGGTTTGTCTCGTTTCTAACTCGGTTGCCATTTTTAACTCAACTAGGAATCAAATTCAAATGAAATTTCTTCTACGTCCAACTAAGGTCATGTGGTCAGCTTATGGTATTTGAATTTCAAAATATTGAATTCGTTTTGGGTAAGTTATAAGCTTCCCAAAGTGTCGCAGTTTTGGTGTCTTCACCCTTTACTACGTGTTTGGAAATTTTTCTTGTGGACTTCGCCGAAAGCAATTTTCTGGCATGTCGGCTGGTGGAGGCTGTAAGATGCCGCCCTCGACGCTCAACTTCTCTTGACATATTATTAATCGGTGTTCAATTTGCGGTTTTACTAGCTCCCAAGCAATCATTTCAAAGTTAACAAAAAAAATTAAGCTTATCTTCATCTTTTTCATCCATAGAACTTTTGTCTATGTTCCAAATGTATCTTTTTTGCATCAGACATTTCAATTTCCATGTAAAACAACATATAATTCTCTATAGTGAACTATTTGTTGCACATAGTGAACAGCTTTAATATTGCTTATAAAACAAAGTTAAATTCTGAGATATGCGAAAATAGCCAAATACAAAACAAAAAGTAAATGTTAATTTATGGAAACACTGAAATGTATAGACCCGAAATCGTTTAAATCTGCACTACAAAAGAGTCATAAAATTCAAAGCAAATTTAAAATGAAAAAAAAATTTAAATTTTTTATATGGAATTAAGATTTGTTTTTTTGGAATTATAAAACTTATCTCAGTGTTCAAACAGACAAGCTTCCAAATTGTGCACTTGGCAAACAATTTTACCTAATTAGGTGCGTGGATTACAATTGTAGTGGTAAATGTGGGCCTAGCCCCTCAATTTTATACTAAGTGAGTAGATACTTTTGTATATCATCGACAGCTACTCAAGCTGGCACTGTCATCCTCAACCAAAGTTTTAATTGGTCCCTCCTAAAAGATGTGTGGATTATATATGTAGTCCACGCGCCTAACGGAGGGTTAAAACACTATATTTAATGCAAAAGTTGGAAACTGCCGGAAAAAAGGTGCGAAGATATTAGAAATCTAGGCGGACTATTTTTTTTTTTGTGAACATATTTATTACTATGTATTTATTTCTTACTATGCCGCAAATTTTAACGAAATCGGTCCATAAATACGGGCTTTCAAAATATTTCGACCCCGGTGGCACATCACCGTTAAATTTTTGGCAAAAATATTCCTGCATATGCAACCCATATACTTTCAAAAAAATAAACCAGATTCGACCATAAATAACATACATAGATATATAACTTTTAATTTTTAATAACTAAAAAGGAAAATAATTTCTATAGTCAAAATTGTGGGCGCTATGATTATCCTTCCCCTAAATCGGCGAAATTACGCACTGTGCGGCGCACGCCTTTGTCAAACAACAAACAAATAAACTGTGAATGTTAAAAGTCAGGTCAAGTAACTAGAGGTGCGCCATTGCCCAAGGAGCAATAACATTTGGCCTGAATGTTGATGGTTGTCTTTGTTGACAATGAAGGTGTCTACAAGTATGCTAACATGGAGTCAATTGTTTTCATTGCTGAGAGCAGTAAGTAAGAGAGAAGCAGGGAGGACACAATTAAAAACAATGGCATACTTGTCTGCTGTTTGTCGCACCATTTAGATATGCTTCATGCATATAGAAGAGGCAGATTTGTACAGCAATTATTGGTGTTTTGATGTGAAACATCTTTGCCTGCGGTGTGAAGTCGACTTGGAGTATTTTTTAAAGAGAATGTGGACAGCAATGCTAATACGTATGCGCCCTGTTGCAGGGTTTACAAACATGTAGAAACACGAGTACTAGGCCTATTTCCACGAAATGTCAAAACTTGCCCAAGTGATCTGTTCGATTGAAAATATGCCGCAAAATCAAGTTGACAGTTCACAAGGTGTTTTATTTATAGTAACGCACAGACAAAGATTGTAAAGTTTCCCAGCTATGTTAGTAATGTTATGAAAATACGATCTGCAGCAATATCACAGTATCAATCGCTCGAGAAATCCCTAAAGGTTTAAAAGCTAGTGATGTGCTGAATTGCCGGTACCCAATTGAATAATCTACAGAGTAAAAATGAATCAAGTGGGACCCTTAAAATTTAAAATAATTATCCATAGATTATTAAGTTTAGATAGGTATTATTGTAATATGATACTGTGAAAAATTGTTTGGCTCTAGTGCAAAACGTGGTCCAAAGTCATGCGGTAACATACATAAAATTTTTTATTTATTTATTTATTCGGTCTAAAAAGAACAAGCTTTTGTACAGACTAATTAAAGATAGAAAATAGTTCTAATTTAAATTTACTTGAGCTATTATTAAAATTAAGAACGCTACTATACCGATTTGCTAGTTGTATAGCTCTGGCCGCTGGTTCGTTCAGTGCATAATTAGTTCTATGTGTTACCTCAATAAGTAACCTGTTATGCCGCAGTTACCGCGGTGGAAAATAAAAAGCAAATAGATTTGATAGATCTGAGCAATTGATATTGGAATTAATTATGTTAGAGACAAACAAAAGGGAAATACATGTTCTTCTATCGCATAAAGCTTGGAGGCCGAGTAATTTACGCCTACTTTCATATGATGGGAGACCATCCGGCCAATGAAGCACACGAAGAGCGATTTTACTAAAAATTTTTTGAACTCTCTCAATTTTATATGAATTCACCTCATAAAATGGATTCCATATTAATGAGCAATATTCCAGGCGACTTCTCACCAAAGAAGTAAAAAGTGCTTTAAGCGTCATTGGATCTTTAAAGTCTCCAGAATTACGTCTTATAAAGCCGATTAATGCAAATGACTTCGAAACAATAAAGTCAATGTGATAAGAGAACGAAAGTTTCGAGTCAAAAATTACACCCAAGTCTTTGAACTCATATGCACGACTTAAAGATTCAGCATTTAAATTATAGTTAAAAAACGTAGTAGCTGTTCTTTTCGAATAAGAAACAACACAACATTTTTTCGTATTTAAAAACAGATTATTGACAGTACACCATCCAGCAAAAGAATCAAGGTCTGATTGTAAATTGATACAGTCAGAAGTATCACGGACTGTTAAAAATAGTTTTACGTCGTCTGCAAACATTAGGCATTTGGCAAAGTTGAAATAAAGCGGCAAATCATTGATAAATACAAGGAATAATAAGGGACCGCAATGTGTTCCTTGTGGAATTCCTGACCAAGCATCGATAAAAAGTGATGACTTAACATCTCCAATTGACACAAAGAGCTTCCTATTCGATAGGAAGGAAGAAAAAAAGTTTAGCAGATTTCCATTAATTCCGTACATCTCCAACTTACGCAAAAGAATTGAGTGATCGACTTTGTCAAATGCTTTCGAGAAGTCTGTGTAAATGACGTCTAGCTGCGCATGTGTCTCAAAGGCATGGACAATATTATTATTAAATTAGAAATATTCCTCCTCCTTTCTTGGAAGTCGGTTAAAAATTTAACCACTTAACGATTACCTGATAGCCAGACAGGTGTGAGCACCTACAATGTGTTTTCATCCCCTTTAAAATATAATAGGGGTATTCTCTGAGTCTTGCAAAACCCTTGCACGGTACACGGATTGCACGGTTTGCAAAGCTGTCCCATACGAAAACCGGTTTTAACCGTGCAATCCGTGCAATCTGTGCACCATGCAAGGGCTATGCAAGACTCAGAAAATACCCCTAATATATTTTTTGTGGCATATTTTTAGGCAAAATCGTTATGGCAGTAGTCACGAGCGCGAGTACGACCGAAAAGTATCGACAGTTATATAATAAAATTATGCTGAAATACTTACATATGTATTGATACATATGAATTTCATCGGAAATTATATGGAAGTCAATGATGTCAATAAATAAAACGAAACACAATTTTTATTTATTTGACGCCAGTGTCGATAAACAAGTTTATCGATATTATCTATAGATTTACCGAAAACATTATCGCTTGATATATCGTTAATTTATTATTTTATTTCCGCTTTTTTTTGCAGTTTGTTTCTATATATGCCGCTTACCTCTATGATTCCGTTAAGCTCTATGCCTGGGCATTGGATAAATTGCTGCGCCAGGAGGAGCGCATACTAACGGATGATGTGATATACGATGTAGCTAGTAATGGAACTAGAATAATTGAGACTATTATCAAAAATCGTACTTATAGAAGTAAGTATGAGCACCGAAAAATATTCCAAATCAAAATTTTTAACGGCTGTAATCATTAGCAGAGACTTTTGGTGACGCTTGAACACATGAAAATGAAAGCTAGACACAAATTTTATGTCCAGCTTTTTAAGGACCAACAGTTATGGCCTTATTTTAGAAGGACAAAAATTATGCCCAGTAAATTAACAAATATGGCCATATTTCTAGTTTTTAAATTGACCAATTTTTTAATGATCTAAAATTTATGTCCACTTTTTAAATGACAACAAATTTTTATTGGCCAAAAAATATGTCCAGTTTTTTCATAATCAAAAACGTATGGCTTTTAAAAAAAAACAAAAATTATGCCCAGTTTTTAAACCAGCAAAAATATATGTCCAGTGTTTAGATTTGAATGATAAAAATTTTACTTATGTCCAATTTTTATTAACCAAAAATAATGCCCAGTTTTTTCAATGATGAAGAACTTATGGCCGTCGAAATGGACCAAAAAATATACTCAGTCCTTTTAAGAAGCAAAAATGTATGCCTAGACACTGTGCTGTCTCCAAGCAAACCAGAAATTTTGTCCAGTTTTTAAATTACCAAATATTCTTGTACAGCTTTTGCTTCAAGCGTTTATTAATTGGTGATAATTATTTCATTGCGCTTTCATCTGTATACATATGTATGTATGTATGTGCATATAAGTATGTATGCACATTTATTAGATATTCATTAATTTATTTTAAATCAAAAAATGTACATACTTATAGCTTATATAAAATAAAATTTACACTTTTACTTGTCTTCCTTCTAATGTCAATCAGGTATCACTGGTGCCACGATTAAAATAGACCAGAATGGTGATTCCGAAGGAAATTTTTCAGTACTGGCATATAAGCCACACAAACACTATTTTAGTGATAATGTATCCTGTAATTCTCATATGGTGCCGGTGGCCTATTTTCAACAAGGCGAAGATATTCCAGTGAGTGAGTCGTCATTTTTTTCGTTTCTTTTATTACTAGTTTTCCGTTTTTAGTTTAAATAAAATATATGCAATTATGTACATAAATGCACTCTAAGCGCGTTCATTTGTCGCTTAAAATAATTTTTTCTTACTTTTTTGCTACACCACAGGAATACAAGCTTATCAATGGTTCTGTGCGCGTTGATTGGCCATCGGGCGGTGATCGTCCCTTTGATGAACCGATGTGTGGCTTCGCCAATGAGCTGTGCAAAAAGGACGATCGACATATCACATCTGTGGTAGCGGCTGGTGTACTTGGCTTACTGTTATTCTGCGCTGGTGTCATCACTATGAGCATTTATCGAAAATGGAAAATCGAGCTGGAAATCGAAGGTCTATTGTGGAAAATTGATATATCAGAAATAAAGGGGTACTCGGGGAATGATATCGTCTCATCGCCAAGCAAGGTGAGTGATGGTAGTGCAAAAAACAGTATTGAGGACATGAAGAAGCATGCTATTTACAGTTGTGTATGCTTTACAGGGCGATTCTCGTTAAGATAGTAAAAAGTATTTCGTAAGGCAAATGAAAGACAGATGGCAAGATAGTTCGAAAGATATTTGTTATTCTGGCACAATAGTCTTGGAAATAAAGCTCTCTCGTTGACCATTCGTGGTGAAAAGTTATTTGGTTATATTTTTTGTTTTTATATCATTTAGCTCGCGCCAGTCAAATTCAACGCTGTGGCCGAGTGAACAAACCACAGGTGTGCCATTCCAGAGATCTGAGTTCGAGTCTAGGTCAGCGATATTATTTATTTTGTATTTTTTACTTAAAATTTTTTTTAATTTTTTTTGATGTTATTGTTTTAATAGGAAAAATATACACTCTCTTAAATTTCATTTGGGTTTTAGCAACTATTTTATTTTATTCTTTTATTTTATTTTTCTATTAATTTCCAAAAAGAATATTTTTTAATTTCATCTAATTTATTTTGTTCTTTTTTAAATATTATTATTCTTTTTTTAGTTTTACTTTCTTTTAATTTTTAGAGTTTATTGTTAAAAATTGTTTTTTTCTATTACAATTAAATTTTTAGAAACTTATTAATTTTTTTGTTGTTTATTATTTAATTTAATTTTTAGGATCTTATTTTACTTTCTTGTCTTTTTTAATTAAATTTTCTTTTAATTTTTAGATTTAGTTTTAAAAATAAAAATACATTTTATGTTTTTTTACTTTTAAGTTTTGTTTTCATCTCTTTTTATTTATTTAATTTTTATTAAATTTTTGATTTAATAGTTTTCAAAAGCGTTTTTTTAATTTCATTTAATTTCTAAAAATATTTTTATATAAATCTGCTTCGTTTCCATTTAATTTTTTATTTGCTTTTCTTCGTTTTTCTTGCTGTGAAAGCTAAAATATACAAATATTTAATTTAGTTTAATTTAAAAAAAAACTTATTGCTTAAAGGCCAATAGCATAACGCTAAGATCTTTCAATTAGTCTTTCGAAAGACCGTAAAGAGCTTTCAAGATAGTTTTCAGAATTGGTAATCATCTTACGAAAGACTGATGAGTTAAAAGACAGTTGCCAGAATTGTCCTGTAAGAGTTTTGTATGGTACACGCTGGCGTATGTGCAACCTTTAGTTTATTTTCGCTCCTACATATCGCCGGTACTTTGGCAAAACCTAGTATCGCAGACATCACTACTACTTCGTATCTCGTAAAATTGATTTAAAATAGGCTGGGAGATGCTACAATTCATTGTACATATATTATTCTTAATTAACTAAAAAGTATTTAATCTTTAATATTCAGTAAAAAAAAGTAATTAAAAATGATTTTCTGTTATTAATAGAGATTCTATTTTGTTAAAGATATGAGGTTTTGAAAAAGTTCCGTCGATATGTACATATGTACGTATGTATGTATTTTGTTACATCATTATTTGAGTAGGCCAGCTAAATATATTTCTCTCAACACATGCTTTGGTAACTATAACGAAATAACGTAACCATAACCAAATCATGTGTTGAGAGCAAAATATTTAGTTGACATAACTAAACTCTTTTCTCAGTGTAAGTGATTTGATGTGCCTAGAATGAATCTCCTGTAATTTTAAATTGGTTCATGAAATAATTTTTGAACAATGTATGTTGCTCGCAGGCTATGAATAAGCTTTTACCGTAGACTCTACAAAGCTACTGGAAAGGATGTTGGGTGAGAAAACCGTCTAAATTGGTCTCATATCCTGGCCATTCTACTTAAAGTTCTTCATTTAGAGGAAAACCGATTAAAATATGCCGTTCATTATTACATTTTAAAGCTTTTGCCATCTCAATCGAACAAATTAATACATATTGAAGTGAGGCGTATGGCTGCAAAAGTAGCTAACTCCAAAACCGAATATTCTTACAGGAGAGGATATTCTGCTGTACTGAAAATAAATTAGTATTTAATTTTTTTCGTATACCGTTAACTGAAATTTTGGATTTTTGGATGAATTCATACTCATATTGCACGACTTAATACATTTTTAACCGGCTTAAAAAATTAGAAGGTACATATTTTTTATGTATGTTACCGGACAACTTTACACCACGTCAACTGCTTTCGACAATTTTTATCGGAAAGGTGGTACCTCAAGGGTAGTCCCATACTAATTTGGCTTAGTTTCAGTCTTTGCATCGGTGCTCCTAAATTTATATATGTTAAAAAAAACGGACCCAATATCTTTTTTTTTTGGTAAAAATGCTGTAAAAACAGATTCGCAGCTCTACGCCTTAAGTAATCGTTACATAAACTTACGTAGCAATACAGCTTTTATTGTAGTTCAATTAAATTTAAATTAATCCGTTGCGACAACAGCCACTCTTTGCGATTTCTCTCATTTCTTTGTTCTACTGTTGTCCTAACCAATAAATATTTACGCATCATGGCCGATGCCATTGTCAACAGTTTGTCGATTGGGTCGTGGTAAATGGAAATTTTTTATATCTTCTGCTTGAATACGCTCACAGCTTCATTGCGATTCGGCCTCTCTAGGAACGTGACAATTTTGTTGCACCGTTGCTAGAGGCGATGCACCTACATACAAATCTATGTACATATGTGTATGCGTAAAAAAACATACATATTTATGTATGTGTGACTATGTAAATTTGTTTACACGCGTACATGCACCAAGAGGCACTTATGTAAATTGCGCACAGCAATTTCGGCTTTCTGCAGTGTGGCAGCGTCCAACAGCCTAGGCCTGCAGCAAAGAGATCTGTTTACTCGGCAGCTAACCAAAAGAAAAAGAAAATAATGAAAATTGCATTCACATGAAGAACGAATCTGTGTGTAAATTCAACACGTTGTGGGCGTCATTGCCGTAATCCTTCCAACCTAACCCCTTTCTCACAGGTTCGAGAATTGCGTTTGGTGATTGCAGGCTGTTGCGAACGTCCACAAGAACGAAAAGTTCAAAATGTTTGCTGATCGGACATTTTTTTGTAAAGAATTTAACCTAAACTATCAGAAGTTGGAGTTTCTTTAGCAATTGTGATACATTTTAGTTAACAAAAATGAATTAGCGCGGGTAAATTTGTTTGGCTATGTGCGTACAGCATAGGAGGACTCTACGTGCAATTCTAAGTAAATTTACCGAAGAAACCATCGGTCTAAAATAAATTCGAAGTTGGCAAAATTACGAAAATAGGTTTCGAAGAAAATGTGAAAATTTTCACTGTTGCGCCCTCTGGTGGAAATTGAAAAAAAGTGCAGAAATGGATTCCTCATATCAAAAAACCCCTTATAGCATATTTGCATACAAAATTTAAGCACATCTTTACGACTCTACAGCAAAATGCAATTTGCAATTTGGCAAACTGCAAATTGATTTTAGAGCCATGGTTCCTTCGGTAAATTTGCTTAGAATTATTAAAATATATAAAATTTATTGTACGAAAAAACTGTGTACGTTTGAGCGAAAGTGCGAAAATGTGAAATAGTCGACAGTTTTTTACAATAAACATATGGTTTCGCACTTTTAGTTTCGCACAAACGCACAGCTGGAACCCTGACTGAAATGCAAAGGCGAAAAAACTGTGCTATGCTGTTCTGTTGGTACATCGCTTCGGCAGTTAAAACGACAGCACAAACGAAGTGCAACGAATATTTGAGACCGCGCTGCGGCTGAACTATTTGAAATTTCGCAGCCAAAGCAAAAACCATGTTCACGCTTCACGCATCAAAGAGTGAACTCTTGTTATATTTTAAGATTTTCGCCAAAATATTTCCGAAAAATATTAAGATATACATGAGAAAATCTCACTGTTACATTTTTCGACAAAAACGTGTTTTTGGTCGAAAATGGTGGCGCAAGACTCTATCGCGAAATTTAAAATGAAAACTTAAAGAATATATATTTACTAAAAAAAGTCAAAATAAAAACTTGTTTTCATATACATACACGTAGTTGTGTATGTAACGTATACGCCCGGTAGCACCATACACAGTCAGCTAACGTGTTAACTCGCACGTCTTAACTTAAAAGTCGTATTAATAAAAACTAATTAAATATTGGCGTAGAATATTTTTCTAAAGTATTCTTCACGAATATGTATACACATATCGACCCCTTTGCGCAAAATTATCGTATGTTACATTTTTACGAAATTCACTTTTAGATGCAACTTTGTTTTACAACCCATAACGCATCACCTGTTCAAATATACTCTCACAATTTGTTTGAAGAACGTCCTATCTCAGAATTCGATTAAAAAACGCCCTATCCGAGATAGGTCGATCTTCTACTCAGCAGTCGATATGTGCTAAGAAATTAGAATGTTGAGAAGTTTCTACAAAAAAAAAGTCTTGCGTTTAATTATATTTCTCAATTATATCAGCAAATCTAAACTTAGGTATTGATGGTGCTAGCCAAAGCAGAGAAAACTACAGAAAACACTTTGCTGTAAAATTTTGTTTGTGTAACATGCAATAATTTTGCGTAAAGGTGTCGATATAATAATTTCTTCATGTATATAACAAATTCAGAATGAATTTCGAGTGTGCCAATAAAAACTGTAAAATTGGAATTTTCGTTTCGCAAATCATCGTCATCTTATAACCAATGTAATTGTTTTCATTTGGTGGCACACTAATTTTATTATTCTAGTTTGGTTAGTTTTGGCAAGAAAATTTTCACCGTTCAATGTAGACTTTTTGAAATATCTTAAACTTTTAAAATTGTAAAAATTGTTAAATATCCAAAAATTACAAGATAGCTGCGACAGATATTCTGCATAGTGGCATTTTTTTTTTTTAATTTGGTGGCACACTCTTAAAACCGATATGCAACTTTTATTGCCCCTTACATGAACATTCTATTTGAAACTTCCCAACGTTATAAAAAGAAGTTAAAATTGTTCAAATACTTGATTTATTCTGTATTGTGTTTGTTTCTGGAAATCCATAGATTGAAATAAATGCAAAAAGAATGGTTTAGCCGAGAGAAGGGAGCAACACTGAAAACCGCAACTGGTGAGATTTGGTCACATGCGTGATTTGGTCCGATTTGATAATAACTCCAAAAATCGCATTATTTTGATTTCGTTGATAATATGTTCATATATTTTTATGCAAACCTTTTGACTTTAAACTCTTCTATCATCTGAGATGATTTTTTGGGAAATTCTTTTTTAAAAACTAAATTTAGTTATAAAAAAAATTGACTTGTGGAGATGCCTAACGAATTTAACATGGCAATGTCATTGAAGCGTACCGAGAGGGTACGCGTGTTTTGTCCTCTCGCTAGCGATTACCTGGTGCACAAGTGACGATTACTAATCGTTAGCGAAACTTTTTGCTCGGAAGTGTTAAAATTTTCTTGAGTACACAGTTTTTTAGGCCCTGAAATTTTAGTCTAATAATGTGCAAATTTCAAGTGGCTACGAATTACCGTTAATTTTTTAGAATTTTTTTTTGTCTCATTGGCTTCCATATAATGAATAAACTCAATTTATAAAAAATTCTAAAAAATCAACTGTATCTTTGAGCCACTTGAAACTTGCACATTATCAGACTAAAATTGATTGGGATATAAAACTGTGTATTCAGGAAAAATTCTAACACTTCCGAGAAAAAAGTTTGAAATATAGGTGAAAATTTGTTGCACTTTTTTGTAGTTTTCTACAAATTTTTAAACTTAGATTTATATGGGTTTTGTTAGAGAAAGAACTATATTTTAATTGAAAATTCTTAAAAATAAATAAATAAACATAAATGGCACACAATATCACTTTGAAATGGCGTGCTATAGATATGACCGATACTGTACGTATGTATTATACAACAATACAAATAAATCGTTAGTTATACCGCTACAATCGCTTAATCATATAAAAACATAGCGATGAATATACCGATACCGATAGCGATAATCGATAATTTTTTATCAATAACGAGTAAATAATTCAAGTAAACAAATTTTGCTTAAAAACAACCTTTCTTACTCGAAACTCTGATGAGTTGTAACCACACTCACATTAGTTTTCTTGTAACTCGTCTATATATGTACGTATGCACCTTTTTCCCCTATCCATATTTGTAGTTGCTTATCTCAGTCAAATGATTCCTCATCGCTCACCACATAAAAATATGATGAAGACTTTCTTCTTCATTGCTCGCTTAATTGCACAGACCCCATTAGCATCCACTTGATGCAACCTTTGTCACCGCATCACTAACTCCTCTTGATTATCCTTTCTGATCTCGTTAACATGTCACTGCTGCTGCCATCAACCAACCAACCATCCAACCTACTGATGAACACGAAACAAAAACACGCCGCTCGACAACAACCCACAACCGTCAATCTGCAATCATTCGATGTCGCTCTAATGACCGCCCTAACGACAACCGCAATGTCGTCAATCGCCCTTCAATGCTGGCTCATTTGGCACGACCTCAACTCAATATGACGCGCTCGAATGCCTATAAATGGTGTGCATTGTTCACAATGTCAACAACAAAAATACATTTAACCGCAAAAAAAAACAAAAACAACGCGCCGGCAAACAGTTGAGCTTAGTGAGTGCCCAATCGTTTGGTTCACGTTGCTCAAATCAAGTATTCACTTCGACGGCACGCTTACGCGGCGCTGTTGTACGCATCAAAGAGTTGAAGTTCCCACGGAAGCGGGACATCTCGCGCGAAATAATGAAAGAAATGCGTTTGCTGCGCGAACTACGCCATGATAATATAAATAGCTTTATTGGGGCTTGTGTGGAGCCGACACGTATACTACTAGTCACCGATTACTGTGCCAAGGGCAGTCTCTATGATATAATCGAGAATGAGGACATCAAGTTGGATGATTTGTTTATAGCTTCGCTGATACACGATTTAATTAAGGTGAGTATTGCATAGTGTACGTAACGGAGATTTTCGTATATTAATACTTCTATATTTTAGGGTATGATATATATACACGATTCGCAGCTGATGTACCATGGAAATCTGAAATCATCGAATTGTGTGGTGACCTCTCGATGGATGTTGCAAGTGGCCGATTTCGGTTTGCACGAGTTGCGAAATTGTGCGGAGAGCGAGTCGATAGGAGAGCATCAGCACTATAGAAGTAAGTGTTGGAGGTTTAAGTCATTAAACGCTGGGGATTTTGAGCGCTTAAAGGTGAAAAAATCGGCAAAATGTGCGGTTCTCAAAATAAACTTAGGAAAATATTGAGGTTTTCAAAAGTCTCGCAAACGAGTCTGTACGGCAATATAAAAATTTTTTGGTTATATAGACTTAAGCAGTACGCTTTCTTTACCACAAGGGTGGAACTCAGAGTATTACAAACCTTTTAGACTTAGCATAAGTATCCTGCTGCTTCTCAACAGGCTGATAAATATTAGAGACGGTCAAACTATCTGGTGAACTTAAGTTTTCGATATTTGAAGACTTACTTGGAAGACCGTAATGCTTCTACTTTTGCGTAGACGTAATCAGAACATCAGAAACTTCTCGACAAATTTTTTGCTATCTTAAATCTTTATTCTTTCGTACTATCCTTATACCTATTAAACTCATTCTTTTTTCTCAAAATTACCAGATCAATTTTGGAAAGCACCCGAATTGCTGCGCAATTCACACATCTATGGCACGCAAAAAGGCGATGTTTATGCCTTCGCCATAATTATGTACGAAATAGTTAGTCGAAAAGGTCCATTCGGGCAGGTAGCCTACGAACCAAAGGAAATTGTCGATCGCGTGAAGGAGCTGCCATTAGCTGGCAGTATACCCTTTCGTCCCGAGTTGGAATGCATACGCGAACACGAATTGTGCCCTGATTATGTGCTGGACTGTATAAAAGATTGCTGGAGTGAGGATCCGGAGATAAGACCTGATTTTCCAACTATACGGTAAGTACGTCGATAAATAGTGTTCTTGGGAAAGCTCAGCAATTTTCATTTTTACTTTTTTTTATACATACCTCTTATGCTCCTCCATTTTGTGTAGCAATCGTTTAAAGAAGATGCGTGGGGGCAAGACGAAAAATATTATGGATCAAATGATGGAAATGATGGAGAAGTATGCCAACAACTTGGAGGATATTGTGACTGAACGCACACGTATGTTGTGCGAGGAGAAGCGCAAAACAGAAGATTTATTGCATCGCATGTTGCCGCGCACTGTGGCGGAGAAGCTGACAATGGGGCAAGGGGTCGAACCAGTGTCCTACGATTTGGTAGGCGCATTTAATATGATTCAACGCAAGGGACTCCAGTTTTTATATAGTTTTTTGTTTTCGTTTTTTTTCGCAGGTCACGATCTACTTCAGCGACATTGTGGGCTTTACTGCAATGTCAGCGGAGAGTACTCCACTGCAAGTGGTGAATTTCTTGAACGATCTCTATACGGTTTTCGATCGCATCATACGCGGCTATGATGTGTACAAGGTGGAGACCATTGGCGATGCCTACATGGTGGTAAGTTTTATCTGTGATTTTCTACTTCATGCAAAATACCCGAATTTTCAAGCGCGTTCACCTAATATGATCATTATCTAATTTCCCTTAAAGGTCTCAGGTCTGCCAATCAAGAACGGCGATCGACATGCAGGTGAAATCGCTTCCATGGCACTGGAGCTGCTGCATGCGGTCAAACAGCATCGCATAGCACACCGTCCCAATGAGACGCTCAAGCTTCGCATTGGCATTCACACGGGGCCGGTGGTGGCCGGCGTTGTGGGTTTGACAATGCCACGCTACTGCCTCTTCGGCGACACAGTAAACACCGCCTCACGCATGGAGTCCAACGGCGAAGCGTTGAAGATACACATATCAGGAAAGTGCAAGGAGGCACTCGACAAGCTTGACGGCTATGTGACCGAAAGACGCGGGCTGGTGGCGATGAAGGGAAAGGGTGAGGTGGTCACATACTGGCTGACAGGCGCCACAGAGAAGGCCATACAAAAGAAACCAGTCGACATGACTGACATGCCGCCGCCTCTATTCTGCCGACCGCGCAAGAGCCCGAAGCTGAATAGCGATTCGCGGCAACCGAGCATCGTAGGCATGCACTACTATGGCGCTGGCTCGCGGCGCACATCGATGGTGCCACGCACCGATATCGAGTCCAATTATAGTTTGCAAGGTTCCACATATCATGTAGCACGCGATTCACCTTACCTGTCGTCGCGTCGTAACGATCGGCCGTCGCTGAATGGCATTGGCGGCAACAGCATACCGGAGCGAATGAGCTACTATGGCGGCTACGGGGGTGCGGGCGCCAGTGGCGACCGGAGTGGGAGTGTCGGCGAAACTTGCACGCTGCTCGAGTCGGCGCACGGTTCACGCAACACGCTGGAGCATTCCGAAAACGAAACGAACTGTGATAATGAGTGCGTAAATGGGTATGGTGCGGATGGTGATGGTGATAATTATAGCGGTGGTGTTGGTGGCGGCAGTGGCGTGATAGATGGCAGTGGTAGCGGCAGTTGTGGCATTGGCGTAGTGAGCATCATTGGTGGTGCGCTGCCGGTAAGCGCACATCGTGCGGCACACTCCGCTGCCAGCTCACCGACCCACAAACCGCTTGCGTTAGTGCGTCCGCATCGCCGCATTATAAGCGAAAAGCTAGCCTCCTCACCCTCCGTACAAGAGTTCAGTGATATAAGTCGGCATCCGACCGTAGCGCAAACTATTTTGCTGCGCGAGACACGCTCCCTCGACCCCATGCCAATGCAGTTGCGTAAGAGAAACGAGCTCGTCAAACTGCCGCCGTCCAAACTGTGTAAGAACAACTCGCGCTCCTTGGATGCCGTGGCGGCGCTCGGTGCGAGAGAGAGCAAAAACAACGATTCAGAAAACGCGAATATAAATGGTATAGAGTGTGATGAAGTCGTCGATGGTGTGGCCCCATTACACGAAGCTACTGCGAACGCTGACACAAACAATATGGACGGCGAGGACTACGACGACGATGTCGGCCTGCTGATGCGTGATAATGGCGGCTTGCGCCGTCGCGGGCACAGTGGTAACCTACAACCGACTGTGGTGCCCGTCGCATCCACGCTGCTAAATCGTCGACGCAGTGGTGGGCACGTTATATCCGGCGGCAGCCTTAGTGTCGGTGTTGGAGTCACTGGCGGCATGCTGCTGCCCTACAAGCACCTCAACAACAACTGCAATGGTGGCATGACCATAGAAGAAGACGCGCAATCACCGTTGCTTCAACGACAGACCTCACTCACCAGTCCGCCCGATGAAATTCTAGCGCTTACGAAACGTTGGCGTTCACTGGAGACACTTGAAAATGTCAGAATCGGTGATGCAATGCTGGTGAACTCTAATAGTGGTCGTGGTACGCACATCTGCGGGTACGGTGCGCACAACAGCGTCAGCTACGCGCCCGACATTGATGGGAGTCGTGCATCCGGTTCAGCGGCGACATGTGCAACGACAGCGACACGCAGCGGTAATACATTCACTACGTGGATTTGGCGCATCATACAGGGCAACAGTAAGCGGGCGAGCGAATCGTCGTTGCGGCGCGTGGTGCCAAGTGGTGTTCACGCGCCGCATGTGTTCACCGATATGCCCGCAGCAACGGCGGCGACGACGGCGCGTACGCGTGATCGAGAGAGCATTGTGTAGAGAGTTGCGATGGTGGGGAGAAAATAGATTTTGATTTGTATTGTAATAGTTTGTGCGGCGTGTTGAAGAGAAAAGTTTCAGGAGAGGGTTAAAAAATGGAAATTATGAGTTATTTTAGTTAGCTAAAAAGAAATTGCATTGCGCCTTTTAGGTCGAAGTGGTCGTCAGAAATTATATTTTTTGTTTTAGTTATATCTGCTTCATAACCATGCATAAAATGAGCTGCAGCTTCTGTCAGTAAATATTGTTTTTTCGTAATGCACTGACCCCAGTCGGTGATTCTGAGATATAGCTGCTCATTAAACAGTTTCCTTTCAAGTGAAATTAAAACCTTTCTAAAATTATTTGCTGAATACTATTAGGCACTTCATTTGACGAAAAAATATTTCTTAATAAAAGTGATCAACTAAGTAAAAAGCACCTGTATATGTTTATTAACTAGATTATGTACATATCTAGAAATATGTACATATGTAAAAACTCCTGGTTGAGAAGGTTTTTATAAAGCGAAATTTTTGAGCAACCCTCTCTGCGCTTAAATCCGCTTATAACGAATATCTTTAGACTCAATATCAAATTTTTTTTTTTAAATCCTCAAAAGAGGCCTTTGATCTCAAACAGAACACACGTAAAACATTTTTATAGCAATGCTTAAATACAAATTTTTTTCTATATACTTACACTTTCTTTGTATGTAATTATATACATATCATCTGTGCGCATATTTACATTTATTTATTTTGGAATTAATTCCCTCGCGGTGTAAATGAAGTTAATTATCCGTTTTTTCACAAAATCCCAATTTCTATAATAGTTGAAACTCTTCACACATATGAACGCGAGAAAATACGTAGATAAACTGCAGAACTAAAAATAAATAAAACGAGCCCTAACTGCCAAATTCAAAATTTTCTCTTTGATGCAGAAATGCATCTAGATGCTCTGGGAGTATTTCTGAATCAAAAAAAAATTTAAATTGCTAAACGTCGCTTATATCTTTTTGGCGGTTAGGGGTCCAAAATACACATAAATAAAAATAAAACTTTTATAAATTTATCTAGTCAGCAGACACCAGACTAGTTTTGGTTATTACTTTTTTTATGTAAAATAAAACTTAAAAAATATAAGGAAACACAAATGTAAACAACAACAAATGCGTTAACGCGCCACAAATGCTTTCTAATAGGTAAACGTGCAGTTAAATAAAATTTAGAAAAAGCGTTAGCAAGCAAATAAAATTAAGAAATATATATTTATGTATATTTTGTGAAAAAATATACTAAATGTTTATCAAAAAAAAAAAATATATATATATACATATATCTTTTTTGGGACAAAAGTCCGCTTATTGTAGTTGCAAAAATCATAAGACTTCTTCACCAAACAAAATACACCTTATTTAGTTTAATAAAAAAATTAAAACAAAAAATTCTATAAAACTAAATTAATGAAAAAATGTAAAAACTAAATGTAAATTATTTTAATAAGTTTGTATTTATATAAGCAAGTTCGTCAGTGTAAGTGTTGTATGTATGACTAGAAATAAAAATAGTAATAATTAATTATGTAAAAAATAGCGAAGTTGTGTGTGTGTTTTTTTTTAAGTTCCGATATGTTTGTTAATAATGTACGTGTATGCGTGCGTGCATTTGTGTATGTGTGTGTGCATTCGTAGAGCGTTAATTAAATATAAATACTATTAAAAAATAATTTAGTAGCTGAACAAATGTTTTGTAAATAAAAAATAAAATGGAAATAAAAGCAAAATAAACATACATATGTACATCACTAGCTTAGAGTGAAAAGTGGCCAAGTCTGGTTTTTATGAAAACGCCTATTTTATTGCAGCAAGCAAGATAAATCAAAAATGCGTCTTACCCAAAACGATTAAGGTACTCGTTTTATTTCTTCGAATTTATATTCAATGAAAGGCACAGAAAATTCGCTAAGACCAAATTCGTATGTAATGCGGATTCATATGGTGTTATGTCGTGTTCAAAGGTTTATACAAAATACTTGAAGAAAATGGTTATAAGGAGTTTTTTTTTGTATATCCTTTAAAATTTTTAAAAATGGACTTAGCAACTTTTTGATCTAAGCTAGCGATATGCTGTATTTAGTTTTATTGTAGTTACTTGTACAGAGAAATAATAATTGTTAGATTCTTAAAGCAAGCGTAAACATTATGCGTGTATATTTATGTATATAAAACTAGATTAATTAATTTTTATTTTTTTTTTAAACTTCGAAGAATCATACAAAAATTAGTATGAAAAAAATTTGTAATGAATTACTTTGCGCAGCCTTGCGTGTTACCCTGCCACGTAGAGCTGAGGCAAGCCGTAATTCACACACTCTCATTGGAAGCTAGTGGCGCATGTGCAGTAACCAAACGTAAAGGCATGCGACACTGGCAAGCAAAAATTAACGTACATAGATAAACTTTGAAAATGTGTTATTAGCAAGAACAAGCATACGAGAGGATTACTAAAAAAACAATTAAACTATCTTCACAAAAGGTGTTAGAATGATTCCAAAAAATATATTTCATTAGTACTATAGAAATGCTTTCCTAAGGCTATCTACATATTTAACTGCTTGAGCTTAAAAAAAATAAAATTATTAAAAAAATCAAAATTTTCAAATTCTTAAAAAAAAAAAACTGAACTGCTTGAGAGATCGTCATTCATACATACTCCATAGTTAAAATCAAAAATTTTCTATAACAAAAACCGATTTTCAAATTGTATACCAGATTTATAATAATTCAACAAATTTTCACACTGTTTTTAGCATTTTGGTTTATATGTATGTATATATAGTATGGATATATAGTTTATAGCACTTTGAATTTTAGTAAAATAAGGTGCAAGTACAGGACTTCGTTTATTTGGGAACCAGCATTAACGCCAATAATAATGTCAGCCTTGAAGTCCAACGGAGAATCACTCTTGCCAACAAGTGCTACTTTGGACTGAGTAGGCAATTGAGAAGTAAATTCCTCTCGACGTACCACCCTCTATAAGTAACTTATCATCATGCCCGAGCTGGTTTACGGCGCAGAAACATGAACAATGACAACATCCGATGAGGCGGCTCTTGGAGTATTCGAGAGAAAGATTTTACGGAAGTTTTACGGGCCTTTACGCATTGGCGACGGCAAGTACCGTAGACGATGGAACGTTGAGCTGTTTGAGTTTACAACGACATGGACATAGTGCAGCGAATTAGAATTCAGCAGCTCCGCTAGCTAGGTCATGTCGTTCGAATGGACAGAAACGCTCCAGCTCTGAAAGTATTCAACGCGGGTCGCGATTCTGGTAACAGAGGAAGAGGAAGGCCTCCTCTGCATTGGAAAGACCAGGTGGAGAAGGACTGGGCTTTACTTGGCATTTCCAATTGGCGTCAGTTGGCACAGAGAGAAAAAACTGGCGTGCTGTTTTGAACTCGGCCAAAATCGCTTAGGCGGTTACAGCGCTAATAAAGAAGAAGAAGAAGAAGAAGAAGAAGGTGCAAGTTGCAAGTTTCTAAAAAATCGTGTTGATTTTTGTGAATTCTTTAGCCGAGGGCGTTGCGCATTTTCTTCCTTATAAAAAAAAAATAGGCGACATACTTTGTACAAAACTGGCACAAAATGGCATGCTCAAAAATTCCATTTTTTTAACTTTGAATTTTTGATGAAACTTTTTTGAATTATTATAAATTTTGTATTAAGTTTGAAAATCGAATTTTTTGTATTTTTTTGTAGAATATGCTATATTTTTATAAAAAATTAATTAATATTAAATAAACAAAGGGAAAACTGTCAATAATGAGGATCAAAAGGGGGCGCTATTCAAGTGGAGTGCACTGTATATGTAACACTAGTTACATATACATATACATGTCTATACAAATATATATATTACATATGTATGTATGCCTATACATATATGTAAGTCACTTTACGCAATTTGTAAATGTTGTAAATTTTTTTTGTAAGTACGTATGTATGTATTTTATTTAAGTATTTATAGTAATAATTTACTACATATACATATATGTACATATGCAAATGATATGGAGTGACCCATACATAATTGTGCAGTATATTCCCTGCAAAAAATGGGACTAATCCGGGATGACTCCGGGAGCAATCGCAAAGGAGCATGCGACTAATACCACTTTTGATCTCTTTATATGGAATGAACTGTTCGCTTTTGTTCGAGCATGTCCTATGAAGAGACTAATTGTTCACCTTTATACCCGAATGGGTATAAAAAGCGACTAGTCACTTTTAAAAAATAAAAATAAAAATTTGCGCCAGCTGAGATTCGAACCGGGGTGCTCAGTTTTGTTAGGCGAACACTCTCTCTGTGTGCCAACGCCGCATGTGAAATTTCATTGACTAAGTGCGTACATATCATTAAATCGTTAATAGTACCCGTTAGAGATGAGTTGGGGACTAATTGATCTCCAATTATACCCATAAGGGATGCGTCGAGACTAATTGACCTCCATTAGTACCCGTATAAGACTAGTTGCGACTAATTAATGCCCAATTGTACCCGATTGAGAGTAATCTCGGAATACTCTCTATAGAGATTTGTCGCACATTTTTTTGCAGGGTTTTGTATGTATGTATGTAAGCATGTGATGTACATTATTGTTTTCTAGTTTTAATGAATAATAAAAAAGTGAAATATTCACCCCTATTGCGAGTGTCGACTAGTAGTAGATAAACCACTCTTACTCGATTATCGCTTTTCCATGGTATTGTGAATGTCGATTTCTCGTTTAATAAGCGTCTGTGAATAGTTTTTAACCGCCCATCCTTCTATAACTGTTTGTTTGTAGAAGGATGAACGACTATAAACTATTCTCACTCACTTATTGAACGGGAAAATGATTTTGAAAATACCACAGATAATCGAAAATAGACTTTAACACTACTCGTTTAACACTACTAATCGGCACTCGCAATAGGGGCGATTTAAAATAAATAAATAAATAAATAAATAAAAAGAAAACAAAAACCGAGAAATATAAAAGGTATAGCCAAAAGAGTGGCCAATTTTCGTAAATTGTTACAAATCAATTTAGGAAAACCATTAGAAAGCTATAAAATAAATGCATAAACAAATATCCACTGTTTAACTAGCATTTTAGTACATAGAACATTTAAAAATTATCCATACAGAATTATTGTACATGTACTGTCTGTTGTTGTAGTTCGTTAAGCGTTTTTTTGCACACTTCTGTGTGACGCATAATCAACAAATAAATATATATGTATATCAAAACATACAAACGTAACAACCTACAATTATTAAAATTTTGTTGTGTAAAATAATAGCGAAAAGAAAAAAAATATTCTTACATAATTGTATGTGAAACGCACAGAAGCAAATTAATTTAGTTACTATTGAATACATTTAATGAAAACATATATAGCATTGACACATTAAGTTAAACTTTTGGCTAATAAAATTAAACTCTGGGCAAATGGATTTAAACTTTCAGCGGATAGATTTAAACTTTGGGAAAATAAATTTAAACTTTGGGCAAATAAAATTAATCTTTTGGCAGATTAAATTAAATTACTTTTCAGTGTTTCAAACACTGTTTAGTACTATAGTAGGGTTTAATTGTTTTGGCCCAAGGTTTAAATTTATTTGCCCAAAGTTTAAATCTATCTGCTGAACGTTTAAATCCATTTGCCCAGAGTTTAATTTTATTTGGCAAAAGTTTAACTTAATGTGTCAATGCTATATACATATATGTATATATAATTATATTATATTAATTCATGTTGAAGGAGCAAAAAAACAAATCAAGATACATTGATTGCCATATTAAAAATAATTTAATTTAATTGAAAAATAAATACAAAACAAAAAAAGTAAAGAAATATGAGTTGAATAAAATGATAAAAATGAGCTGAGAGCTTCTGTTCAAAATTGTTGAACTTATTTTACTTGGATTGTGATTAACTCAGTGTGAGGTGAGAATCAGAAGAAGATTTTTTAGGTAGGCGCTGTGGCCAATGTGAAGCTGATTGAGCATCATTTGCGGTGCTATGAACTTTTTTCTTTCAGAAATGTTGTTATGCGGCACTTGGGTAACTGCATAGTATATGAGCAAATCACACGAGTTAAATTTTTCGACAAAAACGTGTTTTTGGTCGAGAATGGTGGCACACTTATCTTAGATAATGCATTATCTTCGGTTTTGCATAAAGAACAAGATTCCATCGCGAAATTGTATTTAAACGAAAACTTAAAAAAGATATACTATAAAAAAAATAAAATATATCAACTCGTGCTCATATACCCGTAGTTGTGTATGTAACGTATACGCAACGTAGCACCATACACACTCAGCAACCACGTTTACTCGCACGCCTTAATTTAAGTCATATTATTTAAAGTTTTAAATATTGGCGTGGAAGATTTCTACACAGTATTCTTTATGCACATACATATATGTATAACAATTCATGTACATATATAACAATTGTAAAAATGGAATTTTAGTTTCTCAAACAATAGTCATCTTTTACTTAATGTATATTTTTTCGATTATAGGATCGTTTTTTGCCAGTCACAATAAAAAATGAGTACATTATTTCTCTACTTTTTCGCCTAAATTCACGTTTTAAGGCTAAAATTGTTCAAATGACGGATTTATTTTTTACTGTACTTGTTTCTGGAACTCGATTGAAATATATGCAAGAAGAATGCTTTAGCGCTTTTTCTCTGTCGAGAAAAGGAAGTGACAATAAAAAAAAAACTCTTGAGATTTGCTCATGTTCGTAATTTCTTATATGAAATTTTTGCACATATTTGTGGTATACATATGTACATATCGTTAGCTTAATTCACAATTTTTTCGAAACTGCGTATTTCATAGATTATGGTAGGATGTATTAAAATACACCTTCAAAAAATATTTTCAAGTGTTAGTATCAAAAACAACGGAGTTACACGCCACTTTTTAAAAAGCCCTACCAGTTTTTGACATTCTTTTCATACATTTTTTTTTGCTTCTACTGTAAAATAAAAAAAAAATTGTTGGTTAAGGCCTTTGTGAATTATGGTAAAGATATGTATTTGTAGTTGCTTTATATACGATTTGGTAACAGTTGATCGGAGGTGTAGCATACCTTTAGGCCCCAGCAGCCGAATTACAACATTTAATAATAGATTGGCGCTTAAGGCCCGTTTACGTACAACTTTGGCGTCGCTTCGACAGCTGACTATGAATACATGCATTTATATGAATGTCTCCGCATAACCAAAGTTGGGCAACGCCAACGCCAACGCCAACACAACGCAGAAAGATGGCCAACTCTCCACTTTTTGCGCTCGTCGTTCGTCATCTGTTCCAAATAATCAAAATTATGTGATTTAATTTTCCTTTTTATTCAAATGTGGGCAAGAAATGTAGTTTATAATGCAATTATTGATATGTATAAAATTTTGATTTATCTGCCGCTAGCATGTAAATTTAGTGACCAAAGTATTCTCTGCTAAGCGTTCATTGTAGCAAGCACGGGTGTTACTCGTGCTGCTGTCAAAGCGACGCCAGCGCCAACGCAACGCTAAAGTTGTATGTGGACGGGCATATGTCAATATTTGGCCGAGTTTCTGCTCCGATTTGTGGCGTTCGCCGCAATGATGTTATACGCCGATTCCGAACGGCGATTGTATTTTTATGCGAAGATGTTTTTCATGACAGAAATCGGACTCGGAGGTATGTCTTTGCCTGCAGAGGGGCGACCGCTATTAGAAAAATTCTTTTATTTATTTTTTTCTTGATGTTGGATTGAACCGAACTTGAACCCAGGACCTGCGGAAAGGAAGCGCGCACTGCCAAAAATCTACAAAAGAATAGCAGTGCGCCTAACAACACGCAACAGCTAATTACATGCGCCTCATACAGCAAGATTTGGCTGATTACATCCCTGCAGGGAAAGCTACTAGTTGTGAACTAGAATGCTACCAGTTTGCTTTTCAGCCCAACTAGTTCACGTTCTATCCTTTTTCAATGTTAGCGACTGGTATTTTTAACATTGCGATGTCCTACGAGATGTCAATTGTCAGGCTATGCATCAGCATCTACTAGTAGAAATACTAGTAGCATCATACCAGTTGATGAGATAGTCTGCCAATTCATGACCCGTGAAAATCATAAGTGTGCCTTTTTGCTCGCGACGCTTCAGCAGTCACAATGGCCGACAGAGCAAAGCACTCGCGTGGTAAGCCTGAGGTCCCAGGTTCAAGTCCAGGCGCAGGCAAAATTTTTTTATTTTTTATTTTATTTTTATTTTTTATAAATTAATTTTTTTGTTTAGGCTGTTTATTGTAAGTTTTAAATTTAATAAAAAAAATATTTTTGTTTAATTTCTTTGTTTTTATACCACAAGCATCTCTTCCTAAATGTTTTTTTTGCAATGCAATTAGATGTTAAAATTTGTTATTTATTTATAAATTGGATAAATAATTTTTACTTACATTTATTTTACTTTAAAATCTTTAACCACCTCCAGGCGGCCTCGAACCTGCGATTTCAGAACCAGAGCCAGTAGTCTTCACGTGACGCCACAGCCGACATTTGTAAGAAAAGCAATTAATTGCGTTTAATTTTTGGCTTTGGCAATTCAAAGGCAGATGTCGCTGATCGCCTAAGTTCTTCGAAATTGGCGAACTGGTAGACACATACTAGTTAATGAACTAGTATTTTTTCTAACTGGTTTGGCTTTTCACCGCAGGGATATTGCATCTGTTACTTTTCCATATTGTATACTTTTGGGCTCCATTGATTTTCATTTAGAGAATTTTGCCGAAAAAAAATTAGCTACACTGAGGGAAACAATGCATAGTAAAACGAATACTTTATATTTGATTATCGTTTAAAAAATGTTCGTATATAAAAATAATATTTTTATACAAAAATGTATTACGCACGTACATATTTGACTGTTCACATCTGAGTATGTATGTATGTGCATGATAAAAAAATAGGAAGGTAGAACCGCTGAGAGGAATTTTTCAAATTCTCGACGTTTGCAAGCAATTTAATTTTAAAATTTTACACACAAACTCACACACATATTCTCATTTTCAATATCAAACAACAACAACTTTGAACAATTCCTTTTTTTTTCTCAATTTTACATGACTTCAAAAAAATCATGGCCGACGAGTTGAGAGAACGGTTTTACCTTACTATGTTTTTATCATGATGTAAGTGTACATACTCCTGCGGCAATTCTGACCAGTCAAATTTTACCCAGTGAAGTACTGGTCCTTTACGGAAAATTGGCCGCCTTATTACTGCAGGGCGTTTATCCGTACAAATCGCGTGCTGGGATGTTGATGGTAATTCAACATTTGAAAGCACATTTATAGTTATATATATTACATATATTTTTTTAAAAATCAGTGCAATGTAAAATGACAATCAGCCTCATTGCGTAAGTCGTAAATTAGGCTGAATTGTACGACTCGACAACATTAGCATTGTCTACTGTTGTGCTGAAATAAGTAAACGACGAAAATTGTCGAAAACTATGCAGTGCTGCCAAGTTCTTCCGTTTTAATACACTAGTCGAGTGGAAATTTTAGGCAATGACGCTAAATTTTCGATACGATTCGACTCTCGAAAAACGACTTGCATTCGGCACGACTCTCGCAATGAGGCTGAATATGGGTACCAAATGAGAGAGAAAATTCTGTAGAACTTAAAAACAATACAGTTTTTTGGTTTACAAAGACGAATAGGTATTGAAAATGCGCTTTTAATAAATTTTATCTTTTAAGTTAATAAAGTTTTCGAAATTCGATGATGAGGTCGTACGTATATTAGTCCTCAAACAATAATTAAAAAAAAAAAATTTTGCGAATTTTCTAGGATAACACCGGCACACAAAATAAAATTAGTGTGATGTGCATTTGACCGGACCTACCTATGGTTATGTATTTCAACTCGCAGAATCCGAATTTGAAGTCAGTTTGGCCAATATACTTCCTAGATTTCGAGAAAACTAAAAAAAACCGTAAAAAATTGCGAAAATCTGCAATAAAAAACGGTTTTTTGAAGTTTTCTCGAAATCTGGGAGGTATATTGGCCAAACTGACTTCAAATTCGGATTCTGCGGGACGAAATACATTACCATAGGTAGTTCCAGTTAAATGCACATCACACTAATTTTATTTTGTGTGCCGGTGTAATTAAGGACAACATTTTTAAAGGACATTTTTCATACCCATTCGTCCTTATGCACCAAAAAATGTGTTTTGTTATAATTCTTCCGAATTTTTTCTTTTATATGATAACCTATTTTGTGATTCTTCATTGCACTAAATTTTTTTTAATAATTTTTTGAAAAAATTATATTTTTAAAATTTCAAAGTCGTTAAAAAAATCCTGTCTTCGGAGAGAAAAACTAATGCTGGATTTCCACTAGGCATTAAATGGCAAAAATGACAAATGACAAAGCCGGGCATTACAAAATAATCGTGTCATTACATTAAAAAAATTGTCATTAAGGTCATTTCCACATGGCATTTTTTTTAATGGCGTAAATTTTTCGTCATTTCAATGCCTAGTGTAAATTCGGCATAAGTATATTTTCGCGAATAAATTAATTTTTTTGTGTGTAAAATTTACTGTCGCACGGTGTTATATATCTTCGAAATTTCTCGTCTAGGCAGCACTGTGATTAACGAAGTCTTGAAAGTTTTTGAAGACCTGAAATTAATTAGACACAGAACAGAGCTAAAAATGCTTCCATGTCAAGGAACAATGTGCGAGAACTTTATTTCCTGCAGTTACAAAAGAAGTCATTTGAAGTCATTTGCATTTGCCTTGTGTTTCCTTGGTCCTTTTATTACTAAACTATTGTGAAATTCGCAGTGACAGAAGTCTAACTACGGATATCCGAATCCGGCTCTTTTTTTTTAACATAGTGTCCGGAATCCGGTCACCCATCAAAATTTCTATCCGGTACATCTCTAATTAAGATCCTTTGCGGTATGTAGATCAGCATCCCATTCTTCCCTTGTTTAGACAAATATTCCTTTGTAGTTTCGCATGCAATTAAACCCCCATCTTTTCTTTTAAATTAAAATAATAATGTTTTTTAACGTTTCCCATATTTAATCTTCAGGTATATAGATTATATGTATAATTTTATTTAAACTACATATTTTTCATATATGTATGCATATATGTACTTCTTTCCGTTCAATTACAAATATATACTTAGACCTATGTATATACATCTGTATATGTATTGTTTTGCGTACAAACATACATACATCTGAATAAATCGTGGACTGATTTTCATTTATTTCATGACCAATAAACATTCATCAGACGCGCGTCTCATAAACACAACTGTGAAGTGAAAAGAAACGAAAGAGAGAAAAAGTACAAATCATAAATAAGAAAAAAGTATTTTTTTTTGTTACGACTAAACAAAATGTATTCATATATTTTTTTTTTCTATTATTTTTTTGTGTATATAGTTGCGTCCTTTACAAACTTTTGCGCAAGCCTACATTTGCCCCAAGCAATAACACTAAACTAACATGAGCGTGAATATTATGTATGTAGGTATGTATGTATCAGCGAGCTGTTATGCATATATTTATAAACGTACATGCATTGACATACCTATGAATATAAGCTTTAGCACTTTTGACAATTGCATTTAGTAAGAATTTATCTGTTTCTTATGCGCCAACAATTTGTAGGGAAAATACCCACATATGTATGTACATATGTATCAACATAGTAGGTAGTAAATAGAAATAGTTTAAAATATGATTTTTTTTATTAAATTATAAATCGCGTGTTTTTTTTTTGCAGAAATATGGAATAAATTACACATGTGTATATCTATGAACTATTTCATTTATGTACATATATGTAGTATATTTAATTGTATTTTAAATCGTATGAGTGTAGTTAGAGTTCATTCATGGTGGTAATGATTCCTGTGTGGTGGTAGAAGCTTTTAAATATCAATTTTTAAAAAAACGTTAATGCTTTAGAATGGAATGAGCAAAAGTTAGAATAGTGGAAGAAGTTGGAATTTGAAAAATTAAATGCTTATAAATGAGTGGACGTAAAATATAGCCTTTTTAAAGCAAGTGTTTACAAGGCGCAATAATGTTGCATGAAAAAATGTTGCTAGCCACATTTTATTCACCAAGCAATATTTTAATCCTCTATCAATCCACTCGCGAACGAACTCCGCGAATAGTTTACTCCACCTGACTCAAATTGTGTTTCTTGATTTTTGTTTATCAAAAATAAATGTCTTTTGACTAACTACAACAAAGTTTGTGTGGTTTTTTTTTAATTATTGTCTGCTTATTTTATTTTCGCCTACTTAACAACAAAATATACACTTTAATGCATACTTGTAGGCGATTTAACGTTTATATTGAGTAAATTTATTCGTAATTAAATTTAGAAATTTGTGTCGAATTATTTTCTATTGAACAGGTTATACAAACATGAACATGCAAATTAGTCACTTCTTTGGCTTTACACAATTTACTTGTAACTTTACTAATAAAAAATATATTTTTTTTTTTCAAAAATTAAAATTTTATATTCGCACTTGAATAAATGGCTAACTTCCAAAGCGTACCAATACAATGTTTGGATACTGTTATACTGCGGTATTTAAACCGTTTGTATATGCAGAGTTGTGAAACATTACCATAAACATTGCATATTTTGAATATTCAATAGGGGTATTCTCGAAGTCTTGCAAGGATTGCACGAAATGCAAAATACTATTCCAAATTTGGAAGAGTACGAGAGCACCCCATTGCAAAGTGGTAGCATGCATAGGTAGCAAGCAGCGAAATTCTGTATCAAATACAATAACAAGATACAGCAAAAAAAATGAAGTGAGCGAGATGAGAGGAATGAGAGAAATATGTACATGTGCTATGCTTTTTTGCAAAATATATACTTGGGTTTCGACGTTGCATATTTTGCAGCGATAGGAAATGGTGTTTCCCATGTATTTTGTTGTTGTGTGTTTGCAAGTTATGCAATCCGTGCTACGTGCAACAGCTTTGCAAGATTTGGAGAATGCCCCTAATATAACACTGAACGCCCTTTCGGAATTTTCCATTTTCACAACACCAATCGCAACCAAAAACAAACGAAGCATCAACTTTGTTAGTGATGCACTCATTGCTCTAGCGATACGTTTTGATAACTTTTCGGATACGTTTTGGAAAAGTATACATTGTCAACCATTTGTAGTCCGGCGTTACGGAGCTTTTCACTTTGTACGTATGCAATGCAATTGACGTTTTGGAAGTCAGCCAATCTTCAGCATGTCTTTTTTTATCCTAATGTGGTTTCAAAGTTACGAAATTACCCACAGATAAATTACTTACAAATTGTTATTACAGGTTTAATAATCTATGACACAAAATACGCTTGTAAAACTGATTTTTGGTCCCTGATTTTTACACAACAAAATCTAATTTACAAAGCGGTAGCGCCCCTCTTCATTTTCAATTTGCTGGCATTTTTCCTGCAAGCTCTTCTTTACAAGCGCAAAAATGCATTTCCCAGTATCATACGAAGCTACAACCTATTATTACTCGATCTATTCTGACGTCACATATTTACGAGCAAGCTTTTCCTCATTCGGATTTATAGATATACATAAATATATAAATATAAACTTTGAAATGCAGTACGTAGCATTCATATTTTGCCAGCAAGCACATATTTAACTTTCAACTAAACAAAATCAACAAAAAAGCGAATTATATATTATATGACTAAGAGTAAAGTAAAAAGAAATAATAATACATGAATCAGCTAATGCATGCCATGAACAACGCTTGCAAACATAGCATTTCAGCAAATCAGCAGCGGCGATGTGACAACACATTCCAAGCGTCAATTCGTACTCCGTTCGTTCGTGGTCGTCGTCGTCGTCTCATTCATCAGTACAGTTCCAATTGAATGTACATCATCAATATTCTCAACAAACATTCAATCACTTGATAATACTCGTTAGACTGGTGTACCCAGAGGGTCCGTTGCTGCCACTTGTACCGCCACTGTCCCCCCGATAACGCCCACAACAACAGACTTGGCGTAGCACATCTAGCAAACCGTTCCCATCAAAGTCATCCATGTTGCTCATGAACACACCTGATCTGAGATCCTCCTCGTTGCGCGTGCCCACGAACGCTTTCAGATCCGAAATGGGGAAGCCGTCACGATAGTAGCACTTGATCGTGTCATATGCATCCATAATAACTGAGATGAAGAGCGATAGCACGACATAAATGTACAGCGAAATGAAGGAGTACAAGTAGATTTGGCAGAACCACCACAGCCAGTCGGCCTTTGATGAGAGTGTCGCGAAGGTGGCAAACATGTCATCACCATTAATTAACGCGAAAAGACACTCCGAGGTGGTAGCGAGCGAGCGGAACTTCATATGGTAGGGGCCGAGTATGAGCCAGCCGCAGAATGTAAAACCGGCATAGATGAGTAGCGCTGCGAGCAGGAAGCGTAGGATTTTCGGCGCGGCTTTCTTCAGTGTGAGTATGACGACGTTGTAGGTCTTGAAGAAGCCCAGATAGCGCAGCACGCCGAACCACACCAGCAAATTACCGATGCCTAGGAAGAGTGAGCAGGTGTCCCATTGATCGACGACTAGAAATTTGCGTTCGATTTGCTCCTTCAGTGACGAGCCAATGATGAGCAGCAAATCGTTGATGATGATCATTACGTACCTGCGCGTGCGAAGAAGAAAATCGCGTATAAGTAATTGGTAGTTTAAATACAAAACATAAATTGGCAACACGACGGAAGTGAAACCCCTCTCTCGATTCATTTGCTGTTCGTTTTATACTACAGAAATTTGTATTAAAGTTAAAATGCTGTGCAGTACGATCAATAGCGTGGGCCGAAAATCCGCTTTTCTAGAATTTTGTTTGGTAATAGCAAAAATATGAATCATTATGCTTTAAAAAAAAATCTGTGTGAAATGCGGAATTTTTTCGGTCAATATCCTAGGCTCGCCCAAGTCCATCAAAGTTTAATATGCTCAAAAAATAAAAATTAATAAATAATTTAATTAATACATTTTTTTTTATTAAAATTGCAATAATCTTCTAAAGTATAAGTCTTATATAATTTGGTATATAGACTTTTTTTGTAAAGAATCGAAGTTAGGTAAGAAACCATTTTTTTTAGTATTTGAACTTTGATGGACTTGGGCGAGCCTAGGATATTGATCAACAATTTTCACACTTCAAACATATATTTTTTATAGCATAATGAACCATATTTTTGCTATTACCAATCAAAATTCTTAAAAAGCGTATTTTCGGCCCATGCTAACGCTCAACAACTAAAAATTTTAATAACTGCGGCAAGACAGAGGGAAGAAAGATGCGCTTCCGTTGCATGCCAATCATCACATTTCTTCGTGACGGTGGTTTGATTCACTACCGCCCCTAAATTGATATTTCATTTTGAAAAAGTATATCACTCACCAAAAATTCACAAACTCCATGTGACCGTCGAAGCTCAGCTCCTTGTTGAAGTGCATACGGAAGAAGTTCACCGTCTGGCAGCGCAGCAAGTAGGCGCGATACAGCGCGCGGGAGCACAGCGCAAAGGACAGTAAACACACCATTAGCACCAGGATGTTCAACATACTGCGCAAAGCCGCATCAAATTCTGCATTCGAAATGAACTCAACATCGCCTTTGCAGCGCAAACGCTGCGCATCCGCATCGAGGGAAAGCAGCATTTGTCCGTCGTGATCGCGATTGTCGAAGATTATGCTCACATCGAACTTGAAGCAATCGGGCGCGGACAACGGCCCGCCGTAAGCCTTAAAATTGACCGTCTTGATGGCGAATACCAGCGTCGCCCTGACCAACGAAGAGAAACTCAACTCGACGCCGCTTTGCTTGAGGTACGCCTGCACACCGATCTTGGTCACATTTGGCGGCAAATACAGACAGAACTCAGTGATGTCCGGATTGAAAATGTACGACTCATTGAAACCGAAAATTGTGCCTTCGCGATAATTGTAGAGGCAGAGATGCAGAGGGGCCATCTCGTTGTTGTCGGTCGGGTAATCATAGGGGCCGATGGAACGACTCATGTTGGCATAACCGCGCACCGCATAGTCGATGGTGTCATAGAAATCGGATTTTTCGTAGAGCGCAAAGGGGCCTACAGAAGGCGGGTAGGATTCCACTTCACGAGAAGAGTCCCAGCCGCGCAAAAATAGATGCGAAAAGGCAATGCGATTATCCCAGGTGTAGTTGATGTGATTGTAGCGTGAATGCGCGAATAGGCACAGCTGCACTGTCACCAATATGATCTTCACCACCTGGTGGAGGGAGGAAGAAATAAATTATGTAGGTAGTTTGATTTTGTAGAAATTTATTACAATCAGCGTGTTTATGACGGCATGACTCAGCTTTTTATCTCAATTATTTTTTAAGTCAATAATTTAATTCATTCACATTACATTCAATCAATCTGTGATACAGACAAATGAGTATGCAGCACTGCAACACACAGAATTACAGAGAATTCAATTGGTATGTGAAAACTTTTCACTCAATTAATTAATTTAATTGCATCCGTAGACAAATTTCGAATGTATGTATGGAACTATGTGAGTACTTACAAATGCATACATATGTATCTTATTACATTAAACGAGCAATCTTGTATATATATATATATGGGGTATTCACAACCGTGTCGTAAGTGTCGTATTGTTGTATGTCGTAAACTTTAAACACCTAAAAAATATATTAAAGGGGTTGGGAGAGTACCATCAAAGTCATATCATGCATTTTCGCAGTGTTGAAAAATAGTTAGTTGTGGTTTCAAGTTCTCTAACCATTTATTTAAGCTTTTAGAGTTTACGACATACAACAATACGACACTTACGACACCGTTGTGAATCCCTCAATTGTATCTGTGTTCGTATGGAATAGTAGCTTATGTCGGGAAGCTGGCTTTAGTATAATGCGGCATTCGCTTTATTCTTTAAACGACAAGTAATTTTTTTTATGAGATCTAAAGCCAGCCTTTCGACAGATATGTCTATCCATAGGGTTCTCGGAAACGGCTCTAACGATTTTGATGATATTATGCACACAGATAATGTTTTGGATTTTAACGATATCTGAATAGGCATTATCTCAGAGAAGACTCGTATAAGGTTGCCACCTATTCGAAATTAGTTACAAATTAATTAAAGCATCATAATATGGATATCAAATGGAAGTAATTTTAAAGACCCCTAATTCAAACATATTTTTAATAGGGTTGCCACCTATTTTGAATTCCATATTTGTTAAATTTTTTGTTTAGCAAAAAAGTTAAAATGTTACTATTCATGTGTATCAAGAGAAGGTTCTTAAACAATGTTTTCCCTATATAAAAAATGTTATCCCTTAGGATAATAGTATAAGGGTGCCACTTATTTTCGAGTCTACACAATTTATCTAAAACATCGCAATATGGATATCAAATGAAAGGTATTGTTGAGAACTTTGGTACGAAAATATTTTCGATCAGGGTTGCCACGCTTCTATGTAATACACATTTGGCTCATTCCACGGTGACGGGTGTGACATTTCAACTCACATTTTAAGGCTTAATTCTTAAACTGTAATATCAAATTCTCTAAAACGAATATTTTCTAATAGGCTGCCTGGAAAAAAATGTCAAAAACCATTTAATCCGAACGAGTTATCTGAATTTTAGTCACTGTGACGGGTGTGACGAGTACGCAAACCAAATTAGCTACTACCTACTTGCATCAGAGTTTCTTTGCTAATTATGTCTTCTGCTTATGGTTTTACATAGTTCGTTGTATAGTTAAATAAACATTCTCAACGTTTACGCCAAAGTTGCTTGCCTCTATTGGAAGTTATAGATTATATGTTCCAAATTCAACTGTGACGGGTGTGACTTGACTTTGTGACGGGTGTGACAAGTTGAGCATGAATATATAAATACACATTATTAGACAGCTAAACGAACTTTATTTCTCAAAAAATCGGATTTTACGAACGTCTACAAGATTCTGCCACCTAAAGACGGGATAATCCTTGATCGGACTCTTCATCTCCATTGTCTCCGTGAGTAATTGTGAAGTACCTTATTTTTAAATAGTATGAACCTGTTATCTGTCAAACCGAGTCCGTTACCTGTAAAAACAGTTTTAGATACTGTTTTTGCTTTGCTGTTTTTGTTTAGCTTAAGTTTTCCCATCGCTCGAGCAACATATCTTTACAATTAGCTTTATTATCGCTGATCACAAACAGATATATGACACATTTCAGATTAGCAGATAAGTAACGTATTGAAGAATTTTCAAGAAGAAGCGTTTGAAGTTAAATATAAAATCTTTATTTTAGAAATATACTAAATCATGGGATCCTAGCTTCTAAATACTGAAATTAGTACAATTAGAGTTCTATGGAGCACCGTGAATGCTAATGAATTTGTTTTTTTTTTCTACATATGCATAGCGAAAATAATACAAAAGGTAGCAGGTTCAGAAGTACAAATGTTAATGTAAATAAAATTATAATTGCAAATAGAATCAATAGAGAAGCTTTAATTAAACACTTCACAGCTCTAAAAAAATGTGTGGGCCAAATATTTATTTTGTAAGCTCTTGAGGAAAAATACCGAAATACACGGTTGAAGTAACTAAAATTATTAATTATTATTAAACTAAAATTAATCACAAATGTTATGATAGCATTTTGTGACTCATTTCGAACTTTTCAAGAGCTTAAAAAGATAGATGAGGCAAATATGTGAATACATTCGCATTAAATTATTTGTAATATAAAACTATGGACTATCTGTAAAGTAGAAAGTGACAAACACGGCCGAACGGGGTAAATATTAATTGATAGTGAGCAAATAGCACACATAGGAGATAGTAAAACTGCGCATGTAAGTGTTGAGTTGTGTACTTACACCCAACCTTAAGTGCTTAAAAGCAACAAGAAGAAAAAGTTTTGTTCTAAGACGCAGACGTTGTTTTAGTAAGTGATTAGCATGTTACGGTAAAGAGAAAAATAACTGGGCTTAAATGTACTAAAAATTGAATGTAATAAGTAGTTAAAAAATTTAACGGAAATCTGCGACAGCGAACTCTTACGTAGGCGAAAGCTAGAAAAATTCCATGCGATGATATCAAGCCCTAACCGCTAAAATAACGTAAACGATTTTTTTTTGAATTTTCTTTTTAATGCTGAAATATTGCTAGAGCATCTAGATGTATTTCGGCATTAACAGGAAGATTTTGAAAAAAAAAATATCGCTTACGTTATTTTGGCGGTTAGGGCTCGATATGTATTCTCAGACACTTTTTGTCTCAAACAGATAAAACGTAGAAGACTATGAATAGTTCGCTACCTGTTCGAAGCGTTGGCATAGCAGTAATTTAAAAGCTTACGTAGCTGATTAAAATTGATATAAATATTTGCACACATTTTCAGAATCACGATTACATATGTACGTACATTCATAATACAGTGCATATTTACAAATTGATAAGCTGAAATGTTTAATAGAACAAAGTATATTTAGTTATGAGGCAACCAACTACGCTTATTTAGCTGCAGTCTTTAGTTTGTTTTTAAAATATTCGCATTCGGAGCAAAAGTAGCGCTAATTGCATACATATGTACATATGTATATGTATGCATTAGGGATGTTAATTCTTCAGCTTTTTCCGATCCCGGGATCCCGGGATTAATCCCGGGATTTAGATATTCATTACTTTTCAACAACTTAAATCGAAAAAATGCTTCTGGGGTATTCCATCGTCACGGGTGGGACATTTGTACAGCAAAAATAGTTTTTCTTTTTTAAATTTAAGTATAAAGGGCTAAGCAATTCTACATTTCCATAAAGCTACACCTAGTTCACTAATATACGAGTTATTACCAAATACGAAAACTATTCTAACTTTGATTTTATATGGGAAAATACCAAACGAAAGCTAGAAGTCGCCAGATTGATGTATTAAAATGCATTGGAGAATGGATTATTTGCAAACGCATGACATTTTATATGCATTTTCCAAATGCACTTCTGCTCGGTGCATTTGATTGCAATGAAATTTCGAATGTACCTTAATGATTTTCAAGTTTGTTTAGACTAGCTATATATGTGTGGCTAATATTAACTACAGATTAAACATGGATATATATATATAGTATATACATCACTTTCCGATAGGGCTTATAGTTTCTGACAAATTAATTAATCATTCCAGCTTTTTTTATTTTTTAATGGAAAAATGAAAAAAAAAATCAAACCCTAAAAGAATGCAAGAATTTGGCACAGAACCTGTTATTTTTAAAATTTTTTTTCTGTTAAAGTTTGATTTTTTTCATTAAAAAATAAAAAAAAGCTAGAATGATTAATTAATTTGTCAGAAACTATAAGCCCTATCGGAAAGTGATGTGTATACGCTTTCATTTGCCGTATTTTATATTAAGATTTTCAAATTGGATCGTAAGATATACGTGATTAAAAGAAACAAATTTTCGCTTTAAGCTGAATAACGGTAAATTGCAAATATCTCGAAAACGTATCCATAGAAAAAAATTAGCTCGATTTTCGGAATCACCAAGCAATTCTACATAGGAATTGGATAGTGGCATCCATAGAACATTTTTGCTGTAAACCAGGGTAATTATTAAATTTAGCAGTTGGTTATAAGAAATAAAAAATTAAAGCTCGTTAAAAAAAATTTTAAATAAATATATTCTGCATATTAGAAAATATGCACATGTGTATGTATGTGTATCGCACATTTCTTTCTTTCTGGTATTTCCTATATTAAGTTTCACTTATTCCGCGCGTAGGGACTACACGCACTAAGCTTTTTTCCAACACTGTATGTATGTATGCATGTACATCTGCAGTTTTTACAACTTTTTGGGAAGTGAAAACGTTAATGATAGAAATAGGAACAGTTTTACTCAACTTAAACTCTAATCCAGCTTAATCCTTAACACCTCTTCGAAATTTTTTATGTCTAGTCACATGTTTTAAAAGATAAAATTTTAGAAGCCTTAATTTGTTCGTTAAATAAACTACTGACCGTTGCGTCAGACAAGTGTGTTGATTACTTTTCAGCAAAATGTCAAAATTCATTTTCGCATTAGCAAGCGAAAATAGGTTGTATATTCATATGCTGACAGGTTCATTTAGCACAATAAGAAGAAAAAATCGACAAGTGAGAAAAAAAAATTTAGAAAAATGGAGAGCAACTCAAAGGCGTACATATTTCGCAAAAAAATATTTCGATTGCCATTTCAGTGATCAGGGAAAGAAGCGATTACTCATACGCCGATAATTATACAAATTATTTGGATTATGATACTAATAAGTATTTCGCATCTGCCTTGAGGTTTCTACACATAATATCTTTTAATTATATGGAATGCATATGGGTGTTTCCATCGGAAGGTCTCCCACGAAAAAAAATAAAAGTCATATATCTAACGTATTTATGGGCCCATTTGTCTGCTTTTTAAAATATATACTGGCTATGTAAGTAGAAGAGTTTTCTTAAAAATTGCCTTGCTAGGTGGCGCCAGCATCGAGGTATTTTGAAAACTCGTATTTATTGTCCGATTTGGTTCGAATTTGGCGTATGTAGGTGAAACATAATAAATCACATATTTCCAAAAAATTTACACTGAATTGGCACTTAAGTCAAAATATAGAGTATATATATGTACGATGTTTTTAGTAGTTATTGTAATATGAGCTGAAATTGCTAAAACTAATTGTTTTTGCAAACGTCACGTAAAAAATTTCGTTTGGCAGATGTCACGTGCCGAATTCGTCCTTAAGCTAAAGAAATAAATGAACGCAATTATTCCAACATGACAAACTACCATTAAAAAGGCAAATTAATTCATTTTAGTTTAAAATAAACCGCTTAAAATTTTTACTTAAATTTTTATTTTAAACTACAAAAACGTAAATTTTGAGTTACTTCTTCACAATTCAAAATCTCTTACTAATATTATGTGACTCGTGTTAGTGTCTCAAATGACTCGCGAGTCAGACGCACCGTGTATGCCGCCTATTATTATCCTCATTTTCGAGCTTAACTCTCTAATCTGTAATTAGAAACAGAGATTAGCCATACAAAATTTGTCCCTCGTTAATCTGTAATTATAAAATAATCTCAGATTAAACCGATAACTTTTCGGTGTCCATCCAAGTTTTACCGATTATTTTTGCGAAGAAGAGGAGAAATGCGAAACGAAAAAGTAAACAAAAATGGACGCTATCAAGGAAAAGAGGCTTTTAAAGGTATTTTTAATAAAATATTCAGTTACAATATATTTAAATTGCTTAATACTATGGCAGAAGTGATCACAGTGGCACAGAGAGGAAACTTTTCTTTGAGTTGTGAGAATAACAAGCACAACAGATGTGACGACTAATAATCTGAGTTTTGCCTGTATAAACGGGGAGATTAATAAGGGAGCTTCGATTGAGATTTTATTTATATGTAAACAAACTTTAAAAGTATTAAAGATGTAACAAAAGCAATTTCTTTTGCAAGTAGTGCAATTACATCGCCAGCAAGATCCTAATTGCAATAAACTAAATTTTACTAATAATTAAAAAGAATATTAATATTTAAAAATGCAATAAAAATTTAACAAACGGACTAAATTCTCTATTTTCTGACAAATATAGTTTCTAATCAACATTTTCTACGCATTTTGTACCATTTTAGTGTACGTTTTTTTTTAGTTAGCAATAAAATTTGCAATCATTTCTGATTTTTTCGACTTTCATAGCCTGTAAGTATATACATTTTTCAGTCTAGATAATCAACTTTAGAGTAGTTTTTTAAGAATTTAATGCTCTATAAGAATATGCCAAGGAAAAATTGTATCTAAAATGGTTCAAAAGTTATAACATTTTTATTGAAAACAATTTTTTTTTATATATTATTTACATGGAACATTTCATGTATGTATATGTATACCCTGCATACCAGGATTTCAGAGTATTCTGAAAGGTTTCGCAATTTTTTTTACTCGCGGTTGACACTTCATAAATTTTTCTTTAAAGATTCCTAAAAGAATCGTAACCAATTTCCGATCCTCTTAAAGATTTCGGAAGCATTTGTTTGCAGGGTATATATTTACGTATATGTGTGTGTATACGCGAATATGTAAACAAAGCAAAACAGGCGATAATTTGACACAAGCGTGCTCATAAGAAGAAGCAGGGGTTCTATCGCTATCACCTGTAGTTGATACTTAGGCCTTGCTCCAGTTGCAAGTTTTTCTATGAAGCACAGTTAAGGCGGGTTCACCGTTCGTGTCCGGACAACTTTTTATTTGCTCTCAACACATTTTTGCCGGAGAGGGTGCTGAAGTACGGTTCGCCGTTCAGTTCGGCACATTTTATTTTGCTCTGAAGCAAAAACGCGGCAACCCGAATCATCAAGCCATTCGGACACAAAATCAAAATCAATTTGATTCGAACAAAGAGTGTTCAGCAGATTTTTGTCGCTCTCTCAGTGGCAAAGAGTGGGAAAGGAACGCGTAAAATTACTAACAAAAAGTGTCCGGACACGAACGACGAATCTGCCTTTATTCTGAATTTTCCTACGTGCAACACGCACAAACGTAGTTGCTAATTTTTGTTATAGTTTTTATTAGAAGTTAAGTGTTAAAAATAAAGATTGAATTGAATAAAATTCATATGTGTGCCTTTTATTCCCCACAGATGTTTGTTTTTCCTTTTTTAGCTCATTAATAATTCACAATAAGCAACTTTCAGAGTTGTATTCGCGAAGTTGGGGCTAATGTACATATTAGGAATGTTAATCCCGGGATCCCGGCCTTTTTAAAGTCCCAAAAATCCCGGGATTCTCCGCAAATAATCTCGGAATTTTCGGGATTTGTAATTTACACTGATGACAATAATAGAAACTCCTTTTATTGACCAGTATTGGCTATATTTCTTTTTTTAATTAATAATTCATATTTTTATATTAACATTTTTCTAACTCATTTTCCATATAACACTGCGCAATAGTAAATTTTAAACACAAATATCAATATATTTGCGAAACCATGGGCCAAATATAGTAAAATTGCGTTTTTAGTTTTTCACTCTGACGTCAGTAATTCAAAAATGATTTAAAAAATTCGGATAAATGTGCTTAGAGAAGAAGTATGGGTATCAAATTAAAGAGGAAATCGTGTAGAATTTAAGCAGATTCAATTTTTTGATGCAGACGGACTGGTAAGAATTGAAAATGTCCTTTTAAAATTTAACATTGAAATTTCGCAATATTTATTTTTGAAAAAATTATATGTTAAGGACTTATATAAACTCGATAACTTCCTTGAATTGCGTCCTTCTAACTTTATCAGCTTAAAAAATTACCTATTCGTCCTTGTGAACCCAAAAATTTTTAATTTTTTTAAATTCTAAAGAAATTTCCTCTTGCATTTGGTACCCATATTTTTAGTCTAGGACTAATCTCGGGTTCCCGGTATTGTGATACCGACATCCCGAAAATCCCGTGATCGGAAAAAGCTGAAAAATTAATATCCCTAGTAGGTACATATGTATAAATGTATTTGCTTTATAATGTTTTGATAATCCAAATGTTATCTATTTAACTGCTCATTCGAAAATGCGGCACTGTTTTGCTACTTCACAGAAATCGTAGGCGGATCTCAGACTTTTCCTCAGCTACAATCCATGTGCCTTGCGTTTGGTCATTGAGTTAATTGGTGCTTTCAATTGAATATATGTCCAAACAGATAATCAATTTCTTTCATCGCGCAAACAGAACGTGCTTTGGGGTACAATAAATTTATTTATTTGCAATTCGAGCACACAAGCGTGTGTGATTGATTGCTATTGCCGCTAGTGCACTATGGTCTGAATGCCTGTTTTTCTGGCCAAAACTAATTACGACTAAATAAGATGATTAAAAAAAAACATAAGTTTTTTTTTCATTGATGGTCATTTGATTTCCGATATTTTTGTAAAATATAGTTTAACCCTTGACGACTGAGGGGCTAAAGGGTCTTTCTCATAGTATCAAGATAACCTACGAAAATAGCCGTTTTCTTAGAAACGCAAGATATATATAATAGTTTTATGGCCTTATTCATAAAAAATAAAGAAGGTTTAAAAAGCTTTATAAAGTGACGTTTTCATAAATTTTTCAATTTATAAACCTTTTGTAAATCTACTTTATTTTTTATGGATATGGCTATTATTCTTTAATAACTGCATCATAGTCAAACCTAGGTGTAAGGTTAAGGTTTAAGAAAAATCTTATCATTTATTAGGGTCAAAATAAAGAGATCTTATTTTCAAATGTGTTGAATGCTGATTTTTTACTACATTATAGCTTTTTACAAAAATAAAGTTAGCAACCAGAAAAAAGTTATGTTAACACATGTAAAAAGTTAGTTTTGGTCAGAAAAACAGGCATTTGGACCATAGTGCAGTATACAAAGTAAGTATTTGTAATGTAAGATTATATACAAAAACAGCAGCAATTGGAAAAATAAAATATACATACAGTGCAATCCGGTTATAATGGACTCCACGGAACCGCGTCAAATTCTCCATTATAATCGAGTGTCCATTTTATCAGAATACAAAATTTTGAAATAATAAAGAAATAATGTACATGTTTCACGTTTTTCCGTTCCGGAATTTTTCTTAAAGTGAACAAAAAACAGTTCAAAAACCAACCGTCACATACAATGCCCGCATAAGCTGATTGCCTATTTTGACAGATTTCGGTAAACCAGTGAACTTTGTTTATGTATATAGACATTTTCTGTTGCAGAGACGGTTGCCTCCCTTTATTGAATTCGGGGAATTACCGAACTTTGTTTATGGCAGAGATGTTTTTTATTTTGGCCTTGACAGCCCCGGTTATACAAAAGACGATATTTTTGTCCATTCTCTTTTTTTATATATTTGAAGTGGGACTTGACAAATACATACATATTTATATAATAACAGTTTCCATCCTAAGCGAGTCCATTATAAATGGATTACACTGTATGTATGTAAGTGAATATGTGAATTTGCACACCTTTAAACTTTGCAAGCTTTACTTTTATCATCATTTACATACATATATATATGTGTGAAGGTATGTACTTTAAACGCAAGACAGGCAGACATGTTCGCTGTACTTTTATTTAATATTTCGTACATACATATGTATGTTGCTGATATGCATATTGAGGAAAAAATGCTGCATTGAACTCGAGTTGTGTTATCATATCGTAATGGCATATATGTATTACAACAAATGTACATAAAACCATACAATACATATGTACATATCGTAACCTTAATATAGAAAGGTCCTATCTCACATCGTCGCTGAAATACAAAAAGCCGTAACTAAGTAAAAAACCAAAATTCCTGTTTTGAGTGATTATGATGTATTTCATCAAATTATAAGTTCACACATCAATTTAAGCAATAAAAAATTTTAGTCAGTTACGGCTTTTTTGCGTTTCAGCAACTATATGAGTTGGGGCGTTTCTATATTAAGGTAACGATATGTATTAATTTACAAGACGTACAATCGAGCGACAATTGATGGCTACATTTGCAATGTATAACTGAATAATGACGACGAAGCTAAAAGAAGAGACGTTACTTATTTTCAGCACATGAAACAGACCTGGTGGAAAGTTCAGAAATTGTTACTTTAGAAAACGTAACAAAACACGTTTAATAATGCTGTATAAATAAATAATTTCCAGTCAATAAACCCTAAAATCGGAGCGAAAAACCAGTTGCATGCGATAAATGATAAAATGAATATTAAACCTAACTAAATGCATACCAGTGAAGTATTTTTATATACTTAAAATATCTATTTTGTTTTATTTTTTCTTTTGTTGTTGTTGTTGTAGCGGTTACAATACATACTGGTTACATTTAAATAAATAAGGGACTGCTGAGATATATTTGCTTTTGTTCATTTCAAGTCCGACAAACACAGCTGCCTCGTTCATTTTTAATGATTGCTTGTGAAACGTGCAGTGCAATACGATGCATATTACCACTTTAACGGTTGGAGAGAAGCTTCTTATATGAACATACATCAATACTTACATGTGTACGCACATACGCAGATACATCACTACTTAGATATGTACTAGGGATGTTTCGAATGTATACGAATAACATTGAAAAAAGCTATAATCAACTTAAGACATCGTTTTTATTACTTAAAAATTTTGAAAATTACTTGAACATTGAACGAGTGCTTAATCTATACTGTGTTTTAATCTAGTAGCCAAAGTTCAAAAGGGGCATATGATATTTCTAAAAAAGTAATTTCGCTGCCTTTTCTCCCATGAGGCGATTTCTTAGAGGCTCGTATATACATAAGGCCGGCTGCACTGAACAATTGCTCACTTGGAACGCTGGCGAGTCTCGAACATTTGCGGGCCAGATCTGTTAATTTGTCGTATTTTAGTTTAGTTTTCCACCAATCGAGAAGATTTTCATCGAGATGAGCTCGTTTTTCTTTAAGATGGGCCTTCAATTGAGCTTTAATTTCACATTTTTTAATGTCTCCTGATTCCACATCCGAGCCTTCGCTTTCGCTTCAGGAGTCTAAAATTTTTTTAGCAGTACTTGTTGAAGGCCCATCAATGTTGTTTGATATACTGCTTAACCGTTTAGCGCCTGAAGCTAAAAGCCGGTTATTGTTCGCACCGTGGTTAGACAGACTTAGAGCCGTTTCAACAATATTAGAGTGGACTCTCTGCTCATGGACACATTCGTATTCGGAAAACATTCGTATCATTTAATGCGAATGCGAATGTGTAAAATTATGCAAATATTCGCAACATTCCTGATATGTACGTACGTATGCACATTCATTATTAAATGTGGGAGGAAATAATGAGGATTATTTTGCGTTTCATTCGCCGAATAGCGCTTTACATAGTACATATTGCATGTACGCTGCAGATTCAGCAGGTGGTGTGCGATTATACATATTTATTAATATCTTAGGCATGCACATACATACATAGGCATGGATATACAAGTGTTTGGATTTACGTCACACTATTCGTTGGGAAATACCTGTCTGCTGCTTTTAGGATAATTGTTGTTGTAACCGGATACAAATTCCCAAAGAATCTTTGGGAATTGATGCTGGAGTAACAGCCCTTGGCCAGATATGAATCTGGCAGACGTACATACGTAGACCCGACTGTCGCACAGTGCATCCCTTCCATATAAAATGTGGGCAAAAATAGAATTATGGACGGATTTAAATGAAAATTCGATCCTTAGTAAAATTGAGGGCGTCAAATTAAAAATGCCATTTGTTTTTGGATAACTTTCATACTTTCACTGTAAATGCAGTTTGATGTTGAGAATTTGGGTTCTTGTGGCTTTTATATAGGTATGTACATATAGTTCGTTCTATTTTCAAAAGTTAGGTGTCAAATGTTGTTGTTGTTGTTTTAGCAGCATATAAGCTCCCAAAAACAGTTTTTGGGGAGTGTTGCTAGAGGGACAGTCCTTCGCCAAATATAAATCTGGGTCGTTCCGGTTACGTAGACCCGACTGTCGTGGGAACGTTAGGTGTCAAATGACAGGGCTTGGCCTGTAGATGTGCAACAAAGTTTTTTTATTTTTGAAAAGGGTTGCCACCTGTTACAAATTTTATTAAAATTATTTAATAAGTTAAATGAATTAGATATTACAATATGGGTATCAATTGATATAGTTTTGAAAATACTTTACTTCTAAAGATACGCAGAAGGGTTGCCACATGTTTAAAAAATCAAATTTATTTTAATTGAGGGAATAAGGTAACTGAAATATGTATATCAATATGAGTATCAGACAAATGAAAAAATTTGACATATTTAGCAAGAAATAAGTGAAGAGTACAAACATTCCTGAGTTAATTTAAGAGTCCAGTAATTTGAAAGGAATGTATTCAGAACAAATCACTGATTGACAATATATGTATTTGTAATAAAATAACAAATACGATGGCGTAATCCTATGGTTTGACGTAATTCCTATTTTAGTTAAACTAAGTTCGACTTTACAAACAGGTGGCAACCCTTTTCGTAATATTTTTAATCTAAAACCTTCTTAAACCTCTTTCGTCTGACTCCCTTATGGTGATACCTATCTATTTCAATTACCTAATTCCTTTAATTAAAGAGGAATTTGATTTTTTAAACAGGTGGCAACTCTCTACATGTAGTTAATACACACTTCGATTAATACCCATCTCTTAATAATTCACTTAACATATAAAAAAATTTGACCCTTGTTTTTTATTAATCTAATTTTTTAACAGGTGGCAACTCTTTAAAAAAGAATAAACCTTTTATTGTCTACATGTCAAACTTTTTAATCTGACACTTCATTTTTAAAAATGGAACGAAACATACAGATCTCAAGGCACTGACAAAAAACTAAAAAAATATTTTATGCGTTAGCAAAAAACGCATTACTTCAGAAAGTGAAAAATGAGCAGGTTTTTATTTCTTCTTTTGAAAGCTAAAAGCCCGTACTATTTAATAATAAAAAATAACCTATATTTACATATATTTTTTATTCATTCCATTAAAATTTATTTTGAAATTTTGTTTAAAAAATTGTTTTTTTCTTGGAATACCGCAGGGACACCCTGTGTTTAATTTTATTCCAAAGTTTTAATTCCTGTAATTCTCTACTATCTATATGGAAACAAGAAACGTTAAACCAACATTTTATTTCAAAAAAATATATATTTTTGACATTTTTTTTCTGTGAAGAGCTTACGCATGGCTATGCTCTTATTAAAATTCTGAGTATAAAATTTGTCGACTTTAGTGGCTTCCTGGCGGCATATAATTCATTTTTTAGGGAAATTTCTGTTTAATTCTTTTTAGTGCATAAATTGTCTTTACAAAAACACTAAACACGTTCACATTGCAGATAACGAATTTTTCGATTTTTGCCCACTTAGGCGGCACTGTGTGTCGTGGTAAATACCCGTCTGCTACTTTTGGGATGTTGTTGTTGTTGTAGCAGCATACAAATTCCCCAAAGACTTTTTGGGGAGTGTTGCTGGAGTGACAGTCCTTGGCCAGATATAAATCTGGGTCGTTCCGGTTACGTAGGCCCGACTGTCGTGGGAACGCTACTTTTGGGATAATTGTCGTTGGTTTTAATTTCAACAAGAAATTCAACTTAATTAAGATTGCAACCGCAAATGTGATACACATTTATGTAATTTTAAATATAATAAAATTAGACTGTCATTACATTTAGAGTAAAAAAAAAAAACATGAAATGCATTAGCTTGCGACTCATATGTGCATATGAATTTTTAAATGCTTATGACAAGAGTTAATGAGTAACCAAGGAAAGTTGATTAAACCGGGCATTGTGTGGTACTTATAAATACATTTAGAAGCGACTAGATTGCCTAATAATAAAGCTGATTGTACATTGTGAAGATTTGATAGAGCTTTATTGGGGGAGTTTTACTTCAATCCATTTTGGCGGTGGTTTAAGTATAGTTTTATCTTTTATAAAAGATAATGTGTTAAATATACCAGATCTTGTACTAATTAATAGTTATTTTGAAGTAGTTTATATATTCCACTGACCACATTAGATACATATCGAAGGCTTATATTCAATACCCCCTATCTGCATTTTCACAAAAATGAGATTCTGATATAAAAATCCACCTAAGACTTAACAGTCATCGGTGATGTTAATGCTGACCTTGTATAACGCTTGACATAATAATTTACTCCCAGTATAAATTTACTATTAAATTGCAGTCAGAATTACCATCAGTGATGACAGGTAAGTCTCTAACATCGCAAAGTAGTTTTTGTAAAAATTGCAGATACGAGGGTATTGAATATAAGCCCTCGATAGTTTTTTTTATTTGGTTTTTTTAAACAATTTGTTTCGCAGCAAAGCCCAGTCACAAACTACATACATATATAATACACAATCCGTGGGCTTTTAATTAAATTAAAAATTATTTTGAGCGAAGCTGTTTGTTTGACTCACCTGCACAACAAATTTGTATGGAAATTTACGGCGCGCTTGCCACTTTTCAATCGGATTCATAAAGAAAAATTGCAATTTACGACGCATCCTTTCCTCGTTGTAAGAGGCCATAGGCGAAGAACCTTCCATGTTATTGGAACTTGAGGGCAATTCACTGGCTTCAACGCCACCAGTGCTATGTGCTCTATGAGGCGCAAACACGTTTGGCCCCTCATTGGCCGCCTCTATACCAACAGCACAACCAGCTGTAGCGGCGGTCAATGGCGCTGTCGCCGCTGACCTTGGCTGGTTTCTATTATATTCATCATCACTTTCGCAACGCGAATTTTCACCGCTGCTGTTGCTGCTACCCCGAATCACTCCGCCTGCGTGCTGCTGGCCTTCGCTGCTATTACGCAGCGTTGCGTCATAGAGATTTCTTTGGGGCTGTTGTTCTTTATAAGGTAGTTGTTGGGGAGCAGCTGACGCTGGTGCTCCACCGTAACTTTGCATCTCAATACACTGCAAAAGTGTTGTCTATATGGTGGGGTTTGGGACTTTTTCTTTTGCACTCACTTGTGGCAAAAGAAAAATCACCAAAGTTTTTTTGTGCTTCCGTGTTTTATTTGTTCGAATATTGGATTCACTTTTACACTTCTGTACGCGTTCGAATAACTTTATCAACTAAATTGCGAGATCGATGAAAAGTTAAAATTTGCTGGATGTTTTAGTATCGGGGTAGCAGGTAGCAGTGATAGATTTCTTTTCCTTGCCTTTGTGTTTTGATATGGAATAAAATACGGTGGTGGTAGTTTGAAATGAAGGAATCGCAAATCCAACAAACAATGAATGTCAGAACAGGGATAGATCACAAAACTTCCACTGGAATGCACTACCGGAAGTATAGGGTGATAATTGCAAATGCATTTGACAATTCGTAGATAAACAAAATAAGCCTTTTGTATACATATGTATGTAAACGTTCGATCCAATCAGCAATCAGCGTAGTGCGAAAAACTGTGTTGCAATAAAATAAAGAAAATAAGATGAGGCCTTTGCATCCCTATAGTCCCTATCTTACTATAGGGAATTCATCTTATTTTCATTGAAGAATCTGACCTTACACGTTATTTCGTAATAAAACAGGGTGGCGCCGAAAAAGATTTATGTGCACTTTTTTCTAGTGACCGCTAGATGACGCCGAGCTGTCAATTATTTGACAGTTTCCTTATATTTCTTGTTCCATGCCGGAAGTTTAGTTTAACTGTGAATTCTGTGGTGTTAAGTTTATGCTATTTGCAAATTATTATTTATGTTTCACAACGAAAAAATATTGAAATTTTTACTGCATTCTGCTGGAAAGCATTTCTTAACACAAAAAATTTGCAGAAGAGAGCGTAAAAAACGTGAGAGCTGCAAATTTCTGCTAGCGAATTTTCTGCCAACAGAAATTTGCAGTCATATGTTTAAAAAGCAGCTGTTCAAAACGCACAATGAAAAATATGACAAGTTTATTTTAATTCACTTTTATAAAACAAAATGAGCGCATCGTTATCAAAACACATTGAAATATTGCAGAATGTAAGTATTCAGAATGTAAGTCCCTGTAAAAATAGTTGGACCATATAGTCTATTTGTGGCATATTGGAGTACTTACAAAAGTGCTCATCTGTCATGCTATAGCGGACCACTGCTCTGCGTTCACTGCGAGCACTGATCGTGTTTTAACGAAATGTGATTGAAGGGCAATGGGGTATAGTCGTTGTGCTGCGTATGCAGTTACAGTTGCACGGATATACTCAATCGCGATTCTTGCGTCCTCGTTCGCGCACTCTGGACAACGTGAGCAAAACAAAATGAGTGCATCGTTATCAAAACACATTGAAATATTGCAGAATGTAAGTATTCAGAATGTTAGTCCCTGTAAAAATAGTTGGACCGTATAGTCTATTTGTAGCATATTGGAGTACTTACAAAAGTGCTCCTCTGTCATGCTGTAGCGGACCACTGCTGTGAGATCACTGCGAGCACTGATCGTGTTCTAACGAAATGTGATTGAAGTGCAATGGGGTATAGTCGTTGTGCTGCGTATGCAGTTACAGTTGCACGGATATACTCAATCCCGACTCTTGCGTTCTCGTTCGCGCACTCTGGACAACGTGAGCAACCCATGTGCGAGATGCGGTAACCAATCCGAGTGGAGCCTTGGGTCACGGCAGAAAGAGAGGGAGCTTTGGTGGGGCCACTCCGAATTATTCGGCTTAAAGAAATGTATATGGTTGTAACAAAACCCAGGTCAAAGCAACTTTATAATAACTTTCATTTTATTACTAACCTGGCGGAATTAAACACGGTAGAATTCGAACAGAAGGCCAAAGAATTACAAATGGTTTTCTCTAAAGACTTAAAAGACGATTTTCCAGAAGAATGTATCCCCTTCATGCCCTGTGCAGTATAAAAAATTACGATCGGAAGAGTTCTATCAGTTTGTTTGAATGGCTACGAGCTGATGGTCTGCAAACCATTTACACATACGTAGACATCTACTCCCGCCAGCAACAGGTAACTATGATCCGAATAAACGGCGCAGTTGACCTGATAAAAATTGTTCCCTGACAGACAGCAGTAATGCGGATTAACGAGCCACGAGGTTGTGGGTTCGAACAACACAGAAAGTAGAATTTTACTTTTTTATCTAGTCTATTGCTTTTATTTATTTTTAATGTAATTACACCGTGCGATAAAAACAAAAAAGTTTTAAAACACGAAAGAATCGATATACCCACGGAACTATGGGGCGAATATAGTAAACCAGCGATTTTAGTTTTTCACTCTGACCTTAGGATATTTTTTCAAAGGACTTTGAAATTTCGAAGATATGGTTAATTAAAATAATAATAAAAAAATGAGTGCAATGTAGAATATGGGTATCAAATGAAAGAAAAAATTCATTTGAATTCAAAAACAATAAAGTTGTTTTGTTAACAAGGACGAATAGGTATTGAAAATGCGCTTCAGTAAAGTTTGCAGGACGGAATTTGATGATATGGTCATGTGTATATTTGTCCCCAAACAATACTTTTTTGTTTTAAATAAATCCTGCAAATTTTCAAGGCTTTTTAAATAAAAAAATTGTAAAGAACATTTTCCATGCCCATTCGCCTTTATGCACCAAAAAAATTATTCTACAGAATTTCTTCTTATCTTTGATATCTTTGATACCTTTATTTTTATTCTATATTGCATTGAATTGTTTAAGTAATTTTTTGAAATAACCATGTTTTTTAAATTCCAAAGTCCTTAAAAAAATCCTTACGTCAGAGGGAAAAACTAAGTACGCAGTTTTACTTTAATTTGACCATACTTTCACGAATATATTCGTTTCTTGGTGTCCAAAATTTACTGTCGCACGCTATAACACCGCAGACTTTTCAACAAAATTAAACACCAAAATTAAAAAAATATATAAATAAAAAATTTAAAACAAACGTAAAAAATTATTAGCAATCGCTCTAATCGAGGATCGAACCTGGATCCTACGCAATTGTAGTACGCAGCACACATCAATGCTGCCGTCTATCTGTGCAATTTTCATTTCACATATCGATGGCTGAGCGGATTACTTACTGGTAACAGTTGTCGTTCTATACCAGACACGCCCACTGATGGCAAAATTTTCCTTATGGAGCTCTGCCAGCGCTGGGCATGGCTGATGTATATCTTGTCGTTTTGCTTGCTTTTTTGCTTTTAGCTATCCTTCCATATCAATAGGTCTAAACAGATCGATGGCTGAGTGGGAGATCGACCTATCTCGGCAGCCAGTTCGAAAACGCCCTATCTCAGAAAATTTTTCATTAACGCCCTATCTCAGAAAACTTTTCAAGAACACCCTACTTCAGAATTTGATTGAAAAACGCCCTATCTCAGAATTTGGTTGAAGAACCTATCTCAGCTTATTTTCAATGTATTTTCGTTTGAGATAGGGCGTTTTTGAACCGAATTCTGACACAAGGCATTATTCGACCAAATTATGAGATAGGGTGGTTTTCAATCATGGTACAATAAAAACAGGTAGAAGCCAAATTGACATCAAACCTACAAAAGTCAAACTTTTCGGGAGAGTAAAAATAAAAATGAGCGTGTGCAAGGAAAAATAAAAAATTACATTTCGCTGGTTGACGTTTTTGAGTAAATTTGAAGTTTTGTTTCTATTTATTTATTTTTCTTTAGTTAAAATTTGTTAATTTGAATGTTGTTTTATGTTTTTAATTTATGAGTTGCAGTGTTGTTGGAGGGACTTTCCGGCATAAGGGTCATAGGAACAGCACTTGGCATCAAACGTGCCTTTCCTGTACCTCCCGGTGCATTTATGAAATCTGCTGCTTTAAGATGTTTAACGCACAGCAAGGCATTTCGCTGCAGCTCTGGCCCACATTGAGGCACGTTAAATGGTATCTGCTTCATATTTAACACCACATAAAAAACAACGCTTCGGTGTTGCATTTTTAACACATACATTAAGTATAAACTGCACAACACTACAAAAATTCAAATGTTAATTAAAATTTGTTATTAACGAACATTCAAAAAAAAAACAACGATATGACATTCAAAGCGTAACGAAATATAGGAAATAAATGAAAAACAAGTTGAAGTTTAAAGGTTTGGTTCTCATGAGAGCAACGTCATTTTGGCTTCTACCTGTATTTATGTGCCTTGGTTTTCAATAAAATTCTGAAATAGGGCGTTTTCAATCAAATTCTGAAGTAAGGCGTTCTTGAAAAGTTTTTTGAGATAGAGTGATTTTGAATTTGAGTATATTCATTGTTCCGTGTGTTTTGAAATTTTCTATTACTGTCACATGGCGGAATCTATCGTTGATGTTTTTGCCCACCCATCGACCAGTTGCAAAACCGCCTAAATCGCCGTTGTGGCAAAAATGAGATTTGGTAACCCTGAACTCCAGGCATCAAGATTTATGCATAAGAATCATAAAATCTGTATTAAAACAAGAGATTTGTAAAATAATAGCTAGAGAAAATACTGCCTATCAAGGCAATGCCTTCAAAGAAAAAATGGTTTTTTTCGCTCTCCTGCAAAATTTTAGTGTCGTAAGATAGGCGGTTTTGCAACTGGTCGATGGACAGTTTTTGCAAAAACATCGACGATATGTATTTCAATAAATTAATATGTAGTGAATACCTAAATAGTGGGAGCTGAGTAAGGGGCGGCACGTACTATAGGGATTAGGCCGGAGAATACTGCAAATCCGCCACTGTTCCGCCCTCAGGGCTAAAATGTGTTTCATCGATTAGTGATTTATTTTTCCAAAACAACAAAATCTAGTAATTTAAAGTAAAACAGTGAAGACAAACAATCATTAATCGCTTTGCGTTAGCCATCAAATTAGCATAACACACAATCACTTTCTTCTCGACTTTCTTCTAGCAGCTACCAGTTAATCGCGCTAGTTCATTTTGCCGTTAATGCCAAGTAAACCGCGCTCAGCCAAGTTTAGTACAGAAACAATCTTTGGCCCTTATTGCTTTAGCGTACCTACATGGGTCTATTATCTTCTGAATTCGATGACAAAACCAAATGTGTGAATTAGTTAAATTAATTTTAGAAACAGTTGAAAACGAAAATTTTCTGATGGGAAAAATGTTGTGATTATTTATTTACAGATTATATGTAGACTAACCAATGCCCGCCCGCTGCGCGGCGCCTAATAAGATATTTTGCGTTGGCCACTACAAAAATAGCGTTAAAAGGCAAAAGCGGTCTGAAAAGTAAACACTTTTGTTTTTAGTTGAAATTGAAACGTCCAACGAGAATAATCCTCCTTACACATAGGTTAAGAATAGTAGCGCTGTGATACCATATGGAATACTAATCCCTTTCGATGTCATGAGTTTTACCGATGGTACATGAAAAGTATTCCCGTACATTGGCTAAATGAGTCGTGTGATCTCTTGATATACTTACCGTGTTACTTATTGGACGGATGAGGTCGAATATTTCGTTGTCAATTTGCCACTTTTACAATTCGTCTTGATATTTATGAACTAGTATATGTGAGTCTCTATTGCTGTAATAACGACCGCCCGAGCAATTTCGTCAATCGGAGGTAAATGCAATGTCGCATTAAGAGTGTATGAGGGCGTCAGACAAAGGTGCGCTTACATAATTTTGCGGTCTGTATACTTAAATGCATCCTTGATTTAGCCATCTGAAAAGTAAATTCGTCTAAGATAAACATAGGGCCAAAGCAGACCAAACCACGTGTGGGTTTTTATATATTTCGGCTGCAGCGCCATCCATTGGGTTCCTTTTCTGCAAAACCATTGCTTGTCATGAAATGAATACGCATTATGAATTTCAACCAGATTTTATAAAAATACGGATTTTCTAAATACCTAAACTCCAGTGGGATCATTTTTAGCAAAGGAATTTTTCATCATACAAATAGCTCATGTTGCGAATTTGAACGAAATCGATTTATAAATACGACTTTCATAAGTAGCTCTACTCCAGCGCCATCTACTAAGAAATTGAAAAACAACACAGAGTTATTACGTTTGTGTAGAATTTTCAAAGAAAAAAACGCATACTCCCTGCGACCATTCAAATAATACCATTCAGTTACTTATGCATATGAAAAATGAATCATCAATAGTTTTCAACAATAATTAAAAAAGCAAAACAAGAAAACTGAATAAACAGGCTGTTGAAAAGATTTCCACGGTTCATTGCCTCTTGCAAGCCTTTCAAAGATGAGTTAGATTCCATTGATGCATTTAGAATAATTTAGATTAGTACACCTATATATGTATCTACATACATTGGCACTAGCTTTGCGCTCTTACAATTTTCATACTTACAAACAATGAAAAGGTGTTTAACAACCAGCAACAAAGAACTACAACAACAGCAGCAGCGTGCAACAAGTCTTTCAATAACAAAAACAATAAGATGCGTACGTGTGTATTGCGTTGTTGTGACAGGCGTGTAATTTCATTTACTGCATTTTTTTCAATAAACACTTTTTTCCTCAAAAGATTCAGAATACATATATACGTATAAAAAGAGCAACTAATTTTCGGTTCCATCTCAACGCCGCTAACCGCAAGAAAATCACGCACGACAACGAAAAAAAAAATTTTTCGAATAAAAGATTGGAATAGAAGAGATCGATTGCTGAAGACAAGTAAGATAACTGCCTGTATAAGGAAGTATATAAAAACGATAAGGCAACAAACAGTTGGCTCACAGCAGTGGTGACGAGACCTTTCCTATACCTTCTCCAACCAGCCAACACCGTCACTCCTCGTCCGCCGTTAAATAGGTAGCAAGGCAGTTGAAAGCAAGGCGGGAACAGCGACCTTAGGCAGAGGCTTGTAGGCCATTCACACACACACACACACAAACATCTTTGAATGGATGTGCGCGTACGTGTGCTGAGATACCGAAAACCGCATTTTACCGAAAGAACAAATGACTCGAAATCAATCAAGTCGTGCCTATTGTTCAATGCCTCAATATGCCATGTTGTTGGTCATGTGGCAGAGTAGAGAAATGCTTAGGATTTTTAAAAAGAAAATAAAAGAAAAACACCAACAACTTTTATTATAATAACAAAGACGAAGAAAGAAAGCAACAAAAACTAAATGAGAAGATACAAAAAATCACTACAACAGTAAATTTGGAGTGCATGTTAAGGTTGAGGAAGCAATCAGATAAGCATCAATTTGGTGTGGCCGGCCAGTGTTGTGGTGGGGACCTCTATGCAGACACTATGTGTATGTATGTGGTGAGTGTGTTTGTGTCTGTGTGAATATGTCAAATGCCTATGCATTTCAACTTTATTAGGTGCAATAATGTGATTATTGTTATTTTGGGCTGAATTTTGTTTCTTTAATTTTCTCTTGAAATTCCAAACTGTCATTCAGCTGACAAGAATGTGTAGAATGCTTACCTAAACAATTTGTGACAAATGATGGCTACATTTTTGGAATTCTCAATCGATGCGCTGTTGCCTCGATAACCGCCGCCTTACCGTGAACTGGACTTGATATTGGTCGTCTTTTAATTTTAATGACCAATTGAAGTGTCACTAACCGGCAGGTGGGCTCTTTAATGATAATTTAATTTTTAATCGCTTCCTGAAATTTAAGTGCTAGTATTTGGTAGATAATTTGAAGTGCTTTTTGAAGAAATTGTCAGAAGTGGGATACTAATTGGAGTGAACTGAGAAATAGAAATTTGAAGACATTTAAGTGGTATTAAAAATAAGTAATTTCTGCGAAGTTGTTGGTGATTAAAATTCATTGCGGATTTGGTTCAATTTGAGCAGTGAAACGCGTCGTTGACAAGTAATTTTTAAGCAAAAAACAAAACCGACTTCAAATCGCATATAAACATTTAAGATTATCGTTAATCTCTTCATGATCCAATGATCGGATTTAAACCAAATTCGTATGGGAAAACCTGTGAGCAAACACCTTTCCTTTAAAGAAAAAATTATAGAAATCGGTTAACGTGGTCCAAAGTTATGCGGTAAAATACATTAAAAAAAACTATTCCGACGAATTGATAACCATCCTCCTTTTTATGAAGTCGGTTAAAAATATCCTGTATCTGTAAAGTATTTAACAACTGAGTCAGTAACAAATGTGTATTTAACAAATTTGAACCCGCTTAGGTTCAATTAAACGGTTCACATTACCGAGCGTGCACTGTACTTATTTATTATACTTATTATTATAGCTACATAGGTCACTAAGGCAATGATGAAAGCAGTAGCTACATATACCGATTGTAATATCGATAAGAAATGCGGATAACAGTAAATACAACGATAATAATAAAATAAACACCAACACAAAGCAAAATCGGTGCTTTGTTCCCACTACAGTCGGGTCTACGCAATCGGAATGACTCAGATTCGTATATGGCCAAGAGCTGTCACTCCAGCATCAGTATCCAAAACCTTTAAGGAATTTGTATGCTGTTACAATAACAATCAGCTCTTACAAATGGATAAATCGTCGTTGCTTTGAAAGTTCCATAACATAAATATTTTCAGTCACGGCATCTTCCACCAAGGCCACATTATCATCTTCCCCAGCCTAACCTTTTCTCAATATTTGAGTGCTGCGCATTTTACTTTCATAAATCACCGTCTTCACCCTCTCTCCTTTCTCTGCTTTCCTTTTTTCATCTGTTTTACCCTTCGTTATTTTATGTTGCTAAGCGTCTAATAGACACACGTCACAAGTTATTACGGAATTAGCAACTATGTTGCAACAAAAGATGAGCTGGAATTCAGGAGCGACACGCGCTCGTAGGCATAATGCAACAATTGCAACAATTTGCGCTTTAACGAGTTCATGGGTATACTATGTAGACTGTTCTAGATCATATTTCAAATTCGAATGAATGTGTGTGCAACTTGGTGCGAGACATGTATTTAATAAGGCGTCGATAAATGCGATGGTTGCAACGTTTGAGATTGAACGGTTTTAGTCTACAGCTGTGTGACGCGCCTTAAGTCATTTTTTTGCCGACCGACGCCAATTTGATGAGCTATAAGATATCAGAGAACGAGGTTGGGACTCATTCTGTAGGATTATAATGTAAAGGTGGTGAAGATACAAGATCTAATAGACACTGTTCGTTCAATAATTCCTCCGAAATGTGGCGTAGGAAGTCAGAAGAAGCACGGAGAAAATCAATTATTTCATAGCGGAGTGATTTGAAGTATTAATTTCATGGAAACAGGAATCATTCGGACTCGGCTATAATTACACTAAGCGCCTAAAATTACGTAAAAAATAATTATACAATTTATTTCGCTGATTTCTTAATAGCTGATTAGGTCTTAATATTTCGAGCACTTACGACCGAGTTCATCAGTGTAGACTTAACCACAAACAAGAGTTTAATTATTAATTCATTTTCACAATTGCTTAGTTACTTTAGAGAGACTGTTAGACCTCCATATTAGGGAGAAACTTACACTATACACAATTTGCTTATGCCAAAGGCAAATCAATGAACTCGGCTCTACAGTATCTGGTTAATAGGATCAAGGAGATCGCTCTGTCTACCTTCTTGGACATCGAAATTATATCATCCTTGGGCAATACTCAAGTGAAGATCAGACTGGTGAGAGGCTGCCCACAGGTAGGGGTCCTTTCTCCCTTTTTTTGGTCACTTGTGGTGGACGACCTCTTAATCAGACTACATGAGTATGGTTACGATGTTGAGGGGTACGCATTTGACTGTCTCGGAGGTTACAGCTCTTCGCGTAGTCTCAAACTGGTGTGCCAACGAGGGCCTCAACACACAAGTTATAAATCAAACCTTGGTTCGGTCACTCTTGGAGGAACAGTACTTGAATACTCCGATTTGGTCAAATATCCGGGGATTACGCTAGATAAGAGACTTAACTGGAGCTCCTATCTTGAGAGAACGGTTTCTAAAGCCATACGGGCCATGTGGGCCTGAAGAATACCTTTTGGTAGAACATGGGGATGAGCTCAAGGCTGATGATGATTGAGTGGCTTCACTATATGATCGTCCGTCCGATTGTGTCTTATACATCCATAGCATGGTGGCAGAAGACACTCTAAGCAACTGCCATATTTTTCTTTAGCAAACTGCAAAGATTGGAATGCATATCCTCTGGATATACTGCGGCTCTAGTATCGCTCCTAGGATGGATTCCTCTCCATATTTTTTTATCCAGCAAACAGCAGCTACGAGGTAGCTGCAACTTCGACTATTTAACGACGGCTTCTTCACAGATAAGCTTTATGCAGGTATTGGGAAGATACCAGGGTTGGGATTATGCGTAATTTCTGATTCCATGACTAAACAGGTCTGCTTTGGCAGAAAGTTCCAAGAGATAATCCCCGATGGCGAAGATTGGGCAATGGGCTCTCTGCAGTTGATATCAGGGACGTAAACTGTACTCAGACGGTTCAAGGATGTAGGAGAGAGCACCAAAAATGCAATTCCCATCGGCAAATGGTCGACGCTGTTTCAGGATGAAATGGTCGCAATTTTAAACTGCGCAAAATTACATCTTGAAAAGGGTTTGAAGGATGCCTTTCTAGTTATCTTTTCAGAAAGCCAAGCAGCCATCCGGGCCCTTTCACAGAGGACTATGAAATCCAAGCTAGTTAGATATTGCTTTTACGCGCTACAAGTTTTGGCAGCCAAAAACACGGTAACACTGTGCCGAGTACCAAGCCATTGTGGAATGGAAGGCGACCCGCTCGAAATAGTTCGGCGCTTGGAAATAACTTTGGCGGTACGTTCTTTTGCAACTGACAACGTAGTGTGTCGTCGGAGGTGTTCATTTTGTGCTTTACTAGTAGATGACAATGGTCACGATGAAAATTTTGGTGCTACAAACTAAAATAAAACACGGCTTACCTCGTAAGGTGCTTACCTATTTTCCCAGTGGGGCTTTTATGAAATTTGTTTACATATACATACATACATACATATGTATGTACATATTTCTTTCATATAACTTATTTTATCCCTAGAGGAATTATTGAGATGTAAGTACGCAACTAATTACATACATAGACATGCAACTACATACCATTAATACGCCCTCAGCCATAAGTACCATTAGCTAATAAGCTATTACTACTTAGTAAGATAGGTTCATAAATACATACATATGTATTTACATACACAAATTAATACATCTATCTATGTATACGTTGCTAAAATACACTGCCAGAGAATACAAAGCAACTTCTTGCAAAAACGCCAACAAAAACGAAAAAAACGATAAGACGACGATCCCTGTAATGGCACAATATTTGCGCACGCGCACGCGCACATTCCAATCCAACACTTGAGAAAATTCCTTCTACATGCTGCTTACATACACAAATATGTATATCCGAGGCCAGCGACAACTTAAATTGCAAACGAAAAAGTCAAAAAACGCGCAAACGATATACGACAACTAATGCTTTTGAGAAGGCTGTCGACGGTGATTTTGCTTTGGCTACTGCTCCTGTGCACTTATCAATTTTTTTAATAACAATTTTCATCGACAATGAAAACAGCGACAACACAAATGCAACAGAGGAATAACAAATACAAAAAAAAGGGTACTAGGAGCCGTCTGCTAGGAAAGAAAGAAAAAAATGCAAGCGAAGACCAACTGCGCTGCTCGCAAAGATTCGAAAGCAAAAGCAATGTAATTTTGCAGCCACAATGTGCCAGCAACAAATGTAACAGCAACAAATATCTGCTAGAAACTCTAGCAGCATCAGCAACGGCATGTCTGGCAACTAAGTCACAATAAAAGCGGCAACGGCGGCGATGGCGGCTGCGGCGACGACAGTTCAATGGCCAAAGCGAGTTACTACTACTACGTGAATAACAATGAAAAAGCAGCAACAACGTTAACGGCAGAAAGGCTAAGCAGCGGCACTCTAAAGCACATCGTCATTGCTGTGCATTGTTGTTGGTTGCTGCGACAAGTTGCCTTCGCCTTCCCTTATTTTGTTCCTGTTGCTGTTGTTTTGATTTCGCTGCTGCTGCGCACAAAAGGCCAAAATGCAATAGCAACGCAACAGCAGCAGCAACATCAGGAACGGCAGCAGCAGTCACCAACAGGCAATAGCCAACGCAACCAACAACAGAAGCGATGGGTGCAGCTTTACCAACAAAACTGGCCGGCAATTCATTGCAGTGCATTTTATGCCACTCAACGCAGTAATGCAGCATTTCACCCCAGAGCCATGTGGTGCAGCGCAGTGCGCGCCAGTGGTTCAAAAACTTTTCTCCATTGGAATGATAAAAATGTAAGCAGCATGTGAGACATAAATATGTAGATGCAGATAGGAGTGTGAGGATAGTCGACGAATAGGGCAGGTAAGTTTGGTGATAGAACTGAGGTAGAGAGAGAGAGAGAGAGAAGAGAAATAGATTTTGATGTAGGAGAGAAACAATTAAAAGCCTTGAATAGAGGTACAAGAGAAAGAAGAAAAAATATTGATATAGGAATAGAAAAAAATACTAATAAGAAAATAAATATTTGACTAAGAGCGCGGTTACCCACGAGCGTGTATGTAGCATACCGTAGAGTTGCGTAGAAACATATGAAATTCGTTGTTGATAAAGAGAGCGAGAGAGAGAGAAGCAACGTCAACGTCGCGGTCATACGATGGTGAGTTTTCATTAACATGCAGATCCCATAAGATAGATCGTGTCAGCTGACACGTTCGCCTTTTTTACGTCCGTGGGTAACTGATTTTAAGTTTGAGATTGATATACAGGAAGATACTGAGGTACCGACGAAGGTAAACATAAACACAAAGACAGAGCTAGTGATAAAAATAAAGATCGATAGAGAGATAAAGATAGAGATAAAGATAGAAAAGATATAAAATATAACAAAAGCAATGGAGATAGAGACAGAGATAACCAGACATATGAAACAATATTTGGTATCAGATATCGACATTACAGAGAAAAAACTATTGGCGATCTATCAAAGACTAGTAAACACCCGTCGTGGTTCACTACGCCTTTGAAGTATTTTTGTGTTGTTGCTCCCTCCCAAAACTCTTATCGCCTCATTCATAAAAAAAAACATTTAACGGGCTTTATGAAGGGGGATATTCAAACAAATTTTCGATTTATGGAGCATTCTTTATTTTTTTTTATCAATTTGGGTGTTAGTTAATATATTTTCGAAGCTATTTAGAAAGTAGGTAGAATATCGGCTTTCTACAGGAAATTTAATTTATAATCTTATAACTCGAGCCTACATATCGCGCACTTCTTCAAAGGTGTACTAATTCAATATTAACGTTATCTTATGAATTCAACTGAATTAAATTTCTCATATAGGTGGCAACCCGCTTCAAAATTATGTTAGACAGAAAACTTTCTTAAACGTCTTTAGTAGTAAACCTCTTTATGTATTTTATTGATATAAATGAATAAAATTTTTCAAACAGGTGGCAACCCTCCTGAAAAATATTTTCGGCTGTATAATTCCCTAAACCTCTATAGTTCCGATATTTCAGTATTTAATTTGTCTTAATAATTAAATTAAATTCAAATTTTTCAAACAGGTGGCAACCTTCAATAAATAAATGTTTCGGCTTTAAGATTTCTTAAATCTCTTTTTTTTTGACAGCCATGTTGCAATATTTATTTTATATTATCAATTAACCTAAACTGCAATTCTCAAACAGGTGGCAACTCACAAATTTTTTCCTGCTATATTTTAAGTTAGACCTCAAGCATACGATTCCATGTATTTGTTTTCGAGTGATCCGCGTATAAACACACAGACAGACAAAAATTCTAAAAATTGTTGACGTCCCTCCTGTTGCTGTAATAAAGACCCCTAATATTAATTGTATGTCTAGATCAGTGCCAGGTACTAATATACAGGTATATGAAAGCGTGAAGTGTTCGAAACGCATTAACTCGAGAGAAGAGGAAAAAACGCATCAGCGACAACTAAAAATGAATGAAAAATGTCTATAGAAAAAAGTTTGAGCATCCCATTCTGCTGCTGCATCTACTTTGGAATCCCCCCCCTTTCCAGAGAGCATAAAGATTTTTATTTTACTTTTACTGTATTCACTCTATGCTATGTACATCCACTATACACATTGCTGCTTCTGCTGGTATTTTCGCCGTCTTCATTGCATTTTTATATCTAAAGCAAGTCGAGAATTTACTCGCCCAGGAATCTCCAGGGACTGCATAGCCTGCCATCCAGCCAAACCAACCAACCAGGCAGCCAGGCAGCCGTCCAGCCGTTCAACCGTTTTGGGTTTGTCGCGCACGGCGTTCAATATTTGCCGTCGGCAGTCAGTAGACAGTTGGCTTGGGGAGGTTGTGAACTAAAGAGCGAAAGAGCAAGCTCTTTTTATTGAATTAATGTATTAGTTCGTGCATTAAAGTGAACTAAAATTTTCTGTGGCGATACGCCAATAAATATGGAAATGAAATTTTAACACATATGGCATCTCGTTTTTCGCTGTAAGGGCATAAAGAAGATCGGAATTCGCGCTAAAAAGTCATTTTTTTCATAGAATTTCCAATGTTTTACATCGTTAAGTGCAATTTATGCAAAAAAGTACTCATTTGAGTTGGGGTTTGGGATTTGCTGTTTAACAAAAGACTTTCGTTTTAGGATGTCAAAGCGAAGAGTAATTTTTTCGCATTTCGAAGGCAAAACTGAAGAAAAGTCTTTAGGCCTGTAGATTAAGATGAAATGCAGGCACTACCGAATTTCTATAAGCATTGTTGGTGGCTCTCATTGGAAATTTGAAGACGACAGAATTATTATTGCAGAGGATTATCGAAATTTAGGAAAAAATTTCTTTTTTTATTTGTAAAACTTACATTTTTGTTGTTCTGTAACTCAGCTCCTACTACCGAAGTAGTTTAATTAGGTGAACTATAGTTCAATAAGATGAACGAACTAGAAGTGAACTAATCTTTAAAGTAAATTAAAAAATCCAACTCTAGTCGACAGTAGAGCCTAAGAGCCCAGCTTATGCAATACAGCCAAGTCGCATTTACTGCGACCGTTTCGGTTTTCTTTCACATTTTATTTAATGCACATAATTACATGCAATTATTGTTATTAATGCAATATTATTTTTATATGTCCATCAGCTTATTGTTATTTTTTAATTTTGCTTGTTAGAATCTCATGTTTTTGCGCACATTAAAAGAAATTCACTGCGACTAGCTAGCCAACGCCGACGTTCACCCAGCTGCGGTGAACGTGTTCTCGTACTCGTTGCTCTTCTTTTATTTAGTTAGACGACCTTTTTCTGATGCTTTTGTTTGTGTGTGTATGTAAGAGGGGGCGGCGCGACACATTAAACCATATTCTTCGAGTGGATTTACGCTATAACTTTGGAGCGCATTTTATGGCTAGTAAAATGGCAAACAGCGTGAAAATGGTTTATTAAATTCCTACTTAACAATCGCTTGATCAACATTGTGCGGCAAAGGAGACTATGTACAAGAAATTATGCATTCGTAATCTTGTATTAGTTAAGCCAAATAACTAGCAGAGCATTAAAATAGAGTCGAAGTTAATGGGTCAATTAAATGACTTAGGAATAGATTATTTAGAGCACCCACAAAGATTTTATTTAAATTTATTCGAGTAAATATAATGGAGTACTTATAATTTATTAGAAGCATTTATGTACTAAACTATTGTTAATGAACTGTGAAATTGGTTTGGATGTTTTAGAAAGTGAGTTGCATTTTAGAGAGATAAGGCAAGTGTTGCAGAAAAAGGAGCTGAAGTGGTCAGTTTAATTGCATATTACCACGGAATTCGAATGCCTGCTGCCTCTTTAACCTTTATGTCAATAGCAACATATCCGGGTATGTTTTGCGTTTTCAAATTGCTATATATTGGAAACAATACATCGGATTAACCTGATTTTACACCATATCCACAAGTCTGAGTGGGATTGGACTACCTAGACCAGAGATCTGACCATTTTTCGACTTTTACCCCTTACATCAACAGCTGCACACCCGGGTATGTATGTGAAAATGCATGCAAATATGTTGATACATTTGAAAATAAACTTTATTCCGAATCAAATTCTTTATTTAGTACAAGAATATAAAGATAATAATATTATCTAATATTATATTATAATATTATAATACATATAAATAAAATAAAAATATGAACAAGTTGGAAATAATCAACTTTTTAATTACATATATTTCATTGTGGCAAATTAGTAGAATGTGTTGCACAAACAAGTTTTTTGCACAATATGCAGCCTGCAGCCTTTTTGTTGGGCGTCGTTTGGAGCTTATACATATATAACAATTAACTTTTGTTCTTATTCTGCCCGTACTGTCACGTTCTTTATCGCCTCCTAGTTGCAACACGTAGAGAATATTCTGCTTATTCGACTATTAGTAGCTTCTAATTCTATTCCAGGTTTCGCCCGGTGCTCACTAAGTTGAAGAAGGAACATAATGCGTCGGTTTGTAGAAGCCTTCTGGTGTGGGTTGTCTCCACGTAAATTATGTACATATGTAATGTAATGGTAAATGGCATATATTCGTTCGCAGCTTGATTGAATATTCTGCTAAGCATTTAACCATTTTATTATAGACTCCCCTTATTATAACTTCCCTTTGGTTTTGTTGTGATCTAATATTAAAAGTGAATTTTTCTTAACACCTCTTACTACTTCAGTTTTGTAATGCATTCCTGAAAAGATCACAACTGATTTAGTTTTCTTCGGCACGAGCTCGTCGATTGTTGGCAGACCTGAGTATGTTGTGGGTTCGAAAGTGGCAGTTTGTGGTGTTACACCAGACCAAGTTGTCTCATCTTTGTCAGAATAATTTCCTGGTTTCACCTGGTCTTTCGTCCTTTTCTCATATTCACTTTCGTCTTCCGGGTCGTATTCTGGTGACTGGATTTCTTCTATATCGGAGTCATATAGAGTTACATCACATTCGTTATCCTCCACAATCGATTCAGATACCAAAGGCTCTCCGTCACTATTTTTCTCGCCTAAATCTCCTAACATCTGGCGAATGTATTCTTGCTGTTCCTCAAGATCTAAATAGTGCACTAAGCTGTCGTGGAGTGAGTCATTCACCATCTTACATTTTCACTTGTGTAAATTTTGTTTCAGTGGGGAATATGGTAATAAAAATCCGTATCTCTTCAGTCTCCAAGTTCTCCCCACATAAATTCAAGTAAATATCAGAGTATAAGTACTTTTTGCTTACGAGTTCTTCAAATTTGTACAAGCGTTGAACTAGATGATGTAACAAGAAACATCACAAGAATTATTTGCGCCTACTTGAAAAACCCTTTTCTCACATAATTATACAAGTTTTGTACCTAAACAATCCCTTTTACATATACATTCAAACCCCACGATCTTAAAGTGTGGTCTGAGAAACTCATTATTCATACAGTAAAATAACATATTTCTCAAATCTGGTTTTATATACTGAAAATAAACATATTTTTTTTTAGAAAATAACAATTAAGTCTTAGCAAGATTAAAAGAAATGTGTCAACTATTCACATTTTCGTCATAACTCAATGCCATTTCCCATACAAAATGTATGTGCATACCCGGGTATGCTGCTGTTGACGTACGTATAGTTTTTCTGCTGTTGACATAAAGGTTAAAAGAGTTTTGACCACTTATGGCATAACGACAGTTCAAAATCTCGCATAAATAAATGTTTAATTTGTCAGCCCCTTTTTGTGCGCTAATTTCATTAATAATAACAACAATAGATTGGCGCTTACACATATGTTAGTGTTTGGCCGAGTTTCTCCTCCGACTTGGGGCGTGCGCCTTGATATTGTCACACAAAGCGGAGGTACCTACAGTTTTACGCCGACTCCGAGGGGCGATTGTATTTTTATGAGAAGTTGTTTTTCATGGCAGAAATACACTCGCAAGTTTTGCCATTGCCTGCCGAGGGGCGACCGCTGTTAAGAAAAAAAAACATTTTTTCTACATTTTTCTTGCGATGTTGCTTAGACCAGGGTTTGAACCCAGGTGCTGCGGAGTGGAAGCGCGCATTGCTTACCACTGCACCACAGCGGCTAATTTCATTACCTATACAAACAAAACCATCTCATTAGCTTTTTCGAAAATTCTGATAATAGATTAAGACTCGTAATGCTTGTTTAATTGAATAAGTCAAATTATCATTACTTTCATAACATAATTGCACAGACTATTAAGTAGGTAAAGTGCTGATTTGGGCCAATTTTTTCGATAATAGAAAATAACCACTGAGGTGAAGTTCGGGAATAGCAGCGGCTTGCGATTTAAATAAATTAATTATTACTGCATTTGAGAAAGGAAGTTTATCGTGCATATTAAGCGCATATTTTTAGGCATACATATATGTAACTTGCTCAGAGCTCCTCAGTGATGTTTAGCAAGTACGGGTCAAGATATTTAAAACGCAGCTTCTCAAAGGCTGTACAGCCTAAGAGATAATATTGCGATATTTCCGCCCCATTGCAGTCGGATCTGGCAGTGTGCTGGCCAAACCCGCATCAGAATCTAGAGCTTTGACTTTTAGAGTTTAAGAAGCTCTCTTGACCATCTCCAGTTAACCCAAAACTCTCTGAGCTAGAGCGTGAGTGGTTAGCATGTAGTCTTAGATTAATCTTAAACTCGCTTCTCTAACGACATGTTCATTCGACGTCCTGTGGTTGGGCTGACTATCTTTAATATAATTTTAAATTACTGAGGTGGTGTGGAAGCCTTAATTTGAGGCTGATGAAAAGTTGTAGACATAAGTCTCTCCGCCGAACTTTTCGGAAAACGTTTCGAATCGTTAAAAGTACACTAGTCCTAGGGATTGCAACCTGGGGTGAAACGGCTAGGCTGGTAAATATTCTGAAAGCACTGCCCTACATACCACCAGCTTGGAGGCTGGTTGACGTCGCTTTTATGCCTAAGGTTGGTACGGATGCCTATACTAGCCCCAGAAGCTACAAGCCTATCAGTATGACATCCTTCATGCTATAATGTCTGGAAAGATTGGTACAGTTGCACATTCGTAGAGAAGCGCTCTCATGATCAACATGCCGATGAGGCGGGGAAATCCTGTGAGACGGCTTTGCAAAATCAGGATGCCAGAATTAGCAATGCCATCTATTGAAAACAATTTGCCGTGGTAACTTTTGTAGACATTGATGGTGCTTTTGACTATGCTACCTTCGAGAGCGGGTGCAATTCTGCTCCACTGGTAAATTGGATTCGAGAAGGAGGTCAGTATGTCACGTGAGGAGTTAACACGGATTACCCTCAGGGTGGTGTGCTTTCCCCTTTGCTCTAGTGCCTGGTAATTGATTCTCTTTTTGTCACTCTTAATGACTCTGATATCTACGCTCGAACCTGTTCGGAAGATGTGGCCTGTCTAGTCATGGGCCTATCTCTGCCGGCTGTTTGTAGGAAAGCGCAGATAATACTGAATATGATGATTGATGATTGACACTTGATGGGATGCTAATGAGCTCATCGCTAATCCAACCAAAACTAGTGTTGTGCTCTTCACTAGAAGGGGAAGGTTTCGTGGTTTCATTCCCTCACACTTAAAGGGGTCACAATTCAAACTTTTCCCGATGTGAAGTACCTAGGGGTAAATATGGATACAAAAATATCGTGGAAATCTCACGTGGAATACAATACCTCCACAGCATTGCCAGCATTTTGGCAATGTAAGCCGGTCTTAGGCAAAACGTGAGGTCTGTCAAAAAAGGGAATCCTCTGGATTTATACCTCTATGATCATCAGACCCATAATCTGCGATGCGGAAATTTCTGGCGCCAGAGATCTGAGCACTTGTGTCTTTTCAATACCACAGGATAGTACGCCACCATTACATTTGTTTAAGACATTCTATAACCTTTATATAACCTGAGATTGCATGCTGGTTTAATACCATGCAGAATATGGGGTCTTTATCGAAGTTAATGGGGATAAGCTTCTCTTTTCACTTGAGGAGTATAATTCGGCCTTCCAGGCTCAGGTATTTAGGTGGAAGATAAGGAGTTTATGTGTCCGCAGTGACAGCCAAGCTGCACTTAAAGTATTGGTCAGCCCTCTAAAGGTGGATTCATCGTTTTAATTCAAAACTTTTCTCGCATGTGCTTGTTGTTGCGTTTCTCGTACAAAGAGAGAAATATAACAACAACCATATGGGAGAAAAATTTCAGAACTAGAACGATGAATCCGCCTTAGCTAATTCCAAACTATGTAGTTCGGCAATGCAAGTTTCGACTAACTTAAGGTGGCAAGCATAACGAGCTTGCTTTACTCTGGGAACCAGGTCACTCGGAGTACTTGGTAATGATACATCTGACCATTTTGCCAAAATTGGCTCATTGCCTTTAAGAGGAAGAGACGATGAAACATTTTTCGTGCTTCTGCCCCACCTTTGCAAGAATTAGGTATGAGAATTTTGGCCGCGATGTGTTGAGAGACGAACACCTGACACCCAACAAACTGCTTAGGCTTATTCGTAAATCGTGCAGATTTAACAGATTTAAAGGGATATGAAAACAGTATAATGGACGGCATGTAGTCTGAGTGCTATTTTCTGCCCTTGATCTTTTGTGCCTGGTTCCGACGAAAAAAAAATAACACTAGTCCTTCATTGCAGCTGCTGCTTTCCCTTTCCTGTTGTTGCTCTACCATCGCTTGTCTATGGTCATAAATTCTAAAGACATCACATGCAAGTACTTGCGAAGTTTATTTCTTCCTTTATTTTTGTGATAGAATCCGCCTCGGCAACCCTCCATCAGCGATCCAATAAATGCAACCACTAATAAATGAAAACCAAAATAAGATAAAATAGCCAATACTCTTTTTCACTTTTACTTTTTTTATAACTTTAACACATATTTTAGGCTGAAAGACCACAATCGCTGAAATGTCCATCAATTTGTCTCATCGAAAGCATAAAAATGTGCGTTCAGCGATGCGCATAAATACATACATGTGCACCTTAATATATTTATTTGTACATTAAATGATTGTAATTTGAGCAGCTTAAATGTACATCATAAATCGCAGTGGCCTGACCAACTGAACAATTGAATGTGCAGCCGCAATAAGCCACAGTTAATAGTCGGTACATTCGTCTTGGAAGAGGTGCGAAAAAGAAGCAAAACGTAAGAGCAGAAATCGCGCTGTAAGGCTTGTAATAAATGCAAAATCCAATAAATTCCCGCGTACATTCGATAATAAAACAATATTTAAAGCATAACTTAAGCTCATAATATTGAGAAAGAATTGATGATGAAAGATTCCGCGACAACAGCAGCAGCAGCAGCAGCACCAACAGACCAACAATCCGGTAGTAAGGGTGTAAAAGAATGTAAAAAACAATAATAAAAATTGCAAAAAATACAAATATTGATGTAAGTCGATACGAACGTGGAAGAGGTGCATTGAAAAAACTGCGCTGCTCATGAAAGGAGGAAAAAATATCACGAACGCGAAAATTTACAGAAGCATAAAATTGCACATTACAAGCCAGTGATTGACAATAAAGAATTAAGAGAGCGGAGATTGGTGAAGCTACGGCTGCCAAGCCAGTCGCTTTGCTATGCAAAATAACTTATTTTTGAAAATCTGAAAAGTAATTGTACAAATTTTACTTGTGTATATGGCGATTTAAAATAAGAACTCAAAGGATTTCAATGCTGTCTCTCGGAAAAACTGGCAGAGGGTGCTATAAAATATGAACCATAATTGTTAAAAAAAAAAAATGAATCAAAAAGGGCATACTCCCTACGGCAACAAATTCCGAGTATGTAAAATAGCAAAAGCAAAATTAAACGCATTCTTGCATGCACTTTAATATGCAACGAACAAACCTGCCAACGAACAGTATACACACGTATGTATGTATATAAATACATCTGTACGCTTGTATGTATGCATTAAAGCCTGAATTCATATAGGCAAACGTGGCATATTTCAGCGACTTTTCGCGTGTGCCAAACTCGAAATAAACCACCCGACCACTCCACCACTGCAGCTTTTACAACCTTCCTACCAGCCTTGTTGTGGGTTTAAGCCGCTGTGCTCTTCGCCTTGTACTCTGCGTGCTCTGTTGGCGCATGTGCGCAGTCGCTGGCGTAGAGAGAATTTCACTAAAAAAAAGTATGCTTATAAAATACGTTGCGCAAAAATGTGAAAAATGCTCAAATGGAACATGAAAATGTGAACGAATCTATACAACTACAACAGCTACAACTACAAAAATATGATACAAAGTAAGAAATAACACACAGTAGACGACAAATGTTGTAATAATTTACTCCTTGAGTCAAAAAGTGAACGAAATTGAGCAGAAGAGCGCCATGTGCAAATATTTGAGTGTATCAGTATAATACGTACATATATACGTAAATGGACAACTTATTTCAAAATTACCCATATCAGATATTGTGAAAAAATATCGGCCATTCGGAACAAGAAATTTAACATAAAAGGCCTTCGGCGCATATTTGAGCAATTTTCATGTCTAAAAGCCAAAACTTGTTTAACAATTGTTTATCTTGGAATTGCCTACAATAATTTTTACAGTGGAGGTAGAAAAGTTTGAAAGGATAATTTTAAAGCAAAAATCGGCCCAGAGATATCTAAATTATTACATCGCCATCATTCGAGGCTTGGCAGTCCCAGTTGAAGCTTGACCTCAGTCTATTTGTCTGTCGAGGATTATAGATTTTTAGGCACGGACATCCACTTCCGGTTACCCAAAACGTTTGCTTTCTCTTCAACTGTCGCTATACAAGACTGTTTTGGATTTTCACTGCTAAATATTTACAAAATACTTAAAGGCACCGAAGATTTTATAATAATCCGAGAGCCGACTGCTCAAAAATATGTTATATGTTGTCCTCAAATTGAATAAACAAAATTCATTTGTCAATGTTATTGCGGCTTATTAACATTTTATTTTTAATATTATTATATTATATATTATATATTATTGAGCTTTGTACCACGATTGTTTATTCAATTCAATTTCAATTGAAGTGGCAAGTCCTTACTTTTAGAATCAGTATGTTCAAATGTTTCGAAATTTGAAAGTTTTATTCCATGACAAGATGGAACATATTTTACGATTTTATGACTTTTCATCAATCATTTACTATGATCCTGCCAGGCTAGGACCTGGCAAGTCGGTGGTTTGGAGTTGCCCTAGATACTAGCTATCGAATTTCGGTTATTTGATTTGCAATATATTTTTGAGCAGTCGGCTCTTCTACTATATAGCGAAATATGAAAAATACGCTCATCACTTAAGTCTTAAAAACGTGTTCGGATCATGAACGGTTAATTAGATTAAATCAAAGCTTCTGCAGAAATCAAATCGCCGGAACCCAGACAATGATTTAGTGCATAAAACTTGCACGTTTGCTAAGTGTTTGGCCGAGCTTCTGCTCAATTTGTGGTGCGCCTCTTCGTATTTTTAAACAAATGGAGGGGCAAATTTACGCCGCCTCAGAACTTCAAAGCGATTTTATGAGAAACTTTTTCATGGCAAAAATACCGGGGGATGACCATTGTTTAAAAAAACCAGGTCCAGCGAAGTGGTACGGCATATCTAATCACTCAGACACAACGGCCGAGATTCTAGAACTAGCTGCAATAAATTGTAATCGCCAAAAATTAACGATTTTTGTTATTAAAGATGCCAAAAATTAGAAGCGTCTTACGTGTCTTCCTATACCAGTCATCTTCATTGAAATATCAAATCTAATGCTTAAAATTCAGTATTCTTCGAGGCAGATAGAGGAGAATATTCCCTGTATATTAGCAAGTAAATACCTGCATCTATGCTTCATCTAAAACTAAGCCACAACTTATTTTATAAAATTACCGACAGTCAGTAGAAAGAAAGAAGCTTTTTTAAACAAATTTGGAGCCGAATTCGGCTTTTAAGAGGGGTTGGGATAAAAATATCAAATCAGAAGGTTTTTAAAAAGTCCACCGTTGCACAGTGGTGTTAAGTTGAAATTGACTGTTCAAAATATAATAACTTTTTTATATAAGAGTTTTTGAGATTTGTAGAGCCAAATTTTTGAACTTCTATTTTTTTATATAAAATTTAGTGCAAAGTGCAGAGGTTTTAGAAATTTTTGAACAAAATCGATTCTCCTGTCCCTGTTAATGAATTTTACACATTAAAGGGCAGTTAAAAAAAATAAAAAAAATTTAAATCTTTCAAAAACAAAAAAAAATATTAAAAATCAAATTTACGTTGAGACTTACGCTTTATTATACTAAAATTTAAGAGGCTGTAAAACTACATACCTAAAATATTTCTAAAAATTAAAAACAAAAATTTTATGTTGTTCGCAATTTTTTAAATCATTGAAAATTTTTTTCGCATTTTCATTTTAGGGGAACCCTATAACTAATCGAATCGGTTGAAAAATAAAGGCTCTGAACTGTTCTGAACAGTAAATTCCAATTTGGCACCACTATGCGTTGCTCCACTGATTTTCACAATTCCTGCGTCTCTTCGACTCAATTGACTAACTCATTTTGAGAGCGAAACAAAACGAAAATACCACAAAATCAAAAATACCACAACTCGTACTAACCAACCTTACATAAATACGATTCTGCGCCAATTGCTTCTCCTATTGCTATGGTGCTCTGCTATTTACACGCCTCCTCTACTTCTTCCTACAGCTGATAGCCATTTTGAGCTCGAGTGCTTTTTCCAATCACTATGTAATAGCTAGGCTGCTGTTGTCGTTTCTGCTAGAGCCAGTATTTTGAGCGCAGCTGGAACAGTGAGTTTATTGCTGACTCTGCGACAGGTCAGGCAACAGTTGCGTGCCGGCTTTCGTGAGCAACAGAGCGATTCTGCGGATAGGTGGCGGCTAAAATATTTCGCACGGCGGCTGTAAACCGGTGTTTAATGCAAACCAACAAAAAAAAAACACACACACATACAAAAGCTAAAAACAGACAGGAGTGAGCAAGTTTCAAGCAATGATTACAGATACACAAGCGCAGACAATTTTTCTAGTTTGGCTGTTCTTGTTTTAATTTTATCCTATAACCTGCAGAAATGCAGGGCACACTCCAAGCGAAGAGAGAGTAAATCGGTGAAAAAATCAAGAAAACTATGCGGAAAATGAGCGAAAGGGAAGAGGTGGAAGCGAAGACCAAGTTTTCGGCGAAGCAATCAATTGAAGGTATACATACATATATATGTGTGTTTTAAAAAAATCCAGCTATGCTGCAACAGCTAAGTACTGATCGCCGCATTTGCAAGCATTTAAAAAAAAGTAGTAGCTTGTCGGTATTGTTGTAACAATAAAGGAGAAATTAAAATAAAACTCGATTTAGTATGGTGAAGATTGTAAAAAAATTAGAGAGTCTAATGGAACGTCTAACAAAAAGTGATGATTTCGATATTAAATTTTATAACTCAAATAATAGTGCAATATCGCTGGTTTTTGTGCACATCCAGAAGCTCCTGCCATTATAAAGTAAAATAAAAAGAGAAAGTATGTCAGAAATATTTATCGCTAGCAAACTAAACACGAATTTTATTTTTTTATAACTTGCGTGCGAACAGAAAAGTGAACGCTGATTTTTGTTAAAAATAAAACAATTAAGTGTAAAAACACAATAACTTTTAAATAAAGTTATAAGGAAATGCAACCACTTTTATTTATAATATGAAATTAATACAAATTTGAAAAAAAAAATGTGACCATACAAATTCGTAATTTTTTTATGAACCTCCACCACACTTGTAAATGTACAGCTTTAGCGAGTGAACGAAAATAAATCAAATACTTAGTAAAAAGAACTAATGTCAATGCAAAAATGCGCTAAACTGTGTGAAAAGTCAAAATTATCCTTTTAAAGTGCTTTATTTTTATTTGGCTCGAATGTGCTGCGCCAATTCGCCAATCGCCAATTTGTCAATGGAATAAAGCGTTTAATTACACAACTGCAGACGACTCCAAAACTTCATTCATCACAGGAATTTCCTTTGCAGATTGCTAAGCACGAAAAAGGTAGTTAAGTAATAGAAATATGTATCTATTTATATTTATTAGCTTTGTTAGTGATTACACACATATCGCACACCCACTTCAAAAGAGGCACAACTCAAAAATTACATAGATCCGGAAGTATAACTGCTTATTAGTCGTTATATCTAGCTTTATATTGGGCATACATTTTTGTGCTAAAATCTCATGCAGGATTCGCGTAAGAAGACAATATGCATCTATTTTTACTACAATTTGCGGCAGAGTGAAAACTTTTAGTGAATGAGCGATATGTATGTACGTAACGAAAGACTTAAGCAGCGAACCTTACCGATGGAAAGTCCGAAAAGACCGAAGATTTTCTGTATACAAAAAACACTGCCTAAGCACTTATGAGAAAATTCCAACTGGAAAATTTTCTAATCCTTACTGAGATTATAAATTCGAAAGTGAGTTTGTGTGTTTGTTTGTTTGTTACGCTTTCACGCTTTAACAACCCAACCGATCATCATATAATTTTGTGCACTGGTGTCATTTAGCCCAACTTAAAATATAAAATAAATGGCAACTCCCACACCAACGGAAATTTTCATACCTCATATTTCTGGAAGTATTTATGAAAGAGGAATGAAGCTTGGTATGGAGATCTATACATATAATAAAAATGTAACAGGCCGATGTCTGTACATTATAGATATCAAAGAAAAATTTATATGGGATCTTTAATAGAACAACAGAGGACAAATCATAAATATTTAGAATTTTTTTCTGCCTGTCTGGTTGTATGTTAGTTCGCACTGTCGAAATATTTTCGAAGCGGGTTGCCATCTATTTGAAAAATTGAATTCAAATAAATTGGCAAGATAAGCCACATATTACAATATGGGTATCAAAAGAAAGTCTTTGAGAAACCTTTGGTTTAGAAATATTTTCAACTTGCAAATACCTTTCACAGGGCCTTCAAAGTATTTTTGTTTTGTTACTCCCCATCACAACATCTAAAACTATGAGTTAATACTGTAGTATTTGTAAATTGGGAAATTGTAAAAAAAATTGGATTTCCGCTTTTTATGGAAAATTTGAATATTTTTTCCAAAAACTAATACACCTTTGAAGAAAGTGCGCGATATGTATTTTGTGGGCTAACCAAAGCACACATAAAGGAGATCATAAATAACTGGGTAGACAAAACGTTCAACAGGCACTGAATGGAATGTCCAGAGCAGAGAAAAGTCAAACGATTTACCTGCCCTTCAAAAGAAGCTTCAAAGAAATTACTATACTTAGGCATAGAAGATCTCAAAACTCTCACTGGGTACTACTATCACTTCAGTAAAATGCATTTTTAGAAAAAACGTCTGTCGCTTTTGTGAGCTCGACGAGGAAACGCCAGAGCACATTCTCTGTGAATATGGCGCTCTTACTAGGCGCAGACCAGCTAATTTGGGTGGTGTTACACTTAATCCATTTGAAATTTGGAACAAAATGCCCTTGAAAGGGCTGCACTACATTAAAAGCCTTCGCATATAGGGCGGAGGGCCACGCACAACAGATCACTTTAGAGGTCGCGGTCCATATGGCCCATAATAATAATAATAATAATAATAGTTTTTGAAGTGAACCTTCTTTAGCGGCGGTTGGTTGGTTGAGAGTAAATTGGACAATTCAACGGAAATAGCGCAAATGAAATTGCACACGGAAATGGTGCAGCGGAAGTGGTTGGTTTAACAAAAACTTGCTTACAAAAGGTTAAAGAATAACACCTAGAAAAATACCAATACAAGAATGTAAGTAAAGGTGAGTACGTACATAGATAAAGAAAGGATAAAGGCAAAGGTTAAAATAAAAACAAAAACAAAGATGCGTAAAGATAAAGGTAAAAATGAAGACCAAGGTAAATTTAAACACTTTACTTATATAACGGAAGGGTGAAGGGGAATATGTAGATGAAGAAAATGATAAATATAAAAGTAAAAACAAAGATAAATATTAAGAAAAAGATGAGGATGAGGATACCGATAAAAGTAAAGATGAAGATAGGGGAAGAAAGATAAAAATAAATATAGATAGAGACACAGAGTCTCAATCTGGGAAATATTTTGGGATATTAGAGATTTTCGGGATTCCCGGGACTTACCGATATAATAATTGATGTTTCGATCGGTTTTGTTATCGATATTTTTATCGATTTTGTTATCGAAATTTTTACCGATTTTGCTATAGATATTTTCGGAACTTATCGATATAATAATCGATCTTTTTATTGATTTTGTTATCGAATTTTTAGTCGATATTTTTAACGATTTTGTTATCGATATTTTTTATCCATATTGTTATTGATTTGATTATCGATATTGTTATCGATATTTTGATCGAATTTGTTATCGATATTTTTATCGACTTCGTCATCGATATTGTGATCGATTTGGTTATCGATTATTTATCGATTTTGTTATCGATTGTTTATCGATCTTGTTATCGATATTTTTATCGATTTTTGTTATCGATTTTGTTATCGATTATTTATCGATTTTTCTATCGATGTTTTTATCGATTTTGTTATCGATGTTCTTATCGATATTTTTATCGATTTTCTAATCGATTTTGCTATCGAAATTTTTGTCGAATTTTTATCGATTTTGTTATCGATATTTGTATCGGTTTTGTTATCGATATTTTGTTGGATGTTACTATCGATTTTGTTATCGATAGAGTATAAAGATAAAAATGAAAGGAAAACGGAATAACATAAATGTAATTAGAATGAACAGGGGTAGAGGCAGGGATATATGTAGATGGAAAAAAGACAAAAATATAACCTTAAGCAAAAGCAGATGTATGTATCTATATACAAATCGTAACCTTAATATAGATAGTCGCTGAAACGCAAAAAAGATCAGTCCAGCGCCTTCGTCTTAACCTGCAGGCTGTGTCGGAGTCACAGCCGCTAAACTTAAACGTAGAATACGTGATATTAAGATCACTTTCAAGTTAAAACCGATACATGATATTTTCGTTTTGATTGTATTGAACTGAATTTAAGAAATCAATATGAATTGCAAAATATTAATACTTAGCAATAGAGAAGCAGATCCACATGAACTTCAATCATATGTACCATCAGCTTATAAATAGGTATATGTCATGACGTGTATCATTATTTCGATTCATTTTTATTTCCTTTCATACTGCAGAAATTTTTCTTACTTTTGATATTATGCCCCCGTATTAGTATTCCTCTTCGAGTTCATGCTCGTCTTCGCATTATCTTCGTCTTCGGATTTGTGCATAAGTTAGCTAATGCCGATTTCGTTTGTTCCGAAAAATGCAACCTTTTCTTTGCCCTCTACGCATAAACACTAAGAAGAGGGCGATGAGAAGGCAACATTTTTGTAGAAACGAAAGCGCCATAAGACTTCTGAAACAGCTGGAAGCTCTCCTAAATATAGTTAAGTAATAAACAAATCTCTAGTGTCTGATATTTTGATACCTACATAAATATTTATGTGCCTGATGAATTAAGTTAAATTCGATTTTTTACATACGCTCCTAAATACAGTTCAGAAATAAATAATAATATGTATGTATATGTAGGTACATGGGTACCAAATATGCTGCGATCAGCTTATGCATATTTCCCCTCACCTGCGCAATCTGTTTTTGGTATTCTTTTTTATCTCTGCCAACACCTAACTGTTTTTACACATGCACGTGTTTGCAAAATGATGACGAAGCGAGTTTGTATGGAAAAGCATTTATGCCCATATATTTGAATAAAATAAACATACTTAGAAGATATCAACCAATACTTCCCATATACGAAACGAAAGGAAAACACCTGAATTTTCGATTAAAGAAAACAAAAACAAAATCATTCGAACGGTTTTCGAGCTTTTTGGTATTCAAGAAAATTTGGAAATTTTTTCAACAATTTTTTGCTTTAAAATGTTCGATATTTGTTGTATTTATATAAAATTTGTACACGATAATATTTCTACTGCTACAAAGATTCTATGTCCTGAAAGCAAAAGTTATATCTGCCAATCATAAGTTGCTAGAGCACTTTAAAGGATCAAACTTGACTCCAAAATAAGCCAATATTTACCGTTGTGTCTACGACAGACATCGAATCGGTTACTTATGAAAATGTATCTGTCAATAGGTTTGGAATTTCGTCTTTGAAACGGCATATCTCTCTTTGAAATCGCTGCACTAGTTCTAGTGCAATAAGCGTTTTCGTGAAGCTCTAAAAATTACAACTAAATACAGCATTTGAGCATAGCCTCCATATCGAAACGTAAGATGTTTCTTCGTTAAAAACCAGTAACTGACTAAAATTTTCTATTGCTTTAGAATGATGTGGGGGCTTATAATTCGATGATATGCATCATAAGGGTCATTCCATTGAAAAGAGGAAAACGACATAAATTTAAATATACCCTTTTATCTCTATTTCAGTAGTAACCTCTTTTTAAATGACTACATTTCATTAACCTGTGAAAAAAAATTAAAAAAAAAAATCAAAAGACGTTGCATTTTTTTATCAATGGTAACTTTTGTTTCATGCATACGTTACACCAGCCACAATTTTAAATATTTTTTAATATTTCTATGAAGATTATATAAACCTAATTTTTATTGAAAACGAAAGCGTATAACTCATATTTTACAACAAAAATACGTCGTTCGTGAAAATTAAGTTAAACTAAGATTTGGCTAAAACTCATGTTTGAGCGCACAATGGTAAAGTTCTTTTCAGTGTCCCACCAGTCACAGTTAGTCATATGATAGTTACATACAACTAAGAAAACGGTTGGTATTTTAATAAAAGCGATTTTATACATTAGTTATTGCTCATGTTAAAAATATGTTTCGTTGTTTTATAAGTTCCGACGACATAGTTAAAGTGCACAATTGGTCACATTCTGGAGTAAAATGTCCTACTAGTTACAATGGAATGGCCCATAAACAATTTGTACCTAGTTACGGCTTTTTGTATTTCAGCGACAATATGAATTAGGGCTTTTCTATATTAAGGTAACGATATGTATATATATTGGTTATGAGTAGGGAAGACAAAAATATGTAAATGCATATCGCATATGTAGATGCATATTATGGCCCCAAAAGCATATTTTGGAGAAAAAGCATGCAAATGCATGAACATGATTATTTTGGTAATAAGTTAATTAATTTTCGCATAATACCTTTGCGGAGATAGCCAGGGTTGCTGACGAGGTTTGTTTAATTAACAAAAAGAGAAAGCTGACAAACATCGGAAAGTCCCGTTATTTCTAGTAGCAATTTTAATATAAGTACTCGTAAAAATATTTCGCCTGTTGTTTTCCAATTCAATTAAAATTTTTTGTTTTCAGCGAAAGCTGTTTAACTGTTTCCAGGGGCTGGATTCTGTAACTGTTAGTTTTAGAGTATATACCATGGTACAATTATTAAAGGTATTGTCTTACTAGAGAGTTTTGTTTCGCATCGAAATTCGCACTCCCTTATTATCATTTTGATGCATTTCAATGTTGATTCTTTTTCTTTTAGAAGGCTTTGTTTTTGGTATTCCCTCATTCATATTTTTATAATTTAAAAAAAAGAAGAGAAAAACGTTTGAAATAAATTGAGCAATCAAAATTTTTGTTTAGTTTACTAAGCACATGTTTATTTATTTTTGGGCTTTTGCAAATTAAATAAGTTCTCTGCAAGAAGGTTTGTTTAAAAAAAATCCGTGGACCATATATATAATACTCCTTTATTTGCAGTAAGAGCTAGTACCGTCCGAAAACACTACAGAACAGATATATCAATAAACACGTACGAAAGAAAAGGAACACATACGTTTATAAATAAACATGTACACAACACATATACAAAAACGGCACTCAAGTACACAATACATTGACAAAAACGGTACTAGACTGTCTCGCTTTGATTTCACAATGCTTACACATTGAGAAGTTAGCTTACTGCCAATATAGAAGTATTACATATATGACGTGGACATATATGGTATATGGTGAATAGAAATATCCCTTTTCCCTTACAGTTAACCTTTTAGTGTGGGCAACAATGATATTTTTCATATAAGGCAGATCGGAATATGCGCTCTCTGGAAAGACAATACTCTTTATTTTGCGATTCAGGATGTGTGAGAATAAGTTTTAGCTGTCAAAATTGTGTACAATTATCTTCCGAAAAACTCACCCAATTGTTTTTGGTTGTGAGTTTTGCACTCGGAGGAGGGAGTGTTATTATCATCTATTGTAAGTGCTCAATATCAGCGACAAAAAATATTTTGTGTGAAGCAACACTTCAATAAAATGTTGCAATATTTTCGCCTGGTGAATTTTTTTATTCCTTAAATTCTGTCCAACAAAGTCTTATAACACAGAGCGTTCATTTTCAATGCACATACATACATATGTATGTATGCAGGGTGAATTAAATATGGTGTGATTGACAACTCGGGTCGGCCCTCTTTTAAGGTACGATTATGCCAAAAAATATAAATAAACGATTCAAAATTCATAAACATTTTTTTCAATTTGACTTTATAGGATGGTTTTTTGAGGGCGATCACACTTTGTTAAATTCAAATACAACAACTTTTTATGCGTTAATCGAAAAAATTATCGTTATATAAATTTTTGGGACATACATATATCAAGCATATCTATATATATAAAATTAAGTGGCAAAACTTCCTGTTCGCATACTCCTCCTAGACGGCTTGCCCGATATCAAAGAAATTTTCAGGGGTGATTGGGGTCTGTGTGGAGGGTGCACATAAGAAATTTCATGTGTGTATCTTTGCACGTTTTGCAAAAACAAAAAAAAAAAAATTAATTCTGTTTGGCTTTACGTGTTTTTTTCGGATTTCTATCATTCCTAGACGGCTTGCCCGATTTCAATGAAATTTTCAGGGGTGATTGGGGTCTGTGTGGAGGGTGCACATAAAATGAAATTTTCGGAAGTGATTGGGGTCTGTGTGGAGGGTGCACATAAGAAATTTAATGTTTGTATCATTGCACGTTTTGCAATTAATTCTGTTTGGCTTTACGTGTTTTTTGGATTTTTATTATTGTTTTGCCGCAAGATTGGCAATCCTGCCTTTTACTAATAAATAAACAGAAACAGCTGGCGAATGTTTACAATTATTAAAAAATATTGACAACAATTTAATTTATAATCTTATAACTGGAGTCTACTATCGCACCCTTTCCTCAAACGTGTATTAATTCAATATTCAAATAACTTATATTTATATAATTTGAAAAAATCTCCCTACTATACAAATATGTACAGCAATATTAACTAACTAGCGAATACCCGGCGTGCTTCGCTGCGCCTTAAAAGTAATTTTGTTTTGTTACTCCCTCTCACAACATTTGAAAATATTAGTTAATATTGCTGTACATATTTGTATAGTAGGGAGATTTTTTCAAATTATATAAATATACGTTATTTGAATATTGAATCAATACACGTTTGAGGAAAGGGTGCGATAGTAGACTCCAGTGCTTCATAGATCGATTTTTTTTAAATCTAACTTCATAAAGTTCTTTAAAAATATTTTGTAAATGAGGCCATAAGAGCTTAGGGGGAGAGTTACAACACAAAAATACATTTAAGGCGCAGCGAAGCACGCCGGGTATTCGCTAGTTTTTAATATTTTGGAGTCATTTTAATGATGATATAGTTAAGTTTTTTGTGCATATTTTTGTTTACCCTAGTTATTAGACAAAATAGATATGTAACGTAAGTTTCACTTCTCCAGTGTGGCCCAGGCGCACTTAATTTTTTTGCTACTTTTCTATGTTGCTCGTTTGTGGTACTGGCAGCTCACGGATTAAGCGATATTGTGAACAACCTTGGAATAGATTTGACTCCTTTTGATGTCAAAAGTTTTCTGCTGTGGCTGATTTGGAAATTTTCTGACTGACGTGCTTTTTTCTCCGGCTTTTGCAAAAAATGGCTATACCAGATACATTAATATGGGGCATCGGCGATCTAAGTTATGTGTATTTATCCAAGCGCCATCACGTTCTGAATTAAATTATATTTAACAATAAAATTTCGCATAAAAAGAACTAAATTTAGGTCAGTAGCATAACATTTCTTAAGAGACAATTGATTTTAATTTCTCGTTTTGCTATACAAATTCACTGCTATCAACAATTTTGTTGCTAATTTTTTGTCAGTATCGACGGTCTTCAAAAAACGATAAATCATAATTTATTAAACACTTTTCTATGGGGCATAAAATTTACACTATACTAATTCAGTTTCTAAGATGACCGATGCCAATAGATAACTGACCGACAAACAATTATTCACTTTCAAATGCAACTTTCCTTGTTGTGTATGTAGATTATAAAGAAGAAAAAAAAAACAAAAAAAAAAAACAAAAATGAAAGCTTAGTAAAGAATAAAATACAAAAAGTGGACTTTTGAAATTCTTTTAACCGTCGTCACAAATGAGTAAAATTGAAACACAATCCATACAATTACATTCATACGAATTCGTTTACGCTTTGCATCTACGCGTTTACATTTGAAATCTACGCGCTGTCTGCGTGCTATGTGAAAAGCAGGCTTTCGAATGGCACCATTTACTGATTGCAAGAATTTAGGTTAGCCCGGCCCACAGCAACCAGCATCCATTCAGCCGCTAGCATTCAAATCTAACTGAATATTCAATTCCTCACAGCACGCGAAGCCACTTAGACACGGGGCGTTTAATACGAGTAAATAACAACAACACACGCCACCGATAGCCAAAAAAGAAATACAATATTGAGACCGTTTTTATGCTATCAGCCAAGGCTGCCGTGTTGACCGATGATGTTGAGTTGGCTTTGATAAAGTAAAGACTGTGCGCAGCAGGGGAAAGAGAGGCGTAGATATGGGTAATTATTGAAATCGATGAAGTATTAATAAACCATTTTAATAGTCTTTGGTATTTTTTTAAATTTTTCTTTTAAATTTTACTGGCAATTAAGAGTCGACGTTTTTATTACTCATTACTGCCATTTAGTTTTCATGGTGTCTGCTTATTGTGTAAGCTGCAAGCCAATTATTTTGTATTCTCATTTTGATTGAAGCTGCTATTAGCAATGAATATGCAATGGAGCTTTTAGCCGAAATAGAAGCAAATATAAACAAAAAATAAGCTTCAGGAGACATTGTAGTAGGAAACCCCACGATGCTAAATTGAGATTTACTCGAGCGTCATTTTGACCTATTAGATTTTGAAGATTATATGATGGGAAGAAAAAAAAGTCATGCGATGTTTTTCCTTCCAGCGCACATAAGGACAAAAGTGACTAATTACGACGACAAAAATAGAAGAAGAAAAGTCTTTAAATCTTATCACACATACCTTTCTTATACTCCTCATAAACCAGTCCACAATGTAACACACAAATTTTGACTTTTAACGCAACGCAGCAGCTTTAGCAGAAGCGCAAAGTTGGGTTTTCTATCGTGCATCGAATTAAATAATTTTTTGTTTGAAGCGATGATAAAATAGTTTTGCTTGTAATTTTATTCTTATTAACATTTAATACTTTTGTCAACATGGAAGGTGAGGCGTGAGGTATGCACTTTATTTTGCGAGTTTTGTTAATAATATAATTGTTTGAAAAATGGGTATAATACCTATTTTATAAATTGCACTTTTTTATTGAAAAAATTTCGAAATTTTTATATTAGTTAGAGTTATAAAAAAAAAAATCCGACGAGTACAGCAATTTCTCTTCAACACTTCGAAGATCAAACAAATTGCCAATGTAAACATATCACGAACTTGTCCCCCCTTTTTCCCCTGCATTAAATAGAGCATCTTCTTCTTAAGTCGTTTATTGGGGCGAATCGAGAATATAGGACGACAAAAAGGTTTATTCCATATGTATTTGACAGATTTCAATGAAATTTGTTAGTTAGGGATTTTCATCGACACTGAATTCAAATATTGAATTAAATTTCCAAAATTCAAAATGGCGGACCCAATATGGCGGACAATTTATTAAAAAATTTATAGTTTGTTACGAAGCTTGGTATCCAGAGATTTTTATCGTCACTGGTTTCGAAATTGATATCAAATTTTTAAAAATCAAAATGGCTGATCCAATATTCTGCAAGATGCAAAAAAAAATCATCTCAATGCGCTGGTCGTCATGTTCCATAATCTGACGATTATCTGGAGGGGTTTTCTTAACCCTCTAGTAGGCTGAACCGCCTCCAGACGGTCGTTAACTAAACACCTTTTTAGTGCACCTATAATATTTTTTTCTATATACGTAGGGCACGATCTTTAGACAAAAATCTCACCCTTACGGCGAAGTAAATTTGAATCCGTTATGTCAATCCGTTTTATTTTAATCGGCAGTTGAATTACAGATTGTGAAAGACACGGTTAAAATTAATTATTTCTTGCTATTTAGTAATTTCGTAATTAAAGAAATTTTTTATTTTGAACAACTTTTTGATATAAAAAAATTCGGTGGATTTCGTAGTTAAAAGCACCGTATTTTGATATAAGTTTTATAATTATGTCACCATTCGAAATGGAGAAAATTGCTTTCGAACACAGACCGTCTACAGACCGGCTTGCCGACATATAAAACCCCAGTTTTGCATTTTTGACCATCTGCAGACGGGATTACCGGTTCGTAGGTCAACAATGTGTAAGAGAAAGCTGAAAATATGTCAAAGTATATCGGCGAGCCCGTCTCCAGACAGTCTTGGTTTTTCTCCCCTGTAGGAAAAATTTACTGTCACAGATCGAAATTGACATCATTTTTGGATTTCTCGTGCTAAAATCAGCCATTCCAGAATTTTTCAACTCATAAAAAAATTTACCTACTAGAGGGTTACTCAACCAAACATATATTATTGTAAACACTTATTATTTCATCCGTGCAACTATTATTATACAGCGAGTCCGGTTCAACTTGGTCGTCAATTTCCTGTACATTTTTCCCATCTGCAACAAGAAGTAATTTACAATATTTTTTTTTTTACATATTAAGTGAAAAGTGTGTTATTTTAGAATCTACAAGGTATTATACCTGAGACCCCTAGAATAGTCCATAAAGTTTTTTGACAAGAATTTTATCCACAAAACACAAAAAAACTAGGGCTGTGCGATTATTCGATTACTCGAGCAAGTTGGTTAATCAATTATTGGGTTAATCAATTACTCGAGTAATCAAAATTTTGATTACTCAAAACGATGATTAATCGAGTTACTTGAAATATGATTACTCAAAAAAAATAATTTTGCTCGTAATAGAGTTTGCTTTGGAAAATGCTTATTTTCTTTTTTACATTCTGTGTATGAAAATTTTTTTTTTTTAATTTTTGAAAACAGAAACGTTGTTTTCAAAGTATCAAGGAACTTTAACTACTTTATACATATGTAAAGAGTTGAAATGTTGATTACTCATTTTACTCGAAATGTTGATTAATCATAAAGCATTTTACTCAAATATTTTTGTTTTTGGTTAATCAAAAATCTTGATTACTCGAGTAACTGAACTTTTGAGTAATCATAATTTCCAATTAATCGAATAATTGAGTTATTTACTTTATAATTAATTAAAATTTTGAGTAATCAATTAATCGCACAGCCCTAAAAAAAACCATTTCCACTCATCGTGAATCAGAAAAATTTATACCTTCCAATTTTACTTAACACATATTTCTTGCAAGCGTTTATACCTGTGTCTTTACAGCACACTGTCTGACACCGTATTCAAAAGTACACAAAATTTGTTGTTTTAATTCGATATGTTAAACAATAATTCAAATTTATTTTAATAATTATTCAAATTTAAAACAGGCTGTATAAAGAAAACTATATTTGAAATTAAAATTTTTTTACCTTATATAAAGAGTGAGCAAGAAGGGAGCGGAGTTTTAAATTTTTTAATGCAAAAGTATTCTTAAGGTTGCCGTATTCAAAATTATCTAAAAAATGCCTGTTTTTCTTTGATACAAATTCTTATGTCTAGTGATTTTAGCTAAGAAATGAATAAAATTCACATACATAAGTTAAAAAAAGTAATTTTTAACAGATATTTGTTGAGCTAAAAGTACATCATGTGCTACTAATTTTTCCTAATATAGTTTTAATTTAATACTCGATTTACGATTATTTCAATCCTAATTTAAAATATTCTGAAACTGGGATAAAATTAATCGTAATCGTAGATGCACTTATTTACACTGTAAGTTCATCGCCTAGCTCAAATTTAGATAAAGGTTTTGATTCGCAAATGCACATACTTATGTACATATATAGCGGAGCAACATACGAGCCTTTAGTGAGAGTTTGTTTGGGTTAATTCTCACATTTCACTCGCAACTGGTATCATTTGCGAGCATTTGGTCCGCTAGGTATACTAAGAGTCATATAATAATAAGACATTGGCGCTTACACATATATATGTTTGGACGAGCTTCTCCTCCGACTTGTGGCGTGCGTCTTGATGTTGTCACACAAAGCGGAGGGACCTACAGTTTTACGCCGATTTCGAAAGGCGATTGTATTTTTATGAGAAGCTATTTTTCACGGCAGAAATGCACTCGGAGGTTTGCCATGGCCTGCCGAGGGGCGACAGCTGTTAAGAAAATACCTTTTTCTATATTTTTTGCAATGTTGCTTTGACCAGGGTTTGAACCCAGGTGCTGCGTAGTGGAAGCGCGCACTGCTTACCACTACACTGCAACGGCCGCCGGTCATATGATTGTGACAAATAATATGAATGACATGTGGAATTCGTCAGTTTATATACTTCCCGTCATCCTTCAGCTGTATGCTTCATAATAAAAAAAATTTACCGCGCTCGAGAAAGTCCAGGTAACGTTTTTTTGGAAGTTTGCGAGCCTCCCAACCCCCTGCGTCACGCTCAAATCGTCAGATTATTGAAATGCACACTTCACCATGTAGTTAACCCACTATTTCTTAATCTGATGCGCTCGAGTAAATCCATCTATCAATTTTTTTTTACTATTCTGATCAGTTATCCTATCCGCGCGGCTCTACATAGATGGCTTAGATTTGACAGAGGTACTCAACAGGATGCAGGGTATCCCCCATATGTTAATCTGACGCGCTCTAGTAAATCCCCGAATCGCCTCTTGGGCTCCCCTACTATTGGATGAATAAATCAAAGGCATGAAGTTTTACTCAGCTGACACATCACATTTTTCCCCTTCGCAGGATCACCAAACTTGAAATTTTGCTCTTTAACTCTGTGCAATGTTTTTGTTGTCTTATTGCGGGTGCGCTGCTGACTCGGCCAAGTGTGTTTATATATGTCAAGTTAAACTTTGAGTTTACGAGGAGTTATATATACATATAACAAAATTGTAACAGGTGTACGACTGCATTTAATAGATATTAAAGGAATAACAAAAATAATGGGCCGTAAGAATAAAAATAAGCAATTGCTTTTTCTTAATATTTCAGACCTTTTTCTCGATATGTTCAAACAAAATTGAAGTAAAAGGTATGAAAATTAAAGAAAAAGCAATTGGTTAGTTTTAGATATTTGCATGTTATTTAATAAAAAAAAATCAGTCATAGGGCTGATAAACTGTGGCTTACAGATTCCACTAAAAAGAGGTAAGTGCGCCTGGGCCAGCCTGGAAAAGTGGAACTTACTTTACATATTTATTTTGTCTCATAACCAATATAAATATTTACATATGTGCGTACTAGGGATGTTAATTTTTTGGCTTTTTACTATTCCGGGATTTTCGGGATGTCGTTATCACAATCCCGGGATTTAGATACTCATTAATTTTCAACAACTTAAATCGAAAAAGACTGCATAAAAAAACTGAATAAAATTATGGGTACCAAATAAAAGGAAAGAAGATTTTTTTTTTAAATTAAAAACAATTAAAATTTGTTGGATTCACAAAAACAAATATGTAATTTTTTAAGCTGATAAAGTTAGAAGGATGAAATTCGAGGAAGTTATCGAGTTTATATAAGCCCTTAACATAAAATTTTTTCAAAAACAAATATTGCGAACTTTCAAGAAAAAAATTTTTAAAGGTCATTTTTAATACTTACCAGTCAATATCCACCAAAAAATCAAATCTGATTAAATTCTACAGAATTTCCTCTTGAAATTGATACTTATATCTTTTCTCTAAGCACATTTCACTGAATTTTTTAAATCATTTTGGAATTACTTACGTCAGGGTGAAACACTTAAAACGCAATTTTACAATATTTGGCCCATGGTTTCACGAATATATTAAGTTTTTTGTGTAAAATTTACTATTGGTATATGTATGTATAATGAGATAGACATTTATGAAAAAATTTTAATTATTAAATAAAAATAATAAATATAGGCATACTGGTCAAGAAAATGAGTTTCTATTATTGCCATCAGTGCAAGTTACAAATCACGAAAATCCCGGGATTATTTGCCAAGAATTACCTCTTTTTGGAGCTCATTGTGGTGAGAGATCTGGTAGTAAATAAAAAAAAAAAACGTGGTTACTAATAGCGACCACCCTTTTTCTGGCATTTCTATACAAATAAGGGGGCATTTAAATTGGTTTTAAGTAAAAAGAGTAGTTGGGGTTGCCACATATTACGTAATTCAGATAAAATTTTTAGTAGCGAGAGCAGTAACACAAATCTGGAGTTAGGATGTATAAAAGATGGCATAGCCATTATTTTTTAACCGTCACACAATTTACGAGATTATGACAATATGACTCGTTATGACACCCTATGAGTCTTCTTTAAAGCCTTATCGCCAGGGTGTACAGCAGTTAATGCTCAAAGCATCTCCAATATTAAATATCAGCAATTACCTTGCTCTCTCTTGCTATGCAAATAATCAGGCTGCAAGGTAGTGCTCCTTTTCGTAACTCTGTGAGAAGCAGCTTCGACCTACACTGTCAACTGACTAACCATTCATTGTATTTGCCTAATGACGCATGCACTGTAATTAAATAAATTGCAAGCGATATTTTACACACGCAACCAGCTTTGCAAACATGCAAAAATATGTATACATATAAACTCACATATATATATATAAAGCAAAAAAGATTAAAATGCAAAAAAAGTCAGGCTTCCTCTGCGGTGCAACGTATGTAGAACGCTTAGTGGCCAGCAATTTGCACATTAATTGCTACACAAAAGCGGTATTTCCGTTTTAAATTTGTTGGTGTTGTATGTAAAAAAAGGTGCAAATACAAGAAGGGAGTGCAAATTATTGTATGCCACTACTATTTTGGTTTGATGATAATGTAGAAATCCTGCAGCATACCTGCAAGTTATTAACAAAATGCATGAAGATGCATCGGTGCTCTCGTACCTATCTACATTTACATATGTATTTTTGTAAGTATGTACATATACATATGTATGTATCATATGCACGGATCGCAAGTATTCATC
>NW_023458559.1:54930123-55137082 GCF_013731165.1 Rhagoletis pomonella
CTTTAAAAGTAGATAATAAAATACATAATGGCTTTTTTGCAATTCTCAAATTGTACATGTGGCGTACATGTCAAAAGTTATGTTATTTATAAAAATTACGTGACTAAAAAAATATAATTTGCTAACAGGATAAAAACGGCTATTTCAGAGCGAGTGTCATTCAGCTGGAAGAAGGCTACAACGTTAGGAGCACAAAAACTAGTGCGCATTGCCATTTACTCAGATAGACGGACTTTAATTTTGACTATGAGGTAATTTTAAACTAAACCACCTTTTAGTTTATTTAATTCGAAACACCACTACTATGGATTCCTAAAGAACACAAAACATCACAAAACAGGGCCTAAAGTTTCAATAAGGACCCTAAAAAAAAGTTCCAAAAAGGAATCCCTAAAATAACGAACAGTCGCAAATGAAATACCAAAAGTAACAAAATATGTATCAAAAAAATAGACCGAAAATATCCTTAGTTGTCCGAAAAATCCGAAACAGTTAAGAAAAACAACGAACATAAACTGAAATCATCGCGATGCATTCGGAATATTTCAAAAATGTTTGGATTGATAAACCAAAATTTACGAAAGATGCCGAAGGATGCCAAAAAAATACGAGTCCACCGAATGACAAAGAATTTAGAAATACATATTCCATTTATTGTTTGGAAAATATACTGAAATCTCCTCGAAAGTTTTGCAAAAATAAAAATTCGAAAGATCCAGAAAAAATATCTGAACATCGCGGAAGAGTCATTAAAAAAACTCTCAAAAACCTGAAAAAAGGTCTTAAAACTCACGGTAACTCAAAATAAAATGCCAAGCGGTCTAAAAAATTCCTAATATTTATAAAAATGTTCCGAAATAGTTCCGAAAAGTCTGAGAAAATATCGACGAGGTTCCGAAAAAATTCAACAAGATCCCAAAAAAACTCTAAAAGGCCTTAAAAAATCCCCCAGAAAAGCTGGTAAAGTCCACAAAACTAAAAATTTTTAAACTTAAACGCCTTTTGGCCATGTCATCAGTAATATGTAATTGGAAAAAACCAGCAGGGATCCGTAAAGAACTCGAAATATTCAAAAAAGGTATCAAAAATGGTAACCCAAAATAACTCGGAAAGTCTCAAAAATAAACCCATAAAAGTCCCAAAAGTCGTAAATATACCGAGAACATCCTAAACTGTCCAAAAAATCCGAAACAACTACGAAAAATTTCGAAAATATACCGAAATCTTCGCGATAGATCCAAACTATTCCAAAAGTGTTTGGAATGAAAAACCAAACATCACGAAAGATATCGAAAAATCCCATACAAATCCGAGACCACCAAAATAACGCCGAAAAGTTAAAAAATTCCTAAAAAATTACGAAGACTCTCAAACAACAAGAATTACGAAATATCTCAAAAAATGCACAAAATTTTGGGAAATACATGGAAATTGCTCCCAAAATTCTGCAAAAATTGTATTACAAAGAAATTCTCCAAAGATCCCGGAAAAATCTGAAAATATCAAGGTAGAGCCCCTTAAAAACGCAGAAAGCCCCAAACAAGTCCTTGCAAATCACGAAAAAATTCAAAAAGTCTACAAAATTCTGAGTATTTTTAAAAATATCCTGAAATAATACTGAAATTTTGAAAATTCCGAAAGAAACTGTGGACGTCCTTAAAAAGTCACAAGAAATCGCGAAAAATCCCAGAAACGCTCCCATCGAAAACGTGGTACAACATTTTTTTTTTTACATGAACCAAAACAAAAAATTACTTTGGAGGCTTCACAGCTAAATTCGTCCATTAACATACATAAGTCATATCTTTAAGTAATGTAAACGATTAAAACGATTGGCAAATGATGACCGAAACGATAAATCTATTAAATTGAAACTTCAAATGAGTATAGCTTTCATCATAACCGCCAAACTTCATGACCTTGCCATGAGATCACTTGCCAATCAATTCAATGTTTATATTTGTGCGCAGCATGCGAACAACTTCACGAATGAAGTTAGAAATGGTAAATAAATAATCTCTTATACACAAGTGTACATGTCTACTCATATCTAAAAGTATGCCAAAGAGGGCGATTGAGCATAACGAAAGACTTAAGCAACGAACCCGGCGCGCTAACATGCAACACACCTATTTTTCAAGCGTTGGTACACACAAACACATACTCATACCTCATATATACTAACGAACATATAGTTGCATGAACATATAGTTGTATGCACATTTATTGTTATACTCACTGATTTAATACAATAAATCTGCCATTTAAATAGTTGTAGTTTGGGTGCTGTTAACCTTCGTGTCTTATGCAATCTAGAAACAGACACAGGCCGAGCAAGCTGACATAATGAAAATCGAATGCAAGCGTTACAAAGTCAACAATTCAAGTGTCAAATGTCAATAATAAACGCAATGTGCTGCCGCTGTCACTGCTATCGTGCGCATATTTGTGAAAGAGGTGGCGCGGGTGTAACAGCTAAGTGACAGCGCAACGCGCGCAGCTAAGCCAGCTTAAATATTGCTTACAGCTCGAAATTGCATGCTTTGCTTGTTTCGAAATTTTGTTCACATTTAATATTTGCCATAACCAATGAAGAATGCGTTAAGCCGCTTTGGGAAATCGATAATTGACAGCCACTGAATGGACAATAAAAGTACGCCGAAAATCCGCGCTTATACCAATGGTGGTTGCGTTGACATTATCGCGTGCCGCAGGCAAATAAGTAACTGTACACATATGTATGTATATGTACATAGATATGCGTATGTATCTGGTTTTGTCAGATAACTCCAACTGTCAGCTATCGCCTGCGTTGTTCAAGTTGAAGGCATAATCTTGGCTTGTAGCCCTTAAGTCAATATTAGCAGTGAAACGCATATATGCATGCGCTGTTCCCTATTAATTTGTCGCTGCTCACATGCATTGCTTATCTGCGTCGCATACTGTCGATCGCTTTGTCCAACTGCTTGACTCTTGTACCTTGGTCAGGCATTGGCCGATTCCAAATAATGGCACTATCAGTGAGTGATTGTTCAAATGTCACTGTTTTTGGCCAACAATAAAAAGCTGAACAAAAAAAGAACAATAAAAAAAACCAATATACGTACTTATGTATGAGTTCATATGCCTGCAAACTCGCACAGCAAACATGGCCACAAAGGCATTCCCTAAATGACAGCGTTGACCTAATTTTTTGCGCCTCAACTCTACATAGATATAAGCGCACGAACACAAAGCCATGAGCCGCTTAACTGCATGATCGCGTGCTAGTGTGTGATTCATGCTGGAATTTGGAGCTGAGCGTACCTTATGTTTGTGTGCGGCTGAAGCGCGTAGTTATCGGGCAACAAGTCAACCCATCGACCTCAAAAGGAGAAAAAATACTAAAAAAGGTAATATACAGTTAAAGAAGCTGCTTGAAATTGCAGCTGTAGTTGGAGGAGAAGCAGAATTGGGAAGCGGAAGGAGGTGAAAGTGCGTCCGGGGTGTGTATGTTTTTTTTTTGTAAAGAAGAAATTAAATTTAAAAGTGACGAAGAAACAAATTGGCTTGCAAACGAAAAATAAATAAATGAACTGAAAAATACACGTAAACATACGCATATTAATGCACGTGCCTGTCTGGTCTGATGGCTGGCATTAAACACTTTCTCCTGCCCTCAAAGGTTTTTAAAGCAATTAAGCATTGCATGAATATGGCACATTAAGAATTCATAATACAGAAAAAAAACAAAAATGTATGTCTGCAGGAAGTTCGTAAACAGTTAAAATATGACATCAGTAAAAAAATATGTTAAGGGAAAAAAGTAGAAAATCCGTGAGGAACAAAGGCAAGCAAAAAGTGCAGCAGCATGAGCTGCTCGAACAAATTGCACAGATAAGAATCGTGGTAAATATTTGCCAACAATTATTGGAAGTGAAAAAAATGCTGAGAACACACGTCTTCGCTTGAAAGAGTTTAGTTAATTTTTTATGTTGTTCTCATTCCGCTTCATTAAACTGTACTGCACGAGGTCGTGGTCAACCGTTTATGCCATAAACTAAAGTTTCAATGAATTTCACAAAAATGGGTTCAATTAAAAACAAACAAAAAATCGTGTTTTTTGCTCTCAAGCGCTTGCAGAAATTAATTTCCTATAATGAAGCCATACACGAAATTGCGAAAAACACGGTTACGCGTATTTATCGATTGACTCATACAAAGAATCAATAATGAACAGAATTTCCCGAAATATAGTTGCACAGATTCTCTTACGCAAAATTTAATTGCAATTGTCATGAATTGATTTCAAACTGTAACAGCTATAATGGTGGCACTCGACTTACATAAATCTCTGAACCTTTTGTTGAATCTATGCGGTTGTTGCATAAGCTTTTTTGACTTCAGTTTAACATAGTTCCTGCAAATAATTTCTGAAATATTTGTTCTGAGTATGAGCTTATAACCCTTCCCTATTCCGCTTTGATATCAAGTAAAACGTAGGAGCTCCAGACATGAACGTATGTAAAGAAAATCTAGACTCTTAGGGAATGCAGGTAATAAGATTCATGAAAACGGCTTCACTAAAGGAAATACAACGACTAACTGATCATTTGGCTTAAGATCTCTACCACAGCTAAACGACCCTTCTTTAAGTACTCTGACACTGGACTTTTATTCAAATTTCTGAGTTATTTGAATGATTTTTCGACACAAATAAAAAAAATGCTGTCAACCTTTGGGATGCATCTTGCGGCTAAATTGTCGCGGCGCGCCCTCTCGTGTAACTTATAAAGCGCGCCCTCCGAATGGTTAAATTGAATAAATCAATATGAATTGCAAAATATTATTACTTAGCAAAACAGAAACAGATCCACATTAACTTCAATCATATGTACCATCAGCTTATAAATAGAGAGCCTATATTCTTCAACGCATTAATGCAAATCATCATTTTCATTTATTTCTAAAGTATGACTCATATCAATATCCGTGACGAAATACCAATTTTTAATAAGGTTGCGCAAATTCAATACTTTTATCTCTTATGGTTAAGAAGTTAACAGTTAAACTTCGCCAAATAATTTTTAAGGCCGAAATAAAAGTCCTTTCATAATAATAAACAAACGGCTTATCGAAACTAAACAAATTCGGTACCAAATGAAATACACCTCACCTCTATGGTAATTAAGTAAAAATTTTAGTTGAAATATTTTTCAGTAGTTGGCACTCCTCGCTTAGGTATTTGGATTTAAACGCTATTTTAGTCTTCTTTTTTTGATAGCGAATTTGTTTAATTTGTTATTAGGAAAGGACCTTTTCGTCAGGTAGTTGTGTTCCCAAAACGGCCTATCGGTATACTGTCGGGTCCATCGGTTACTTTATGAACCTCCGGACATCGTTTGTCAGTTCGAATAGATACCATCTGAAATGCCATGGCGAGGGCTCCGCTGCAAGCAGGTGTCTGTGCATGAATTGCTTGCAGAGCATTGTGATATGATCCCTGATGCGTTCCATTTGGGCCTCGTCGCTCAGATGGTGGATGGCGACATCAGAAGGCAGCCGGTGGCTGACCGGAGTGCCTTATTTGGTCAGGTCTCTAGCTTCATCCACAGCGTACTACTAGCCCCAGCGACCCCCGCAGCGATGCAAAGTTTAAAACTGGTCAATTGCCTTGTATGTTGCAAGCACCGTTTCCTTGTCTTTGCCCCAGGTGCTGCCGGCTAGGTCTCGAGGACCTTATTGCGGCTCTTTACTCGTTTCGCACTTGCGGTTGTATGCACCGAGAAGGAGAGGCTGCAGCCTGACCTTCTTCGTCCAGGTGCCAAGGATTTCGTAGGGGAGATGGTTAGGGTCCTTGCAGTGAAGAAGGGAGAAAGTTCGGAGGGCCGTCATCAATTCCATTTCCAGACACCATTATCGAGCAGGTGGTTTGTATAGTGCGGGAGTAGCAAGGCCTTATGTGTCTTCGCTACCTTGTTTGCCGGCTTCCCCGATTTGAGCCATACACCAGCACTGTGTACTCAGTCCGAAGTAGCACTTGTTGGTAAAGGTGATTATGCGCTGTTTTTTTTCTGGCATTTTTATTGGTGTTTATGCTGGAAGTCGAGTCGGTCACCCTTTGAAATTTCCATCCTCTTCTCTCACCCCAGAACTGGATGGAGCACCTAACTAAGTTAGTGAAAGTTGCTGTATCTTAATTTGTTGCACTTCTCGTTGGAAATAAATTTAGTCTATGTAAATCCAGAATTGATTTCTCAAACCTTCTAAATTCCGTGATGAATTTACGGACTTCGTTAATAGTACTTACCTTTTATGCCTGGATATCCGCATGGAAAATGTGAGACTACTTTTTCGCTATCTTCTATAATAGGAATGGTTGGTAATTTTCTGAATTCTTCTCTCCTTTATCTCGGTTAATGAGTTGCGCATATATATCGACCTTTTATTGGATAACAGAATTCCAGAAAAATTGTATTGCATATTTTCAAAAGGTATACTTTTAAGAATATTACCGCAAAATATCATTGAGAATGGTGTATAGAACTTCCTTCTTCTCAAAGGGCAAAAGTGTAGCAAACCTACTCCTAAATATTTTCCAATGAAATTTGTCTTTTAGTTAAAAGGCAGATTTGGAAAAACATCCAAAGAGGTGCTCTGCTTCTTCAAAACGAATGTATAAGCTGAGTAAGCTTAAGTCCATGTGCTATACAAGTAGCTTGCACTTCAGACAATGAATGTAATATGCAAATTTGAATATCGCAATAGTTCGATGGCTCAAGCTTTGCCAAAAAAATATAAAAGCTAAATAACTTTGAAATGCAAAAATCGTCTGAATGCAGTCAAACTTTGACAACTCTTTGTTATGTTTTAAAGTCAGCGATTGGGTAACTGTGTGGCAAGTTTGCCTAGCTAACAAGCTACAACAGCAACAATGCATACTGACACGTTTTTCCGTATTGATTTTCACACTTTGTTGTTGGTACAACGACTTCTCGTTGTTTCGTTTTGCACAGTTTTTTGGCTGTCAATTTCATTACTTATGTATGCAGACAACAAACGTAGTGGAATAAGATGGAAAATCAACTTAACGTGGCAACAAAACAGTCGATTAACCGGTGGATCAAGTAGTTATACCGCCAACTAGTCAACTAGTCAGCCAAACAGCTAGACAGCCAAAAGGACAGACATTCATTCACTTACTCGCTTACTCGCTCACCTATTCACTCACTTAGTTATTCGGTTGTGTGTTAGTAGCTTGTTTGCTTTACGTGTGCAATGCCAGCCAGCTTTTTGGCATTGATGTTGCAGCATGCGCTTGCAACAAAATGTGGCATCAACAAGAAAATGCTAAAAGACAAGCTGAAATACCAGAAAAAAAATGATGGAAATGCTGTAAGCGCAAGAGGGCCGAATGGAAAATATTTAAAATACCTGTACAAGTTTGGATTTTGTTTTGGATTCTTGTTGTTGCTACAACCGCAAACTAGTAAGTAAAAACAAAAACGTGACCGCATTTTATAAGCCAGGAGTTGGATACTTTGAATTTGTATTTACGTACTATTTATTTCGTTTATTTTTTAGTCATTTTCTCTATAATAAAAATCTCTAACTTAGTTTTTGTTGCTGTGACTTGTGCGCGCTTGCTACATAAATTTGTTTATTCCACTGCTGGCTACCAAAGCTCTCGCAGCTTCTGCGCTTAATTGACTTAGTGGTTGTTATTTATATCTCAGTACAGTTGCAATGGAAATCTAATAAAATATAAATTGCAAAAAGGGAGCGGGTATCCAAAAAGTTGAAACAAAGCCAAAAATGAAAACTCAACTGAATTTCAGACTAAGCTTTCTGCTAATATTAAAAACAAACAGTTGATAATTTTTACTTGCTTTTTTTTTTTTAAGTAATCAGCCAACAGTCAACAGACAAAATGGACAAACTGCCAATGGAGTGACAACGAAATCGCGCCCCATAGCGACTAAATTACCAACCGGCTCACACAATATAGCTGGCGACCACACTAGCAATTTGATTTATTTCGTGTTTATTTAATTTTTGATTTTTATCACTTAATTTTTTCATTGCTGGTTGTGTTTTTGGCTACTTTTTATTTGATTTTTGGAATAAATAAATTATTGTAGTTGAGAGTTTGTTTTACCGCTTCAAGCTAATTAGTCAACTTGTTGCACATTAGTCCTGAGGCTTGCTTACTAGTTGTAAATAAATTTAGAATACTAAAAACGCTTTGTGCAAGGCAAGAGTGCAATTTCTTATAGAATTTACTGATTGAAAATTTTTAAAAATATTTGCTAAGGAGTGCAGGAGTTAATTTTTTATTATTATAATGGACATATATAATATTTCGCTCTCAAAAAGGAAGAGGGCTCCGAATAATACCGAGCGATTTCCAAAAGTACCAAGAAATTCGCAAAAGCTCGAAAATATGTAAAATTCCCGAATTATTCCACTTATAATAACCCCGAAAAAATTTAAATTGCTATCCAGAGAATCCCTAAAAAAAATCCGGTTGAATCTAAAAAACTCCCAAAAATATTGGGATAGTCTCGGAACAAGCAAGAAACTTGCCGAATAATATCAACACTAGGAACTTAAGAATATTTGAAATTCAGGGAAAATTTCTGAAAACCTCAAAAAGTTCTTGAAAAATCTATAAAAGTTTCATGAAAATGCTAAAAAATTTCGAGAAATTCTTATAAAACTTTCTTCTTTATTGGTACTGTAACCGCCTAAGCGATTTTGGCCGGTTCAACAAAGCGCGCCAGACGTTTCCCTTCTGTGTCAGCTGACGCCAATTGGAAATGCCAAGTGAAGCCAAGTCCTTCTCCAATTGGTCTTTCCATCGCAATGGGCGCCTCCCCTTCCTCTGCTACCAGCAGCGGGTTCCGAATTGCATACTTTCAGAGCTGGAGTATCGATGTCTATCCGAAAGACATGGCCAAGCCAGTGGAGCCGCTGAATTTTAATTCGCTGCACTACGTCGGTATCGTTGTAAAGCTCATACAGCTCATCGTTAAATTGCCTGTGGTATTCGCCATCGCTAACGCGCAAAGGCCCATACTTCGACCCGGGAAGCTTGGGAAGGTGATCTCCTGTTGGTACAGCGATGGCTTAAAAACAGAAAAAGAGTCGGTTCGGGTATGTACTCCAAGAACCTTCAAATAAGGCAATCATACCGCCTGCTTGATAACTGCAGTATCTTTCAGGCGGAGATATCTGCCATAGAGAAGGCGTCTAGTCTCATACGAAATAGTTAGTCTTTGTAAGGGAACGTCATTATGTTCGTTGACAGCTAGGCGGTATTGAAGTGAAGGATGGTAAAGTCGAAAGCAGTTCGGAAATGTCGTGCAACGCTGGCTTCACTGAGTCTCGCCAAAACCTCTCTGCTAGGTTCCTGGACATGGCAATATAGAACGGAACGAAATAGCCAAAGAGATGGCCAGTCACGGCTACGTAAAGCAAATTAGCGAAGCACATAACTCCCTATTGCCACCGATTTCTTTTCTGCTAAGGGAGATCGAAGAATACACCACAGCCGCAGCCAATGACCTTTGGATCAATCGGGATGACTCGTAGATATAAAGATCCTTGTCGCACTGAAGAACTATTGAGGCTAAAAAAATCTGCAGTAAGGGCTCTTACCGGTGTCATCACAGGGTACTGCTGCATCGATGGCGTATACCAAGAAGCTCCCTTTTCAGAAGTTGTCGAGATGAGGATGAAAAGGTGTCGATTCACCACTTCTTATGTCAGCACCCAGCTCTATAGAAAGGGCGTCTCAAGCATTTGGGATCACGATTTTTCAATAGAGGAGCTGAAAATATCGAATATCCACAGCTTCATCCGGAATAGTAAATGGTTTGACAGACTTTATACTGACAGTATGGATTAACTTAGGTTAGAAGGATTTGCCGCCTACTCTTGGCACTCACAGAAGGCATTCACAATGATAAAATCTGCCTCCGAATGGAAGCACGAGTCAATTAGTACGCGCATTTTAACCTAACCTAGCCTAAAGAGGTTTGCTGTCCTCCGTAATCGTTTTTTCGTCGCTAGACGAATGGGTCTGTATGCTTTTATCAATCTGCTAGTATACTCCTTTATATGGAAAAGTACCAAAAGTCAGAGATAGGGAGGCGTTAGGTGGGCAATTCCCCTCTGAAGTACGGCTGCGATAATGCCATCCTATCCACTTCCTTTCAATGCGGTTAAGCGGAAAATTTTTGGCCTGCAGCTTGCCCAGTTCTATGAGGTCTGCTTATAGATGGTATACATAACTAAGCACAGTATAAAGCTCAGTGATCTGCCTTCGAGAAAATGAGTTTTTACAACCAAGTTTAGAGTTTCCCTAATAGGAAGGCGCCGATGAGCCACTGTGTTAAGAGATTTTATAACTTTAGACTTCATTATTTTTTTTATTTTATTAAGGTAAGTCATCTCTATGTCAACAGCGAAGAAGCTGCAGTGCACTGAGAATTTGGCGAATTTTAAAACTTTCCACGAAAAAATATAGACAGCTGCCTTCACAACCGTAGCCATATGCTGGCAACTTATCACAAGCTTAAGCACACTTCCATTTATTGCAATGCCAGCGCGAGACGGTAGTGCACAACAATCATATAAATGACAGACGCGATAAGAAATTTTAAGATAACCAAGTAAAAAATTGCAAATTGAAAAATTTTAAGAAAGAGATAAAGATGAAGAAATTTCCAGTACGTATATATGTAAGCAGCTGCAACAATGTTGCAATCAGTGTGTTCCCACATGTGGCCCAAGATCGGCCTGTCATGCCAATTTATTTACTGAGAGACACTAAGGACTTTTGGCACGACCGCACTGTTGATGTTGTTGTTGGAGTGTTGCATATTTAAAAGCAACGAAATGACTTTGCAGTTTATTAAAATTAAATGTGATTGGCAGCATGCGCAGCAAGCATAAATACATATTTACACAGATACCTACAACAAGTATGTATGTGCAACTACATAACTGCGCACACGTGCCACATCGACTGCGCTATTTGAGGAGAAAGTTCTTTCTGACATTGCGAAAATGCCCAAATCGATGAATGAGTGTAGTTGCAGCTGCAAGCAGAAATTTATATGTTTATGCATGTATCTATGTATGTATGTATATAAATACAGTGACTCAAAGAAGTGACCACGTGTTGATTATTTTTAAATATCCGCAATGTTTTTCGAACAATTTTTTTTGTTTTCTTATTTTTCTATAAAAATACCGCCCAAATTCAACCAAAACTATGTAAATAAAAATTTAAATTTTTATACAAAATTTAGAAAAATTAAAAAAATTTCTTTTAGAGACTGCTTTTGCCGTTTTTGTTTTTTATTATATCCGAGCGCACTTGTGCACGAGGGTATTATAACTTTGTTCACATAACGGTTGTTTGTAACAACAAAACGAATCGAGATAGATATAGACAAATGCATAAATATGTAAATGATCAGAATGAAAAGAGAAATCGATTCAGCGGTGACTATCTGTCCGTCCGTCCGTCCGTCTGCGCACACGATAACTCAAGCAAAAATTTAGATATCTTAACGAAACTTGGTATTTGTACTTTTTTCAGCGTAGGACGGATGGTATTGAAAACGGGAAAAATCGGACAATAACCATGCCTACCTCCCATATAACGGTAGTTTTCAGAAATACGAAAACTGCGATATTTTAGCAACTACTGAAGCTTTGTCACTCAAAATTGATATTTGCAAGGATTTTTAGGCGAAAAATAAGATTTTTGGAAGATGGGCGTCCACTTATGATTACATGTGTATACCGTGGGAACCGCTGCAGCAATTTCTCCCAAACTTGGCACAGTTGTTGGCCTGGACAATATATACCAAACAGCTAAAAGTTTTTAAAATCGGACAATAAACCCGCCCACATCCCATATAACGGCAATTTAGAGAAATACGAAATCTTCGATAAATCAGTAAATACTTAAGCTAATTTATTCAAAATTGACGTTTGCAATAATTCTTTAGTAAAAAGTACGTTTATGATGATAAATTTTGGAAAATGAGCGTGGCACTGCCCACTTATGACCACATATGTCAACGGTGGGCAAACGCGGCTCTTTGAGCCAAATGCGGCTCTTTGCTAAACAAAGTGCGGCTCTTATTACTTTCTCTTTTCTTAGAACATTTTGGCTATTTTTACTTTTGCAAATTGAGATCGCAACATTACCGGTAATTGGAGATTGAAAATTGGCTTTCTGACTGAATGTTCTTTACCGATATGATGGATCATTTGCAAAACTTGAATTCGTCTCTACAAGGAGAGAATAAGAATGTTTTTGATTTGTCGCATATTATTTTAAGTTTTGAAGCTAAACTACGTCTTTTTATTCATGATCTCAAAAAAAAAGAATATTTCATCATTTTCCATGGCTAGAAAAAAAAATTGCACATAATTTAAAAGCAGATTTTGAAAAAAGATTTGCCGATTTGAATTATTAAAATGTGCGTTTGCATACTTCATAAACCCTTTTTACTGTAACATAACTGAGGATGAATTTACACTATCCGAAATACTCCTTTTTAAGAAAAGCGAAGAAGAGTTGGAGTTTTTGGAAATAAAAGAAGATAAGGCACTGAAAATGCAACATAAAACTTTGCCATTGCTTGAATTCCCGCAACAAGTACCAGATTTAAAATATCCGCTGTTGAAAACCGCTGTGGGCGTGTATTTTCTTTAATTTTTGGTACAACCAAGGCATATTAAATAAGATAGAAGTGATTTTGACACTTCCGACTATAATGTCAAATGATGAATTACTTTTAATCCTTTTCAAGTTGGCATTTTCGATTTTTCATTAAAAATTTGATTGCTTGCTGTGAGATAGTTTTTTTGTTTTTCGCCCAAATCCATTTATGGATATACAAAAATGAAAAGGAGCAGGAACTACGAGCGTTTCGCTGTGTGTGGCAAGGGCCAAGATGTTAAAGTGGAGCGATACTTGAAGGCACCTAGTTGCGAAGTTAGAAGACTTCGTTGTGAGAACAGCTGCGGTATTCAATTGGAAGACTCTTCCCATGTCTGTGAAAATAATTTCAACACTACTGGCCCATTACAGCCAAATATTTTTAAGCGCATGCGTTTATACCCAGGTGCAGATCCCATGCCCTGGGATGTTCCTGTGCTTGAAATGCCTGAAGCACACAAAAGATCATAAGTGACGACGCAAACTGAGTAAAAGGGCCCATACATGATAATTTTTAACAGCTTAAAAGGAAAAGAAATCTGTCACTACAAAAATTGTATGAAGAAATTGTTAGAGTTAAGTCTTCATATAAATTTAAAAGAAAACATTGAATAATTTTTTGATAAGTGCCGGATGTGTTTTAGAATTAAATGTTAAAATAAGGAATTAAAGATGCAAAAAACATTGGGCGAATAAAATTGTTTTAAACATTTCTTTCATTTTATTTACGTGGTTTCCTTTATGAGGTATTTGTTTCTGTCCTCATGTATATGTGCATATAAGATGCGAATGCAATTAAAATTCTTTGAAGGTAATAATGAAGTAATTCTTAAAATTAGTATACGTATATGTATGTATGTATTTATGCTGATGCGTTTCAGTTTATGCTAATTTGTAGCAAACATAGCACTCGCACCTCAAAGGGCTAAATTGTTTGTTTACAGTTTTTTGACATTATACTTAACAGGCTACAAGAGAGGTCGAGCTAGTTGTCACTCCTACCTTATTAAATGCCTTGGATGCAACGTATAACTGTGAGTCTTTGTACTTTTCAATGATGTTCGTAAAGTCAAAATACCGCTCACAATTAGTTGCATTCGCGTACCTGATAATTATTGGAAGTTATAAAAACTATCAGCTTTTTGTGTTCGCGTACGCAAAAAACTTGCAAAGTAGGCGAAATTGAGTGAGAAAAATGACATTTCATTTTGAGGAAAAGCTAATACCTAAATTGAATATGATGGTTTGGAAGTTAAAATGGTAAAGTGTAAGAGCATTTAGAACCCGCCTAACCGCCTAAGTCTAAAAACCTGAATTCGAGCAAAAACGTTTTAAACATTTCGATTGTAATGTTGACCTTATGGGGAAACCAAAATTTGTTCATTTATAATTTTTTTAATAGCCTAGCTAGCGAGATGGGGATTTCACATACACATGGAATAGTAGTTGCAGAATACGATAGCATATATATCTCAATTCCTTCTTAAGTCGACTTAGGCGCTTATTGCTCATGACCACAGATATATATAAAACAAATGCAATTTACAAAAACTGGCGTTAATTTTTTGAAATTTGGTCGCGAACGGTCTGCCGCATTTTATTTGATAAGAAATTCATGCTTACATGAAAAAAGGTAAAAATCTCTTACGAAAAAAAAATTCTAAAAAGTAAACAGGATATTTTAGCCGCTAGTTATACGGTATTTTTATAGAAAAAAAAATCAGCACGAAAAACATTACTAATATATTCAACACGTGGCCACTTGTTTGAGTCACTGTATATGCCTAAATATAAGTACATACGTACATGACTCCATTGCATGCTATACAACAATGTTTAGTGAGTGCTCGTTCCTATTTAATGTTGCATAAACTGTTGACCGCCTTCCGGCCCAAAGCTCAGTGCTGCATACGAGCAAGTGGCAGCCGCGCTTCTGGCAACAACAACGTACTTACCATAAAAATAATAAAGATGAAGGCAGACAGATAAGTTTCAACAAGCTGTCAGGGAATCATTTTAAGTTGATGTTAGTCTGCATGCAAGTACATAGATATGTATTTGAATACAAACACAGATGCGAGTACAAATGTGTAACTGTTGGCCTTGCGCATTTTACAATATTTGCATTTGCTTGCTCGCGCTGCTAGCCTCGACTTAATTAGCGCATCGTTTTTGCTTTGATTGTTGGCATGGCTATTTAACCTATTCGCCTGTCTTTGATTAACATGTGAGGTAGACAGCTGGGTAGCTTGAGAAATGCGATTCACTCACTAGAAGGGCAGCTAATGAAAGTTTTAAAAACTATTTTATAATAAAAAAATGCCCCTTATTATAAGCTTCCCCTTCCTTGATTATTTCGACCTTAGCGGCTTCCAGCCAGCATTGTCGTGTTGGCGTGCGACATTAATTACCAAAATGCGCTTTAATTTAATTTAATTGTATAAAAATGTGCTCTGCCTTAATTGGGGAGTACCAGAATTGGTTGGTCAGCCCGCATTCTTCATTTTTTTGTTGGTTTGCTCTTCTAATTATCACCATTATTTATGATGTGTTTTCATTTCTTAGCTGCCGTTGCTGTTTTAATTATAAAATATACAAAATAATATTTACATAAATTATACTACACAACCGGCTGTATGTGAGAGCATGTGCCACTCTTCTGCCGCACAGCAAGCAAAGTTCGTGTCTACAGTCTTTTCTTTGTTCACGACTCGCTGTCACTTGATTTTTGCATGTAAATGGAATGTTAATTCGTTGTACAACTTTTTCTAGAACTTTGATATTTTTGGGTTATTTTTGGTTTAGATTCTTTTATATTTTTGTTCGTTTGGTTTATTAATTAATTTCATATTTTTAGATCACGGCAAGACGTCTCATTAAAATTTTTCGCTTGCTGTCAGTTATCATCCAACGACCGCCGCACTATGGTGCAAAAGCGTAATTTACTATTCAAAAAGGTCAAAACCATACAGTTCTTGAAGACTTTTAAATTGTTTACTTGTAATAAAGAAATTTGTAATAAACCTAATTAAATTCTTGAGAGCTTTAAAGGTCAACTTTCTAAAACTTTTATTTATTTCTTTTATTTTTTTTTTGTAAAAAGTGCAGAGAAAGTATAAATTTTGAACGAAATCGATTCTCCTGTTCCTGTTAACGAATTTTAAATTATAAAAAGTAGCTGAAAATTACTATAGTGCTCTTCTAAAATAAAAAAAAAAATCACACAAGAAATATTTGGAATCTTATAAAAAAATTTCACTAAAATTAATTTCCGCTTTTGATTTTATAAAAAAAGTTTTAGGTATGCAGTTTTATTTATTTATTTATTTATTTGCAGTTATAATCTAGAAAATATAAACATTTCCTTATCGAGTATTTACAGTTAACAATTGCAATGTAATTACTTATTAAACTAGTTCATTCAGTAACTGCTGAAACTTAGGTTAAGGTAATGAAAAATCAATCTCGGCAGAATTTGTGAGCGTATTAAATTCCTTCATCGCTCTAGCAATTGGCGCATTAGAAGCATATATTGTTCTTACTCGATCTAATACAAAAATATCATGGTTTTGAAGGCTTCTAGATGGAATGTTAAAACGAATACATTCTAGTAAGACTGGCGAGTCAATCGCACCACGTATTACGTCAAAAACAAATGTCAATGAAAGGATAGTTCTTCTACTATTTAAGAATTTTAACTTAATTAGCAGACACTTAGCATTATAGGAAGGTATCGGCTCTTGAAACTGCAGCGACCGTAGAGCAAAACGCATAAAAGCTTTTTGAACACGCTCAAGCCGTTTTATATAACAGTCATTATAAAGTCTCCAGATAATGACAGCATATTCGGTTTAAGAGGTTCCCCCTAAGTGTTATCAACTAATTTTTCTTATGTAACACTCATTAATAGGATCAGGAGAATCCATTTTCTTCAAAATGCCTCCATTGTCTGCAAATTGCACTAAAAATTTTATATAAAAAAATAAAAATTTTAGCAAGTAGCTCCTTAAACCGCTTGAGAATTTAGTTATCTTGAAAATCTGTCATTAACTGTATAACTGCATAACAAATTTCGTATTTGCACCACTTTCCCGGTATCTTTCCGCGTATCTAAAAAGTTATAAAACTATACGCTTGTCCGCACTCACTGTATAGCACCCTATAAATTTTGTATTAGTCAGATATTGGACGAGGAAAAGGTAATAAAGGGATTTGATTTTTTTCTTTTTTTCGCTGTTTAGGTATTAGAGAAATCCATTATTTATCGGAAAGGGACTAACCTAGCTCTAGCTGCCGATTGGCCAGAAACAATCATTGCTGAGGAAGCTAGAAGCCTTTGCTTTAAATAAGTTTTTTTATAAGCTTTTAGAGAACTGAAAAATAGCTCAAAAAAGGGAAATGAAATAATAGAAAATATCTACACTTTACTTAGGGATCATCGCCCTATCTGCTTAACATAAAAGCGCAAATGCAATACTGGATTTCAGATAAACTCAAAATTTATTTAAAAAAGTTTTAAGCCCTCGCAGAAATGAGATTCCATATAATTTTAGAGGCATGCGCAAATGTGTCGTTAGTGGATTTCTGCAATCCATTTTCTCCAAAACATTATAAACATTGTAGCAACGTAGTCAGGAAATGAAAGCTTCAAAAACTTCAACTACCAAAATTGATGGAAGATATTATAATAATTTTAGGTAATGGAAAATTTGCAGGTAAACTTTTGCCATGCAAAATAAAATAAGCAATAAAAACTTGGCGTTCACATTTTATAAGTTTGCCGTGTGGCAAATCATTTTCCATGGCTGAACTACACTCGGAGGTTGCCAGTTACTGCTATAAAATTTTTTCTCTACCTTTTTTTTTGTCCGGAAATCTAACATATGTTCCCTATGGGACTGTACTCTACAATCCTTCTGGGTGGTAAGAGTGAAAAACTCATTTTTAAATAAAAATATATATATATCATTAAAAACTTTGTTTTACATTATACATACATATGTATATACAAGCAAATATTGGCTGCCCTTGCCATCTCCTTCAAATACACTTTTATTCTGAAGATCTTCAGCTGATTAAAAATAAATATGTATGTGCGTGTGTATGAATGACACAAGTAGTTGGTTATCAGTGAATATCTAATAAAAATGTACACGCAGTTAAAGTTCGTGTCAAAATTTTTCGGTTGAAGTCTTTTGTTTTACCAAAATACATGCTGCGTGTAGTCACACACTGATAATGCTTTTTTCGTTTATTGTTTTGAGAGCGTGAGGTTTCATTTGCCGCGTTGATAAAGAAATAAAAAACGGAATAAAATTCAAATAAATATTTATGGTTTCTGTTAAATTCAAAATATTTAACGCCGTTTTACGCAGGTAACGTCACTCATCTAATTAACTAGATTGCTTAGCTAAGGGAAAGTTGAAAAATGGCGGCTACTGATCTGAATGCGAACAACATTGAGTTAGCTTATGCTTACAAATTATAAATTCAAATTATTTTAGAACATTTCAGTTCAGCGCAGAAGCCCGTTAAAAGAATCCCAAAATTTCTTTTCCACAGCAAATCAAAAGAGTTCATATCGCACTCCTCTACGCTGAGGGAAAAAAATATTAAAATCAAATAGAAACGCAATTGATCTTACTATAAACGTCAACGAAAGTACTGTATATTGGTAAATATTCAATTCAATTACGCGCATATTATTATGACCGCGTTCGTTCTGAAAAAGCATCCGTGAAGTGAACAATCGAGACAAAGACTAAAAAAAAAAAATATTTAATTTACATGCGCTGCAGGCAGTGGAATTCGAACCCTGACCATCTTTGGATATCAACAAATTGTGGCAAGCATTTTTGCGCACTCAGCTACACCCAGAAGTTGTGTTATAAAGTTTGAAATAAATTTTTTGTTTTAAAACAGTATTGCAGATGACTATCTAAGAAAGTTTTTGCGAAAGTTTTATATTTAAAGATCAAGTAGTTGCAAAGTTATAACAATATTATTGTGACCCGCACGATTAGCAGATTAGCACGTAAAAAAAGTCCTTTTTTTATAAGTGATTTATATGTAAAAAGACTTGATCTTTCGATTGAGATAACTAAAAACAATATTAAAAATGACCATAATTCAGAAAAATTACAAATAAATTTTCGTTCAGAATTTTCACTATGAAAAGTGGGAAAATTTTGGAAAACGCATAATACCATCGTATAGCCCGTACAAAAATCTATAGAAATGATAGTTTTCGAATTATTTATCCCATTTGCTGTCTGCTTCCCAGCTAGTCGAAAAGTAGCTTGTTTTGCACCGCTCAGGGCGCTGGGACATTTGACGTAAATTGCCCCATTTATATAAACATATTTGAAAAGAAACAAAAAAAAATTTAAAAAGTAGTAGTTATGTGAAAAGGGGTATCTACATATGTATTGCTTTATTTTGGTACTTTTCAGTCCGATATTTGCGTGGTGGTCACACGAAGGAAACAGAACATGGATAAGTATTCAAAATTTATTATTTGTATTTAAATGATAAATAACAAATTCCTTAATGTAATAAGGGAGCTCTATCATACTAAAATGAACAATAACCTTTAGAAGGTGCAATATGTAACCAATAGATCGATTTCTTACTACCTGGAGCATAATATGCTATCGGAAGTAGTAATGTAACTAGTACGAAAGCGACAATTGTAACCGACTCCGCTGCAGGGTATTTACACTTACATATACATACTCAGATGGGAACAGTCAAATAAGTACGTGCATAATAAATTTTTGTATGAAAATATTATTTTTAAGACGAACATCTTCAAACGATAATCAAATATAAAGTATTCATTTTTACTATGCATTATTTCCCTCAGTGTAGTCTAGCGCTATTTTACAACGCTTTTTTCAATTATTGCTAATCACAAATATACAATTTTTATTTCGCCTGTATTTTTTAATTTCCTTCACCTTCAAATCACGTCGTCCAGCTTTGCCTTTTCACCTTGACGGCATAACTTACGCTGCATGGCTGCTGCTACTGGCAACTGGTCTTCCTCCAACAAACTGCGTTTACCTTGGAATTTGTGGAATTCCTGTGCTGCTGACCGAAATCAAAGCTTCACATTGGCATTGGTCAGCGCATTGCCTGTGCACTGTGCCTTCGGTGATGGTAGCGCGTACACGAAGTGGTTTTGAATAATGAAAGGTGACAGGCGCACTGCTGTTTTTGGAATTTTTATCTGTACAATATTCGCCACCAGTGCCGTGTTACTTATGTTATTCCTTTTATTGTTGTTGTTGTTGTTGGTGGTGGTGGTGTATGCATGTGATAATATGTTTGTCTGTGTGTGCAAATTTATTAGCACGCTTGGTGGCAAACAACGCGCAACAACTGGCATTATTACTAGTGCATTATTGCTGCCAACTGATGAGTGTTAATGCAGCTACTGTGGTGAGGCCAACTGTCGCAAACCGTTAAAAGTTGCGTTAATCTTTGAAAATATTTATTTTGATTTATGGTTTTCTGGTTTTGTGTTTAATGCATCTGCGGTATTCAGCACTAATAAATGTAACGCTCTCTGCATTTTGTGAGTGTACATACTATAATTACTATGGAATTTCTTCAACTGATTTTTTATCTTTTCCAACAAGCAGCGGATCTTAGATTTTATTTTGACTGAGAATGGAATGGAATTGAAAAATTGCTGCATTGTTTACTAGCTACGAGTATTAAATTAATGCTAATTTTATTGACCACTTTATTATGTTTTTAACATATTTAGCGTTGGCTTAAAATTCCAAACTTCAGCCTTTTCATTCATGCTGCCGGTTGGTGACTTAAGTAGTCGCTAAAATTGAGAATGAAGTCAGCGCTCTACGGCTATTTTGTGTTGAAACAATTTAATTGGGGTGGCGTAATCCTTTTTTATGGCTTTAAGTCTTCATGGTACAGGTCATTCTTGAATAGGTCATTCGCGTCAACTTTTTATTGATACTAACTGTGGAGGCTGGAAGCCAACAATTTATTCTAATTCTAATGCCGCCACATTGGTTCATATAAATTCTGATTATTCTTATACATACGGACCTAGGTAATACAATAAACTCCCAATTCATTAAAAAAAATATATATATACAAAAGATAAATTCGTTTTTGAATTAAATAGGAACACCACATTGAGGCACCCCCTCATCAAGGGCACTTTTGTATCATGAAATTCTTTCGTCTTTAATTCATCCAATTAATTCTCGCCATTCCCTAGAGATTTCATGCATAAAAATCGAAAAGGCAACGCCGTTTTTTTAATTAAAAATAAAGCTTATATCAGATACCTTACTGGATATGTATTTAAACATAAAGTGAATCGGGTAATTACCAAAGGGAATAAGTTATAATTTCTTCGATATGGAAAATTCGATGCAGTTCAACATAGCTCTTTGAAACGAACCGAACTGCATCAAAATTGTCACATCACTTATTACCTTTGGTGATTAACCGATTCAAATACAAAAATATTTATTAAAAGCTTGACTTTGATTTTTTCAAGCAAGGCATGGCGATTTTTTTATTGTAGTTTTTTGGATTTTTTTTGTAGTATTTACTTTTACTTGCAGAACATCCAGAGTTAAATAAATAAATAGAGAGTTAAGTAGCTCAGAGGTTTTCACACCGAAGCTTGGTACTCGGTAACTCGGTGTTCCGTGATTTTTCCCATGTATTTTGTTCGGTTGAACGGTATTTTGTTTGTGTAACACTATTTTACGCAAACAAAATACATTAGAAAAAATTACCGGACACCGAGTTACCGAATACCGAGCTCGGTGTGAAGACCCATATTCCTTTTTACGTTTCATTTGAAATCATTTACAAAATATTGTTATTATTGTTCACTACGTTTGAACAAAAAAACGATCTCCGGTTACGGTTCAAATATAAGCCAGGGATAACATTGGATGGTGTCCAAACGGTAAATTTTTTGTTGCTGTTGATGTGCGCATGTTTATATGTATAAATACGTACTACACCGAATACCACGAATAACATTGGAAAACTCTCGCTTCGGATATGGACAGTTTGTAGTTAGCGTAAACGCACATATTGACACGGAATTTTTAAGAACGTTGCGAGAAGCATCGTTTGAGTAGGAATCAACAATACACACCCACAAAATTTCATTGAAATCGGTTAAGCGATTTCGGAGATTAGCGTAAAAAACACAGCGACACGGGATTTTTATATATATTTAGATATTCCTTTAAACGGGAAAATATATTCCTTTTATTTAATTTAATTTCTAGGAACTTCTTTTTTCTTCATTAGTTATTTCTTCTAATCTTGAAATTTTATTGTTTAAGAAAGATTTTTTTTATTTAATTTTTAGAATTTTGTTTTATTAATTTTTATTTTTTAATTTAATTTCTTTTTCTTTTGCCAATTTCATTGTCTTATAATTTTTGTATCTTATTGTTTTAAAAGGAAAAAATACATTTGTTTCACTTAATTAAATTTTTAGGGATCTACTTTATTTTTTCTTTATTTAAAAAATAAAAAATTTTAAATTTCATAAAATTTTTCGAAACTTATTTTACTTATTTCTTCCTTTTTAATTTAATTTGTTTTTCTTGTGTTAATTAAATTTTTTCTTAATTTTTACATTCCTCTGGTTTAAAAAAATATATATACATATTTGTTTTATCTAGTCTAGTTTTTAGGATTTTGTTTTATTAAATTTTCTCTTAATTTTACGATTTTGTTTAAAAAATAAAAATACCTTCATTTTAATTAAATTAATATTTCAACTACTACTTTGTTCTTGTTTGATAAAATTTTTTTCTTTTTCTAGTTTAATTTTTAAATTTTATTTTTTAAAAAGAAAGAAACTATTTCAATTTAATTTAGTTTTTAAAAATATCTTTATTTCTCTCTGCTTCATATGTTTAATAAGAAAATAAGAATAAATTGAGACTAAGTATCAACCTTTTTGTGCATTCTACCAGCGTTTTGAGTTTTTCTAATAAAAAAGTAGCGTTTTCCTTTGGCAAGCGAAATCTCCTGTGGAATTATTATATCGCTGAACCTTAAAATTATCACTTCGTTCTGCTGTTGATCTTTTAAAGGAATCTGAGTAAACGTAACCAATGATTTCCTCATCATTGTAAGAATGCAGCAATATTTTATCTTTTTGTTTATTTAAATATCTCACGATTAAAAAAAATTGTCATTAACTTAACCACTTAACCGTAATTTTCTGGGTTAATTATTTGTCTTTGTCTCTGAGTTAAGGAATAACCCTCTGTTGAGCAAGCAAACTTATCAGTTTAATCGGTAAAGTTATAAAGATAACCTGCCGTTCTGAATATGAGCCTTAGGAAGCTAAAATAAGATTCAAATGTATGTTAGGGTGATCCTAAAAAATACTAAATTTGGTATAGGGCACGCACCTATTTATTTTCCTCTACGTACAAAATAAAGAGGCCCATGAATACTTCAAATAAAAAAAAACTTTAAAGGTCGCTATTAGGGTTTGAAAAAATATATACTTTTTTTTAATCGCTGAAAATTCGACAAAATTTGTACTTGAAATATGAAAAATTTGACGTGTTATTGAAACTTATTCATATATTCATAAATTTTCTGAGTTAGCTGGTTAAAATCTAAAAATTTTCGAATTTTTGCAATAAATATATTTATTATTTTAAATTTATAAATTTTAGTGTATGTCTTTATTTTGCACGTAGAACAAAATAACAGCGTATTATAAGGAATACCCTAAACTTATCTTTGTTCCTGAAATTTCCTGAAAAACTCCCGAGAATTCCTGGACAAATTTCAAAAAGTCTCCAAAACGTAGCGTTTTCTAGGCAGAACTGATGCTAATCGACAGGGCCACGAAACTGGTAAAGTGTAATGGTATGATACCCTAAGTTGATACCCATATCTTCACTAACAGCCAGACGCCAATAAAATTCCTCACGAAGCAGTCGACAACCTCCATGGTAGCCATGAAATACCGCGCATCTCTTAACGAGTTGGCTGAGTCATTTCGCTCAAAGGTGATATGGGTTCCGACATAGACAGGAATTGTAAGGCCGATGAACTGGCGCGACTTGGCACAAAACGTCCTTTGAGGATATAAACGACGAAATAGTAATACCCTTACAAACTTGTAAGGTACTTATCTTCGAGAGGCTTACTAAAGTAGCAAATGACAAATGGAAACCCGAAATCACCTGCAAAACTGCCAGAAAATTGTGGACGGTGCTCAGCGCTAAACGCACTGGCCTACAAATGAGCCTAAATAAGCACAATATTGGATTAGTAGTATCTGTCATAACAAGACACTGCCTAATTGGCCAGCATGCCCATCAACTTGGCCTATGTTTATATGACTTTTGCCAACGAGTTTTTTCGCAAATATTAAATTAATGTAGAACGCTTTTAAAATCAAACAAGCTTTCTTATTTAATGTTAATGCACAGCAATATGTAAGTTTTTGTTTTGTATGTAGAATGTATTATAATAAAAATAATTGAATTTGGTAAAGAAGGGGATACACGAAATGGATTCGTGCCAAGAATATTTGAATCGCGATCCAACATGAGAAATAGTAGCACTAACAAATTTAGTTCAATGAAGAGACCGAACTAGTGAACTAGTTCTTTGAGATGAACTAGTTCTTTAATTAATTAAGTTCAAGAACTACCCAAGCCTAATACAGAAGGATACGAAAATAAAATAAAGTTAAATATTTTTTTTCTATTGGCATCATCATCAAAGCTGTAATCACACAGAGGTATTTCCGGGGACTAAATCACTACACCGCAGTTAGGTATCTTCGTTCACCCTGCACTATATTTTGTATAAATTCGTGGTAGGCATTTATACTTCTCATTAACTAAGTTCTCATCTATGTTCCTTTATGCTTTCTGCGCAGCTGCTTATTATTTGGCAGTTTTCGTCAATAGTCAGCATGTTAACTAATTGGACGGTCTAGTTTCTCAAGACTGAGTGTGAGCATTCGAGCACGTTGTGCTTTGCATCTGCTGATATGGAGTCGTCATATACCCTATATAGTATGTAAAGACATCCGCTGTTTGGCCCATTTTGTGAAAATATTTCCTAAAGTACTTGTGATCGGATAAACGCTACTTGGCGCAACAGTTAGTTTGAAATTTTTTGTTGATCCATCATTCCAATGTTCGCAATAGACGAGGGGCCTACCTACCTCCCACAACCTACCTATATTCGTACGAACTCTTTGCTGGCTTAGATGTCAGAGGCTCTTCCTCTAAATATTTGGCTAGTAGTTCTATAGATGAATGTGCCGCTCATGACTAGTTAGTACGAAGGGAAAAGGGATCGTACGGTAACCAGGGCTCGAATCGTCACATAAGATATCGTATTACTCGTCACATAAAAACACATTTTTCGGATTATGACATACGTGAACGTACTCTTTATACTATTCAGCTTATACGACTGACGTATCGCGTAATTTTCTTTCGTATGGTTTTCGATCCACGAACGGATGTAACGATTCGAGCCCATATAGGCTCGTAGAGTTGTCGTGCGCTGCGCTGATCTAAAACTATTCAGCTACAGAATCAAATTCATCAGCTGATTGGATATGATAATGATAGTATTTCAGTTATTGAGAGAGGAGGTTATAGTTTGCTTTATAGTAAAAATCGAGTCCAATACATCAAAGATGCTAGAATGAAAGTTAAAATCTTGACATAAACAAAGGAATGATTCGTGTAGTTCAAAATTAGTTTCGCATGGCTTCAGAAACAGAGGTCGAATGTGTCTTGATATTCGAGAGGGAATACTAAAGTTTACCTCAGCCAGAAGGGACGGGCTATTAATCCAGCATGTCATTAATTTGACGATAAATATTATACCTAATATTTCTCTACGATTTGCAAGTGTAGGTAAATAAATGAGCTTTACGTAACTAGTGTACGGAGGGAGATTGTAATCTAAATTCCAGTTAAAATCACGCAATGCAAAAAGCAATAATTGTTTTTGAATTGCTTCAATCCTTTCTGAATGAACTTGGTAGCCGCGATTCCAAATAAAAGATCCGTATTCTAATATTGGTCTAACCAAAGTGGTAAAAAGAGCTTTTGTTATTTCCCAGCTATGTGCTATCTGTCAAGTGTTTAGCGAAATAAATCAGGGTGGAATAAATAGAATAAACTAAAAATAAAAAACTAAGCATTAAATGCAAAAAACTGCGCTTATAGCTTGCAAAAGGTAAATTGATTTTAATTAGTCTAAAACTCACTCATTCGGAACACAAATTTAGACATTTAAGGTATGACAAAACGATAGTCGCCTTTTACAGTGCGCTACTGATGCCACTAAAATCCATAATTTCTATTAAATAATTTTAAGCGTGGGCTGGGTTTAGTTTTCTTTAATTTTGTATCTTGTTTTCAAACGCTTTCAAAGTAATAAATTATGTGCGGCTTGCATATGTAAGTTGAATTAGAAATCCCAAAATTGATGTTGTGTGATATTAATTTTTATGCGTACAAAGCGTGGTGACTCTCCTAATGGCTAGTAAGCCCAAGTGGCTGCTGAGTGGGCGCTGAACAGACTTAAATATGGTACTTATGATACTATTTTTTCTTTTCTTTTTTTGGCAGTGCGTATGTGGTTCACTTACCAATCGCTGATTTATTAGCGGCAATTACAAGTGCGTTAATTAACAAAACAAAAGTAAGGAAATAAAAAATAAATATACATATATAGATGTCTACAATTTAAAAAAAAGCTAAGCAAAAGCAATTATAATTGCCACCTTTGGGCAGTCATATCAGTAGCTGTTCGAGCTCATATTACGAGTTATTTATTACAGAGTTACAACTAATAAAAATCAGAAAGCAAAATCCAAAAAACTTCAATAAATTGTATACCTAATGAAACCGATTTTTTTATTGTTTCTTTTTTTTTTGCTGCGTCAATAGGCTTCAGAACTCGTTTATGTGTACTGCCCATTCCCTGTCTTTTTTTTTGTACCTATCGCTCACCTTATAATTAGACAGTCAACACACTCAAGCTGATTAACCAGTGGCCAGCGGGTAAGCGACCGCTTCTCTTGTGGTACAGCGTGTAAAAAATAAATAAACAGAAGAATGCCTTACGCAGTGAGCCCTAAGCGTTTAGATTTACTGCTGCTGACAGCTTGGCAGCGACACTCTCTTGACATTTTCAACCTTTCGCGCGCCGTCTTACTCGCTTACAAAGCATCGCCGACATACATGTGTATCAAAAGACTCGCATAAATAGCAGAGTGTGTTTATGTGTACGCATTCTAAAAAGGTTATTGACAAATCTTTAAGCGACAGATCAATGTATTGCTTGGTTTGAACTCAACACAGCAGTTGAGGTAATTAATCTTCATTAAAATAGCCAAATATTGCATTCATTTATACATATAAAGAGCCGCATTTGACGGTTAGGTTGTTTGAAAAAAAGAAATAATTTTATTTTGGTGATACAAAGTTCCAAACTAGAAATAGAAGAATTGCTATCGATTTATGTAATTAAACTCAGTCAATTAATTATGCCGAAAAGAACTGGTTTACCTTGAGCGAATAGCTAAAATTTTCGATAAATCCAGCAGCTTTAATCTACTATCTATATTAGATCAAATTAGATGAAACCCCAAGAAGAAAAAAAAAACTCTAAGCAAACTTTGACCCTTTCTGGGATATTTTTCATGACGGGTTATCAAATCTCTATCGTCTCTTCACAGAAACTCACATTAAGGTACAGCTGAAAGACCTTCAGACTACTGTAGTGTTTTTCAGGCTTAGATGTATACAGTCAGCATGGCGGAAAAATTCGTGGGCATGTTGGACATCGCTTCGTCAAAACTGTCTTTCCTTTAAGATAGTCGTGCCTGGATAGAGCATTTAGGACGCTATTAGCTGAGATCCCTACTATCTCTGAGCTAGCCTGTAGCCGATCTGTGCTATGTCCTGACCACAATAGCTCCTTTGAAAATTAAGTGCCTACGACCGGACTACCGGAACCGAGTCTAAACAATTAAGCTCCTTTGAGATTCTTGATCTCTCAAGTTGGCAAAAGGGGTCGAGTAGTAACTGCAGTTTCAATAAACTGGACACTTGTAGAGTATCGTGTACAATCCAGTCATCGTAAAATGAACAGAAGCTATGGTGCTTGCCGAGGTCTGCTGTAATCGACCTGGGTTTAATACCAGATCCAAGCAACATCTAAAGTTGTTTTCTAACAGCGGTGGACCCTAGTGGGGAGCGGGGAAGCCTCCGAGTGTGCTGCTGCATTTGTGTTATAACAGACACACTGTAAAATATAGTAGAAACTTGTCCAAACACTTGGCAGAAATGTATGCGCGAAAGATTTCTTTTTATACCCGAGCGCACTTGTGCACAAGGGTATTATAACTTTGTTCGCATAACGGTTGTTTGTAACAGGCAAAACGAATCGAGATAGATATAGACAAATGTATACATAAATGATCAGGATGAAAAGAGAAATCGATTAAGCGGTGACTGTCTGTCCGTCCGTCCGTCCGTCCGTCCGTCCGTCCGTCCGTCCGTCTGTGCACACGATAACTCGAGTAAAAATTAAGATATCTTAACGAAACTTGGTACGTGTACTTCTTTCGGGCGTAGGACGGATGGTATTGAAAATAGGCAAAATCGGACAATAACCACGCCTACCTCCCATATAACGGTAATTTTCAGAAATACGAAAACTGCGATATTTTAGTAACTACTGAAGATTATTCACTCAAAATTGACATTTGCAATAACTTTTAGACAAAAAATAAGAATATTATAAATTTTTGAAAAATGGGCGTAGCCACGCCCACTTATGGTTACATGTGTATATCTTGGCAACCGCTGCACTGATTTCTTCCAAACTTGGCACAGTTGTTGGCTTTGATACAGCATACCAAATGGCCGAAAATTTTTAAAATCGGACAATAACCACGCCCTCATTCCATATAAGGGTAATTTAGAGAAATACGAAATCTTCGATAAATCAGTAAATATTAAAGCTAATTTATTCAAAATTGACGCTTGCAACCATTCTTTACCAAGAAATACGTTTATGATAAAATTTTGGAAAATGGGCGTGGCACCGCCCACTTATGATCACATATATGTATCTCGGTAACCGTTCCACCAATTTGTACCAAACTCGGTATGGTTATTGTGCTTGCCACATAAAAGCAAAGCGTTGAAAATTATTGAAATCGGCCTAAAATTACGGCCGCTTTTCATATAACAATAAATTTCAGAAATGCTTGAAATTTCAATATTTCGAAATTCAAGGACGCTAACTTACTCAAAATTGATACACCCCGGCTTACCATGTAGCGGTAGCTTGCGGAAAGGTGAAAAACATATATTTAATACTTGCGCCGGGTATTTAATGTTCGGCTCCGCCCGAACTTAGACTTTCTTACTTGTTTTTATTAAGAGAAATATTGTGGTCATCAGAGTGTTTCTCTGAGGCCCGTCTGACTTACAGGGCAATACAAGCTAAGATAGTTGAAAGTCTTTCGAAAGACAAATGTAAGGCAGATGTCAAGATAGTTCAAAATACTTTTATAATTCTAGCACAAAAGTCTTACGGCCTTATGGCCTTATTCATAAAAAATTAAGTAGCTTTAAAAAACGTTTATAAACTGAAAAATGTATGAAAACGTCACTTTATAAAGCTTTTTAAACCTACTTTATTTTTTATGAATAAGGCCATTATTCTTTAAAAATAAAATAGGTTCAAAGAGCTCTATTAAGTGATGTTTTCATACAAATTTTTTATTTATAAAGCAGTAAAAATCTTCAATTTTTTATTAATTTGGGTGTCAGAAAAAAGCTCTTTCATTCACCAGTCGCGGTGAAAATTAATTTTGAGAGAAAGAACAATGGTCACAATGGCCGAGCGTGCAGAGCACTGGCGTGCGATTGGAGAGATTTCAAGCCCTGGAGCTGCGGATTTTAATACCCGAGCGCACTTGTGCACAAGGGTATTATAACTTTGTTCACATAACGGTTGTTTGTAACAGGCAAAACGAATCGAGATAGATATAGACAAATGTATACATAAATGATCAGAATGACAAGAGAAATCGATTAAGCGGTGACTGTCTGTCCGTCCGTCCGTCCGTATTTGCACACGATAACTCGAGTAAAAATTGAGATATCGTAACGAAACTTGGTACATGCACTTCTTTCCGGCGTAGGACGAATGGTATTGAAAATGGGCAGAATCGGACAATAGGCGTGGCTATATAACGCTAATTTAGAGAAATACGAAATTTTTAATAAATCAGTAAATATTAAAGCTAATTTATTCAATTGATGCTTGCAACAATTCTTTACAAAGAAATACGTTTATGATATTATTTTGGAAAATGGGCGTGGCACCGCCCACTTATGATCACATATATGTATCTCGGTAACCGTTCTACCAATTTGTACCAAACTCTGTACGGCAAAACGTTGAAAATTATTGAAATCGGACTAAAAATACGGCCGCTTTTCATGTAACGGTAAATTTCAGAAATGCTTGAAACTTTAATATTTCGAAATTTAAGGACACTAATTTACTCAAAATTGATACACCCCTGCTTACCATGTAGCGGTAGCTTTCGGAAAGGTGAAAAACATATATTTAATACTTGCGCCGGGTATTTAATGTTCGGCTCCGACCGAACTTAGACGTTCTTACTTGTTTGTTATTAATTAAAATTTTTCGTTTTGAATTATTTTTCTTGTTATTTTTAGAGTTTTTTTTTTTTTTCATTAGGAAAAAATATATTATTTAATTACATCTAATTTTGACTTATCCTATGTATTTTTTCCTTTTTAAATTAATTACTTTTATTTCATTATTCGATATTTTTAATTTTTTGATGTTATTCTTTTTACAAAGAAGTCTATTTTTTTAATTTCATTTAATTTTTAGGAACTTATTCTATTTCGTTTTTTTAATATATAATTTGTTTCTTTAGTTAAATTTTCTTTAAATTTTTAGATTTTATTGTTTCTAAAAGAAAGATATTTTTTATTTTCATTTATTTTTTAGAAATATATTTAATTTATATTTTTCTTTTTTTTTAATTTAATTTATTTTTTCTTTGGTAATTTTATTGTTTTAAAAAGAAAAATATATATATTTTTACATTTAAATTTTAGGGTCTTATTTAATTTTGTTGCCTTTTTAATATACATATATTTTTTTAGTGTTCAGATTATGTTTTAAAATTAAAACTGTTTTTTTTTTTTTAATTACGATGTTCTAATCTTCTTAATTTATTTATTTTTCTTTTCCTAATTCAGTTTTTAGATTTTATTGTTAAAAAAGAAAAAAAAATATTTTATTCAATGTTTAAAAATATTTTCATTTATTTTTGCTTGGTTTTCGTTCCATTATTTTTTCATTTTTATTTTTTTTTAATTTAATTTTCGTTTTTATTGTTTTAAAAAGAAAAATATATACATATGGGCAAATAGGTAATTGGGCCCCAATTGGGCCAAAATTAGAGCCCAATTGGAAAAAACTTTTGGCTCTGATCGGGCAACCTGAAAAAACTTTATCATAATGGGCAACAATTTTTGCGTCTTCAACTGGCACGAAAATCTGCTAGCATCATATAAGTGCATTTTCAGAAAAAAAATCATAACTCGAAAACGACGAATTTTAGCATATTGCTACTCGTACTGAAAATAGTTTATACTATTCCCTAATAGACAAAAAAGTTTGAGAGAAAAAAAAGATGTGGCAATTTGAACAAAAAAAATTTTTTTGTTGATAAACAATAACACAGGTCAACAACGTTTTGTTCTAGGAAAGTGTAGGGTCATTTTCGAAGTCATTTTTTGCGTAGAATCCGAATCCGGGGTTTAAATTGCTCTATCACGTCAGGATTTTGAGATATCCTAACCTAAAAGTGCTTTTTGCCCATTTTTGAGGTTACGTACCTACGCAGATTTTGCTCTTCATAAAAAAGTAAACGTGGTATTTTAAAGTATAAGTCTTCCTCTTTTAAATGTCGTTGAGTTTGCTTAGATATCTTTATTTTTCACTGAGATATCGCATTTTGAAGTTTCCATGTTTGTGAATGTAATCGACCGTATCACGTCTCATGTTATCTCAATGGATTTTCGAATATCGAAAAATTCACAAACATGGAAACTTCAAAATGCGATATCTCAGTGAAAAATAAAGATATAATTAATTATTAATAAACAATTACTGATTTTTAGTTCACTAGATCGATTCAGTAGATCAATATCTGCAATTTTAAAAAAAAATCGTTAAAATCCTTGCTTTTTTTTGCGACAGTTATAAGCGATTTCATCAAAAGTTGCTATTAAGAGAGGAAAAAAGAAGCGTTCGTACTTAAAAAGAAAAAAATTCATTATTCGAAAAATTCGCATTTCTGAGCAAAAAGAAAATATACGTGTCTCCTTAAATTGTTCAAGGAACAATCCCTGTGAGTTTTATCGCAAACTTAAATTCACTTTCCGCCGGCCTGGGTAATTTGAGATGGAATGAGCCATATATATATTTTTAATGAAATTAAATTTCTAAAAAACTTTTACTTAGTCTTTCGAAAGACAGTAAAGAACTTACAAGATAGTTGCCAGAACTGACAACTGTCTTACGAAAGACTTTTATCTTTCGCGAAGACTGTGGTGAGTTGAAAGATCCAGAATTGCCCCGTTAAGCTATCTGTAGCAATATGTATGAAGACTTCAATAACAATGCCGCAAATACCGTTTATCTATCTAGAAAATTTGTCGTGGAAGCTGGGCCCACTCAAATCTTTATCTAACAAAAAAATAAATAAAAATCGTGGCTGTCAAAACATTAATTTGCCGCCGACTAACTTCTAAAAAATATTGTCACTACTAAAATTACAAAATATTAGCAATAAAAAGTACATTAATAATCAGTGAAAAGGCATAGTAAGCACCATGACAATACCCGCGGGTAAAAGCAAGCAACAACAGAGCCACCAGAGCACCCAGCGGTGCGAAATTGGCTAAGGAAGCCCAGAACATAACTTAAGCCGCAACTAAAAAAAATGAAAAAAAAACGAGAAATAACAGCAAAAAGTAAACTTTAAACAAACACCTCAACAACAAAGCAAACGGCAATGTGGCGCGCCACTACATTGACCAAAAAGCAACGCGGAAGTCAATGGAAAAAATGTTTGAAAACAAAAAATAATGCTAAATAAATTTCACACTGTGTTTCTTTCTTTTCGTTGAGCAACATTTGACAGGCAAAACTCACAGCCAAGTCGTGGATGCGCAGAGAAATGCTTACATGGTCGCTAACAAATACGCGCTAAACAGCAACAAGCACACCGGTAACAAGTTGTGAAAAGCATAACTGCACATAAATATTCAATGAAAGGCAGCGTTGGCAGGAAGTAGCAGCAATGGAATGAGAAATGACAAAGGCGAAATTGAAAATATAAAACCGCGAACAGAACCGAAAAATGCGCGATGATTTTCACGAATAGAAGTAGGCGATGGTATGTGACGCCGTGACGCTACAAAGGCGGCTTGAGGAGCACAGCGACGATGACTACAAAGCGGCAGAGGATGTGGTATCGGAGTTGTGAAACGGAGTTTGCAAGTTTCCTCTTTGCCTTCCAATTCTTGACTTTGCTCGGTTGGTGTTTGTGTGTTTTTGGATTTTTTTGATGTTGTTCCTGCGTTTGCTTTCAACGTTCTTGTTATTGTTTGGATTTTTTTTTGTTATTGTTGCTTGTTTGCTGCTGCTGCTGATAGGCGAACTTTCAAGTTCAAGAACCAGTTGTGTGCGTTGCATCCTCAATCGCCGGGCGGCAGCGGCCAGTCGCCAGTCGCGCAGCCTTCAATAGCCGGCTGTGGCAAGCAGCTAGAAGCAAGCTTCTTTCACTTAAATACATATGTAGCTCGCAAACACACTCGCATGCTTTTCAGCCAAACAACAACCTTCTATTCCTACTCTTTCAACCTTCCATCCATATTTTCCAGCTCCTCATTCGCTCATGCATGCAACTTGCTGCTGGCTGCTCGCATATTTATGCTTTCAACATTTTGTGGCAAAAGTTTACTTCGACGTCTTTTTGTTTGGCGGACTACTGGACTGTTGGCTTCTTTTTTCTTTTCGCTATGCGTTCGATGCTCTTCACACCGGCTTTGTTGCTGCTCTTGTTCTTGTTGTTGTTAACATTGTTTTTGATATTGTTGTCGTCGTGTTATTGTTTTTGTAGCCTGTGGCGTTGGCTTCATTTTGCTACATTCTTTTGGCATAAGACTTCGTTTACTTTTTTACTCCTCGGCGGCGTTCGATTGTTAGGTTTCATACGTTTTTGCTTCTCCTCGGCTGCACTTAGATTTTTTTTGCGGCATATTTTACATTTACTTACGATCTTACTTAGTTGTTGTTGTTGTTTTACGCAATGTTTTTCATTTTTTCAAGCCTCTCCTTTATTTTTTTTGCGTTTTTGGCATTGTTTTTGCTTTGCCACATATCCTACCGAATTGTGCACAGTTTTCTGAGACGAGTCGAATATAAAATAACAATAAAAACCACTAACTCTCATACACATTCCTTCTTATGAAAGTTAGTTTGTTTGTATGCTGCTTCAGATGTGCAACTTCCTGAGGTTTTTTACCGACGAGTTTTTTATTCGCAGTTTTTATTTGCCGATTTTCGCTGTGTTGAGTAGAGGACGATTACAATTTCTTTGGCTGCTTTTTAAGCAGATGTTTGTGGCAGAAGAGAAATTCTTGAAATTTTTTTGTCTGGAAAAAGTGTGTAACCTGGCTCTAGGTTTATGAAAACAGTTTAGATTATGGCATTCTTTGGTCCCATTAACCGTTTTTTATTAATTAACAGTTTTAGATAGTCGTTTGGAAAAAAATGCTCCAAAGTTAACTTCAATGGAATTCAGAATATTGAGGCACTGGTATGAAGTTGTTTAAGCATAAGCGCCAGTCTTAACCTTAATAACTGAATGAATAAGTATTTTCTTCTACCAAAAATTTTCTGGGTCAGCCACCGAAAATGCTACAAATAAAGATAACTAATCTAATTAAATTTATATGCATATCGGTAGAAAATAATTCAGTCAAAGGGTATCAAAGAACCTTTCCCAAACAAATTTCCTTGATTGCTTCCCAACTCTTTGAAGCCGAGCCGGTTTTTTTAGGGCGATATAAGCAAAAATATTTTTGTTTGGAAACTTAACTTTTATTTCTTCTTCTATATCTATATCTATCTTCTATATATATAAAAATGAAATGTCTTTCGTATGACGGCGATGCCTGACGAAACGGTCGAACCGATTTCAATTCTGTAAAAGGTACATTTTTGGACCTTCTGTATGGAAGGTTTTACGGCAAAAAAAATTCAAAACTTTTTGTTGTTGTTCCCAAAAAAAATTAAAACCTGAAACGTCACAATTTCACAATTTAATAGAGTTTTCCGTATACATATTGTATGTCACTTAGCTACCAAGCGGCTGGAACAATTTCGTTCATATTTGGAATATATGTTAGCACCTTAAAGGGAAATATTCCGTCAAAAACTTAAATCGCTAGGTGCTGGGGCAGATTATTCCCAAAAACTGCATTTAGTTGCAGATTTGGCTCATATTTAGAACATTTGTTAGCCAATTGAAAAGGAATAGTGCTATAGGAATATTTCTAACGTTCTTATACAGTGGGATAATGATGGATATCTGCATATATACATACGTCATAATAAAATGCTATGAAATAACACCAAATTTGTGTTATTTCCCAATTTAATGTAAAAAACACAAATTTGCTTTATTTCATTTCTCGTGGAGCTATAGGACCAACTTTTAAACTTAACAATTGAGTAATAAAGCAAAATAGTCCTATGTTATCCTATATTATATGATCATTTATCTTCACGATAAAAAAATTTTCATTCCATTATCTTTTTTATAAGCGAAGATCTACGATTTTGAAAACAAAACTCGTATTTTGCCTATAGTGCGCCGCCCCGCGCCACCCCGCGCCACCCGCGTTCGACATTGGAATGGCTGCATCTATATACATATACATAGACAGGCATGCATCATTCGACTGGGAACAAATTTCTCCTGGGTTTCTAAATCGCATTGAGCGATTGTTATTTTCCTTTTAACTTTTGGGAGAGAGTAAAACTTTTGTGAAAATTTTGAAAATTTTTTGTGAAAATCTTGAAATTTTTTTGTGAAAATTTTGAAATTTTTTTGTGAAAATGTTGAAAAATTTTATTTTTTATACAACGTGGTTGAAAATCATAATGCGTATTTATTTTGCCCTCCTATGCTCTTAGGTTTCCTTACAGGGACTTTTATTGGCTTACACATCTAACCGAGGAGGATAATGTCTTTGGTCGTTTAAACTTTTTTACTTTACATACCGCTTTTTCTTGTAAACGCTTTTTTTGCATTGGCCTACGCAAATGTTCTTATTAGGCGCCGTGAAGCAAGCGGGCACTGGCTAGTTTTTTTTTATAAAAATGTACTAAGATTTAGTCTATACCATTTATGGAACTTTCTTTTAACGATAGCAATAGCGTTTTTTAGTCTATACTTTATACTGATCAATAACTGTCACTTTCAAAAACGATATTTTGAAAAAAATTCAAAATCAAAAATCTTAATTTGGCAAAGAACTACTAAATATTTCTACCTATTTCAACACATTATTACTCATTCTAGTTAAGACTTAGTACATACATTAGAAAAATATAATTTTTTCACGCTAGTAAGCGCTAACCTACATTTTGCAAATCCATCGATACCGGTATACTTTCAGGAAATGTTAACAAAGTCCGGTCTGGTTTCGCCCAGTTTATTTTATTCACTCAAAAACAAAAGACTTAAGCAACGAACCTGTAGATTAAATTCAATCAGGGCAAGTGATTGGCAAATATGCCTCGGATATCAAACTTAAATATAAGACGCACAAAAAATGCATTCCCAAAAAATGTTTGCAGCTGTCAACCAGTTAACCCTTTCAAGTGCACATTCCTTCTAGCAACACTTTGCCACACAAACAACAAGTGATGACTGGCCAATACACAGCTGATATGGAACATTTGCTCTTATTCGCCCGGAGTATATTTTAGTTAACCGCACCATTTTGATAGCACTCCTTACCCTCGGCCTTCTTTCTCTCCCTTCCCTCCCTCCTCATTCTCCACCTTCAACCATGCAGCTGAATGCGTGATGAATGACAGATAAAATGATGGACCTAACAAAGTGCATACCTTGGTGCTGTTACCTTGCCGTTGTTGATTTTGTGACCCTTCCGTTTTTGTGTGTTTCGGTGTTGTAGCTGTTATTTACGATGCTAATAATTATGATGACGATGCGGCGAGGAGTTGTGCTTGCTGCTGTTGGTGCTATGGAATGCTGACCTGCTTGCGGGGCCTGGAACTGGACAGAAAGGGAGGAAAAAATCTTTCTGATCGCGGCATTTCCTCCATTTACTGCCATATGCCGTCCGTTTCGTATTAATGCAGCACTCACATGTACATGAAAACACTCTTATTTTGAAGTGCGTGCGTGTAATTACGTTTTTGTATTAAGGGCATTTACTTGTTTGCCGTTGAAATTCTTTTTTGCTTGTTTTTGTCTTTTCTTCAGTTAGCCAGTAAAATGATGGGGATATAAGCGTTTGTGTTTATATTTTTGTTGCTTTTGTTTTGTAGATATTATGAACCTATATGTATGTAAATGTTTTGTTTTCATTAATGACAGCTTTTGTGGTGTTTAACAAAAATTTTAATTTAAGCAAATTATCATGTTTGCAACAAGGGCTTTCGAGTGGCCAATATCTTGATGCGATATTACGGGATACTCTTAAATATAATTTTTTTTTTTGTTAATAATTTTCATTAAATATGTGTACATATGTTTCTCTTTAGAGGTCGCATATTTTTAAGCGGAACAATATTTTTGGATTTTTTGTCAGCATTGGGTTTCTTAAACTTTGTTCAGTTCAGTCCGAAAGTCTAGCAGTAAGTTAATTTTTACTCTCTTACTTCTTCTCCGGCAGAGCCATACTATTCACCAATAACTGGTTACTCGTTTTGCATAGTAAGAAGGGATATTGAAATGCCTGGGTAATTTGCCAGCCAAATGATTCCCGTGACCTGCCATCAATTTTGTACCTTTATACTTACATGAGAAGGCCCTGAATAACCGTTGTAATTGCTGCCACTTTACCGGATGGTAACTGTGTATAATACATGTGACCAGTCCTTATCGTCCTTCTGACTTGAATATCTTTCCAGCCGTACTAAAGGATAGACTGCTACGATAGACCTTGGGATGTTATCTTAATTTAATATATTCTTGTTATTAACAGTGCGGACAGGTTTGTACGTCCTCCAGCAAAATGAAAAGAAACGCCATTCACCAATACGGTGTCACTCTGAGCTCGTTTCCTTGGCCTGGAACCTTCATGAGAACCGCCTGCTTTCCAACTTTAACCAAACCCAGAAAAACTCACTGAGTGATTGGGCGAATTTTTTTGAAAAGATCTTTTCCGGATAACTCCAAATTCAAAGCATGAAAATCATTTCGTTTTATAAATAATATCTTTATAAAGAACATTTCGTCACTGGACTTGAATAAAAAAAGCGAAACAAGACGCGTGAAAAAAATGTACTAAAAGCGAAGCTTAAAAAAAATTTTCAGTGAAGAAAAATGCATAAACCTGGATTCATATCTGGCTAAAGACTGTCACTACAGCATGATTCCCCAAATTCTTTGTATACTGTTACACCCGCAAATACAGTAGACCGCGAAAATAACTTTACGCGGCTTTCTTCGCCATTAACTACAGGGGCGGTCAAAAATGGATGAATGGTGCTTCGTTTTAATATTTCCTATGTTCTTCAAGTTAAAATTTGTTTGATATTTTTTTATAAAAATATGGTTCATGCTTTAACAAAACCCGTGTAAATCACACTCTCAAACTTTATGCAGAATTTAGAAAAATTTCAAAAAACTTTATCCAAATTTCGAGCTTGTTAACCTGAATTTTTATAAATTTTATGGGTATGTAGTTATCAGGCTTATACAATTTTAGAATAATAAGTGCAAGTTTTCAGCGGCTAAAAATCGCATTGAGTTTGAGTAATTCTTTTCTTATTGACAGAGTTTGCAGTTCCTTTTTCATACAAATAGCGAAATTAAGGAAAACTGGCGTTGACTTTTTTTATTTTTTTCGCAAACGGTCTTGCCACAAGAAACTCATGTTTATATAGAAAAAAGTGCAAAACGCCGTCAACTTAAAAAAAATATTAAAAATAAATGCGATTGTTTAGCCGCTCAAAACTTGCATTCATTTTACTAAATTTGTAGGAGCCTGTTAACTTCATACCTAAAAAGTTTGTAAAAATTCTGGCTAAGAAGCGCGAAATTTATATAAAAATTTGTGGATTTTTTTAAATTCTATATAAAGCTAGAAAGTGTGATTTATATATATTTGTGTTATAGTATAAACCATGTTTTTATAAAAAAATATCAAACCAATTTTAGCTAGAAAAACGTTGTAAATATTAAAAACAAAACTCCCTTCATCCATTTTTGACCGCCATTGCATGTTAAGGGTATTTCTTCCATGAAGTTTTTTACGCGTCTTTTTCGCAGTCAACTTGTGAGATCGCGTCTAGGGACGATATATTCTAAAAGAGTTTTGTACTGTTTTCTCTTACACGTCATGATTAGTGCAAATCCTCTACAAATTTAAACTTTTAGATCTCTATAAATTTTCTTAATTCAGAGCGATTAAGCAAACTTTTTTTTTTTTTAACTTTTAAAGAAAGTGCGCATTCTCTTTTCGAAGCAGGATTTGGCTTCATAAAGACCATTAATGCTCTATAGTCATAGACATATCTAGTTATTGGAGTTACATATATTCCTCTATAATTTTTTGTGTGTAGATTAATTGCTCTTTCCTTTAAAAAGAAGATCATAAGTCAATACTCTTTATCCGTACTATTGCAGACTTCAATCCTTTATACACTTATTTCTCAAATGATTTTTTGTGTTACAACATGACATCTCCTTTAATAGTTTATGAAATTCAAGAACTCAGACCTCAATTTGAAGAAGGGGAGTTCACTTGCGAAAAATAGTCACGTTATTTGAATTTAGTTATTTCTGAAAAAATTGTTTTTGAAAAGCTCCATATATTCCATAATATCGATAAAATTTAATTAGTTAATACCAATTTGAAGGCCAGCTTCACCGCTCTAGGTGAATATACAAACTTTTGAATAGGGTTGTCACGTGTGTACAAATTTAGTGTATTAAATATATATCTTAAGTATCTTAAGCACAGGAGGCCACTGTAGTGTATTGGTTATCAGCGCGCACTACCATTCTTCAGGGCCTAGATCAAGCCCAGTTTCCGACTAACATCAAAATCAGAAGAAGAGAAAAAGGTTTTCTTATAGCAGTCGGCCCTCGGCAGGCAATGGCAAACCACCGAGTGTATTTTTGCCATAAAAAAAACAGCTTCTCATAAAAGTACAATCGCCTTTCGGAGTCGTTGTAAAACTGTAAGTCCTTCCCCTTTATGTGACAATATCCAGGCGCACGCCACAAATTGGAGGAGAAGCTATGCCAATCACTAACATATTGTGTAAGCGCCAATCTATTTTTTTTAATGTTATCTTGATGAATCCTTTTAATCTGGAAAAAATTTGCCGAAAAATATAATAATCCGGAAAAATAGATTTTCCATAGATTTTTTGTAGACAATTATTGATTTTCTTAATTTTGATCGAAATAGTAGAATTGAAATGGTTGCATAGGTTCAAAATTGCAGTAATGCTCAAAATTATTTAGGTTAGAGTGCGTTGTAAAATCTTAGCGGTTCCATTTACAGTTGCTGGATATGATAGAGTTTTGATCAAAAATACAAAATGAAAACATGTGGCATATTGCTTCATCATTGTACTTTAGGTATTTGAAAACCATTATACCGCCGATGGGAAGATGAAACATTGGTTCACGCTGTCAAAATATAAAAAAAAAAAAATTGGCAACCGGCCGTGCTATTATCCCCTTAACAAAGCATCCAAATTAATGAACAGCTTCGAGTGTGTTCGTCGCGAATTCAGCTGCAAGGGAAATGTGTCAATGGAAGTCGTAAACGTCAATTGTTTATGAAAATGTTGGACCAAAAGGTGTAAATAAAAAAATGGTTAGAGGCGGGACTAAGTTCGCCAGGTTCGCTAGTAGACTCGAATATTTACGATTTGAGCGTTTCCTCTATTCAATTAGGAGATACTCTATTCAATGATCTTCATGTAGATATTTTGGATTTGGACATTTAAGATTTGAATATGTTGTATAATTTTTCTCTGTTCAAAGAGGAACTTCTCTATTCAAGGCTTTTCTCGTATCATTTTTTGGAATTTCACAAAGAAAATTGATTTTAAAATTATCTTTGGGTAGACATCTGGCTGTGGCGCCACAATGTTTTTTTCGGGGACGGTAATCATTACGAGTAAAATAATATAAATCAGCATTGTTCGCTTGAAAATAATAATTATTATTGAGTATTATTTTTCCCCTTTAATATAATGATTAATAACAAAATTTTAAAAACCATGCAAGCGCAATCAACTGAAATTTTGAATGTTTTGGGACTTATTCCTTCTATTAGGGTGTCGCTACCTCTGAAAAGTATACGTCGGAAATCACTTTTTTGAGTTTTTTGAATGATCATTATTCTTAAGTGAAAATATAAAACTCAATAATAACTATCTATTATCTTTGAGGGAAAAAATAAAAATCAAAAAATAATCATTATTTTTGTTGACTTTTTGAAAAGGTAATAACGTATATGGATTTTATTTCCCATCACTATGGAAAATGGTGTCAGTTGACGTTATTTCCGTAGATTTTGTTACCTGTCACCTTTTCGATTACAACTCCGTAAAAATTTTAAGCATAGATACGTATGCGTGTAAAAAGCTCCTAATATTATACTTTTCAATTTATAATTAATTCTGGGACTCTTTTGTTCTTATAAGAATTTTATAGACTATTTTATAAATCAAAATGTTAGAGTATTTGCTTTTCAGTTTTGCGCAAGTAAACCAGTATGAAAGTTTTTTTCAAATGAGAGTTCTCGCACTTCAACCGAGGCAGACAGAGTAGCCAAAAAGTTAGGTAGAAGAGCTCCCTCAACTATTCACTGCTTCATTTGTACTCTGGGGATGTGCTTCCTATGGCTGCAAGTCAGACCACATGGATTTCTCTCTTGAGAAAAGTGAGCTTTTGCTTCCATCGCTGCTCTTATCTCGGTATTTTCCCAGTGTCCAATTGTTATTTTAATTTGACCAGATTGAAACCCCTTGTGGTTTAAGCTCCGCTGCTATTTTTGAGATTCGTTGGGACTCTAATGCCTGCATCTGAAAACTGAATTGGTGTTTCTAGTGTAGGAGTTACACGTATTTCGATCTTTTAAGCTATTGCCATAAAACGGTTAAGTAGGCGGGAAACTACAACTACTGAACAGCTGTCTTTACTGATTGACTTATATGACTAAAATTCATTTGGATAAAATAAATAAAACCAAGGGAAAAGTAAGGGCTCAAGCTCTAAAGGCATTTGGTTTATTTTAAGATGTATACATACTTTCTTGTAATTTTTTTTTGTCAATGTATTAATAAAATTCTAACAAAGTGGTTATTTTGCAAATATATATTTTTGTGTAATTTGTAAATTCTTTATGACACACGTACATATGTATGTATATTCTATTGAAAAATATCCTTGACATTTTTTGCTTTTTTCGGCATTTTCAGTTAATAACTATCTAACTAATATTTTTTGCTGGAAGGTCTTTTCAATCAATTTTTATCATCTATGGAATGCTACACTGTAGAACTAAACTGTGAAAAAATCATAGCTTAAAGCTCCAAAGAACTCGTTGTAACAAAGAATAAAAATAAACGAGTAATTTTTAAGCAAAAAAACAAAACCGACTTCAATTCTCATATGAAAATTTAAGTTTATCGTTAATTTCTTCATCATACAATTAAAAAAAAAATATATATATATATATTGACGTGGTCTAAAGTTATGCTGTAACATACGTAAAAACAAGAAAAAAACAAATATTTCGACGAATTGATAACCTTCTCCTTTTTGTGAAGTTGGTTGAAAATACAACGCTTTAATGTTGCCCTCACCAATTTCGTATTTTATTTCCACAATGTATGTCAATAAATTTATTATTATTTTACTGCACAAACCATAAATGTTTTTCCGCTGCGGCTGCCCATATGCCGCCTACTGGCTTTCGCAATACTCTACAACATTCATGGCACTTTTTGTGCAGCCACCTCGACTGGCAACATTACCATCAACAACATCATCGATTCTTCTACTCCACTCTTTTTTTTCATCTTCTTTTGTCGAAAGTATGCATAGACGTTGGCAACACTCTTTGGCTATTCTGACGAAATAACTGTTATTTTATGATACTTTTTGTCGATATTGCGGCTGTGTGTGCGCATGCTTTTTTTTCTTGCTGTAGCCTCTTTGGCTCTTGTGCATTTTCAACTTAACATTTTGCAACAGCAACACCAAACACAACAGCAATGGCAACATTACTTCTACAACTATGTATTCCACCTTCGCTGGCTGGTTCACTGGCTGCCTGTCTGGCTGGTTGTGCAGTGGGGGCGGCTTTACAATTTTGGTAACACGTTTTGCGGGCATACAAATTAGCATTCCGCTCGCAGTGTTTGAGTAGTTGGCGAAATATTTTTATTACATTCCCCAATAAAAGATTGATGTTTTGTTTGTATTTTTTTAAATGCAGCGTTGAACATTTCTTTGCGTTGCTTTTGTTTTGTTTTGCACTGCTAGTGTCTTTATCAACCAAGCAGTCTGTTTGGCTTTGGATGCGACTTTGTCTAACTAGTATGTCTGCAATTATTCTACACCTTTCTGTTGGCATGATAATGCCCCGCGATTCTCCGTAGAAAGAATGGCTAACACTCTCTTCGCAAGCCGCTTGTTACCGTCCCCACCACCACCACCTACCTCACGGCGCATGCGCTGCGACTCCACATTAGCCGCACGATCGCTTGCATTTAAACTACGATTCACATTTCTCATTCGTTGTCTCGAGTGATTTTATCGCTTTATATGCCTGGCAGTTATTGTATTTTGACTTTGGCTTTAACTGTGCATTTCACGCCGACGCCAACTCCTATACAGAGTTTTGTTTATACTTAACTAGTTATAACTGTGACTGGGACTGTGACTGTAGCATATCAAAGCGTTTATTAATTTATTTAAATTCTAGTCCTGCGGCCATTGCACTGCACCGTCACCGTTTGGCACTGCGTTTGCTCCCCGTTCAGCCTATTTTTTTTTATTGATTGCGTACAAATTTATGAGGTGCAATACGAGCGGCGCATAACTGGCATAGCTGGCTGAGTGGGTTTTTGTGGGTGTTTACTGTTCGCCACTGCATGCAACGCAATTCTTCATCGCGACTCGGCTGCATATTTTGGCATAAATAAATACTGATAACTTTTTACTTAGAGTTAGAGGTCAAACAGGTAGGTTAAGTGCACACTTGATTGGCCTAAGGGACGGCAGAAATGAGCATTATTTATTTTACTTGATATTGTAGGGATAATATTGCTAAAATAAAATATTTTTTATTAGTAAAAAAATTTTGCGGAATCTAGACGAGGCCGTACCATTAAAAACGTGAACAGAAAGAGCACTATCTAATTAACTTGAGCAAAGCTGAACGATTTCCCCAAAGGCCAAATTATATTCAGCACCAAAATCAGACTGGACAAGTCCTCTGATATAACATTCAATAAAGACGGAACTATGAGTAAGCAACAGTAGGGTACTAGAGTAACTTGTGGAATTTTTTTTTTTAATTAAATTTGCATACATAAAACAAACTTAAACTTCTGAAATGGGGCATGAAAAAAAGAACACAAAATATGCTCTACACCAGGAGTGTCAGTTAAGGCGAATCTTCATAGCATGCGTATATGTACATACGTATGCGTGCGTTTGGCAGAAAATTTAATATACAAATTTTTATAGCAGCACCTTCATAGCAACTCATGAGATTATAAGAAATTTGTATGCATACTATGAAGGTCCGCCTTTGCTGTTGAAATTCTACCGTTTTTATACCCGAGCGCACTTGTGCACAAGGGTATTATAACTTTGTTCACATAACGGTTGTTTGTAACAGGCAAAACGAATCGAGATAGATATAGACAAATGTATACATAAATGATCAGGATGAAAAGAGAAATCGATTAAGCGGTGGCTGTCTGTCCGTCCGTCCGTCCGTCTGTCCGTCCGTCTGTGCACACGATAACTCGAGTAAAAATTAAGATATCTTAACGAAACTTGGCACGTGTACTTCTTTCGTAGCGTAGGGCGTAGGACGGATGGTATTGAAAATGGGCAAAATCGGACAATAACCACGCCTACCTCCCATATAACGGTAATTTTCAGAAATACGAAAACTGCGATATTTTAGTAACTACTGAAGATTATTCACTCAAAATTGATATTTGCAATAACTTTTAGACGAAAAATAAGAATATTATTAATTTTTGGAAAATGGGCGTAGCCACGCCCACTTAGTGTTACATGTGTATATCTTGGCAACCGCTGCACCGATTTCTTCCAAACTTGGCACAGTTATTGGCCTTGGTACAGGATACCAAATGGCCGAAAATTTTAAAAATGGGACAATAACCACGCCCACATCCCATATACCGGTAATTTGGAGAAATACGAAAAATTCGATAAATCCGTAAATATTGAAGCTAATTTATTCAAAATTGATGCTTGCAGCAATTCTTTATCAGGAAATACGCTTATCATAAAATTTTGGAAAATGGGCGTGGCACCGCCCACTTATGATCACATATATGTATCTCGGTAACCGTTCTACCAATTTGTACCAAACTCGGTATGGTTATTGTGCTTGCCACATAAAAGCAAACGGTTCAAAATTATTGAAATCGGTCTAAAATTACGGCTTTTCATATAACGGTAAACTTTAGAAATGCTCGAAACGTCAATATTTCGAAATTTAAGGACGTTAATTTATTCAAAATTGATACACCCTTGGAACTCACCCGATACAGTTTGCCCATAAATTTCGATAATTTGATGCATATCGATAAAGCGATGAATTTTAAAAGCACTAAAATCCGATTACTCAACAAGATTCGCAAATTCGACTAATTGCGATAAATCTCGATAACTGTGCATTTCGAGGACTCGATAAATTTCGATAATTCAAAAATGTATATATCTGGTATTAAGTTTGCTGTTTATAAAAAGGAAGGGAAGCAACTTCTACGTCACACGCAAATTCCATAAGACACGTTCTCCGTTTTTATGTCCGTGGGTAACTGCGCTTTAAGTTTCTGTGTCTATAAGTATCGACAACTTAATAAACATTGATCAATTTGAATAACTCTATGCGTTGCGATAACTCAATAAACATGGATAACTCCATAAAATTCGATAGCTACACACTTTGATGATTCGATAAGTTCTGGTAATTTAATAGCTTTCGATAACCAAATTTTCTATGACTAAATTTATTTCAATACCTGTCGAAAAATTTCAATAAACTTTGTTACCCTTTCAGTTGCCTTTGTTTTCATTTTCGTCTTAATCTTCAAATTTGCTTTCACTTTTTTTCTGATCCGTTCTTTCTATAATTTAATTCTTCATCATCACATTTATTTCAATTACATAGTTGCTTTTCATATAGGAAGTAAAACAAAATGCGAAGACCACTCAAATTGGAGAGGTTGCAACAACAACTATACACAAATAAGGAAACTTTGGCCCTAATTTTCAACCAATTTTGAAATTATAAAAACTCTCCTCATCTACAGAAAAGTACCCTTCGAACGGTCTTGAAGTCGCCAAACAAAGGCGGACAAAATTCATGCGAGCATATTAATATAATATAGATAAATAAACTCAGAAAATATATTCGTAAGTGTAAAAAATAGTTCTTCGTTATTTTTGTTTTATTCCTTCAAGCACAGTCAGTAGCCCGAACTAATTTTTCTTTATTTTATTTATTTTTTTTTTCAGATATTCACCATGCGTCACTAATCAAGGTAAGTTTGTGACAATCACAATATTTTTATTTCCAAAAATCTCACCAAAGTGCTCCAAAAATATTTTAAAAAATTGTCTATTAATTTTAAGATCTCCTCCCTTGTTATATTTTCGACTAGTATGTCAATGCAACCACAAGAAGTCTTTCCACTATTCAGCAGTTATTTTTCCCATGAAATTATTTAATAGCTTTTTAATTTTAATATTTATTTGTAACGAGTTTAATAGTAAGTACGAACTGTAAAGACTTCCGCAACATCCTGTGCTGCTAAAGAAAATACAAAAAAATAGGTTACCACTAAGAATGAGCAAACCTAGTTGATAGCTGTAATAATTTTCCAATAACGATACACATTCAACTTCGAAGCGAACTAAGCGCAATATTGCATTCGCAATCATATTTGCCCGTACAAACCCGTTCCATTAGAATGTTCTTCCATAAAATAATCAGTTCCGTTTGAACATAAACTCGCAGCAAATTATTTGCGTGAAGGCTATTATTAGTCGTGAAATGAGGTGAAATTTAACATAAGCGAACAGCGAAGATTGCTTGGCCAAGAAAAGAGTGGAACGTTTAACCGATAAGGTGGCACAACTACAGCAGATGGGTTGGCCGAATTGCGGTAATGAATGATGGGCACAAATTATTCATTAGGCTGTGAGAAGTTAGTACCGATACTGCTACTGCCGCACAGTGGAGCTCTGGCAAGCAACTCAAATACTTCTTATTAAAGTCAATTGGGTAATAAATTTTTTTTTTCAGATTTTGGTGATAAAAAAGAGGTGTAAATATGAAATTTAAAAATGCTTATATAGAAATATACATACAAATTAATGAAGAAATATATATTCAAAAAGAAAAAAAAAATAATAATAATGCTCCAAAAGTTGCAAGCGCATACAAAACGTGTTGAAGTTCTTCTGGTGTTGAGCACACAAAGAGTGTGTCCCGGTGTGTAATTGTGTTTGTAGGTAGCTTTAATTAAAAATCAGCAACAAAACCGATCGCCAGTAGTAAAACGTTCTCATCATCGTCGGGTCTACGTAACCGAAACGACCCAGATCTATATATGGCCACTTGGCCATAGTTGTCACTCCAACTGATTCCCCAAAAACCCTTGAGGGAATTGTTATGCTATTACAATCACAACAACAGTAGTAGTAAAATGTGAGTAATAAGAAGACCAAGCTAGGACCTATTCAACGTGAGTCCATGAAAATGATTTGAAAATTTGTGAAAATTAAAATAACTAAAAACAATCCTAGATGTACTGAACTTACCGAGAGGAGTTGCCAAAATATATGAAGCTTGGTAAAGATTCATAAATAATAAAATTACGCCCAAGAACGCAGAACATTTTATCTTTAAAAGTTGGTTTATTCTGAAAGCACACCTCTTGCTAAGGTATCAAATTATTCATAATTGTTTGTAGAATACAATGTATACTTAAAAAGTTTTTAAAACGAAATGCTCCAAAAACTATACGCGATAAACTGAAAATTTTGAAAATTGTGAGAAGTAGAGTTACAAACTTTTAGTTGCTTGCCATTTAGTTATTGTTTAAAGCACACTTTAAGTACCTACTACATATGAAGTATCCACATAAGTACTAATTGCCCATAAAATTTCAAACCAGTATATGGTGTGCTTCAAAAGTTATGCCGTAATAAATTTTTCGCCTCTTAAAAATTACATAAAAAACTCACTTGTTTTTAATAATTTTTTGAATGAAAACATCTATAACTCAAAAGTTAAGGCGGATACGTATGCGTGCGTTTGAAAGAAAAATTTAATGTACAAATTTTAATACCAGCACCTACAAAGCAACGCATGAAAATGTATATGAATTTTAATTTCTAAGCGTAAATGTCAAACGCACGCATACGGATACGTATGCTATGAAGTCCGCCTTTATGCACCAAATTGATAAAAAAATTTTTTGAGGCTTCAAGTATATATCTAAGAATTATATCCATAAGCAACCAGCTTCATATAGTTTACAACAATGAAAATAAAGTTAAATAGCTCAAAGGTTACCTGTTTTTAGATTTCCCATATAATTCAAAAAAAATTTTACAAGGAGCAATAAATGGGAAAAATTCTACATTTCTATGAATCTTTTAAATTACAAATACAAAATTTTAATCCTAAATTCATTGACCATACAAAAAAGTAAATAAGAAAACAAAGATCTTAATATTCAACGGTTATTTTCGATCCCTGCAGGGGCAGATTAATTTTAAAAGTTATTTAAAAAAAACGGCGCATGATCTTATAAATTCTTAGGGAAAACGCCAAAGCTCTTTAATATTGTTGAAGCTTGTTTTTCAAAACAAAAGTTAAAAATATTTAAGGTAACGCGCCGAAATAAGCATTAAATAAAATTTGTTTCAACGCCCTTCGCTTGATTTCCAACTTTGTATTGTTAATTTTTGATAGATTAAAGTAACTTGAAACTTTTTAAGATATGGCAAATCTGTTCGATTTTTTTTAATAACATCATAGGGGCATATAATTCATAAGATTTTTCTGCTTTTTAAAAGACTAAACTAACTGCGATTTTTTGACATGTCACAACTATATTTACGGTGACCATACGTCCTGTATTATTGCCCAGGTACTTTATCTATTATATACAGAACGCCAAATGCTCTGTATTTCTTTTAAGGTCCCGTATTTGTCCCGTAATCGCTACTTTGATGCCTTAAAAGCTCATGAAAATAGCATGCCAAATCTGAACGCTTGTGATTGAAATCTATAAGGACATATGTATTTACCGAGATGGTTTCTGAAGTTATAATTTTGGGAGTATGAATAGAAATTGGATGTTAAAAATACACAGACCAGCAAAAATGGGGAAAAATTTTGATGCGGAAAATGGTAAAGCTGGGTTCGCTAGATTTTTTGATGCTGATTAAGAATCCGTAAGTAAAAGTAAAAGTAGAGTAAAAGTTTCCATCGCCTCCAGATTTTGAGAAGAATGAGGTCAAAGTGTCAAAAAAGCGTATTGTTTTTGCAGTATATAAGAAGCTCTAGAAAAGAAACAAAAGGTTATAGAACCTTCCACTTAAGCTTTAATTAAAGCTACTAAAACTATCGACTACTATCTCTGAAAATACCATCCCTGCACCTTGACCTGATGGTCACTTATAGTTATGTCATGTATGTTACAAACTTGTTTTATTGAATATGTTTTAATTACTGAAACAGGTGGCAATCTCCTTCACAATTTGGTCTGAATCCAAGCTTTTCTTTTGCTGCTAATATTATAGATTTTCTGTTATTTCTGTTATCATGCAGCTGGCAATCTTCTTAAAACTATGTTGACAACTCAATCTTGGTAAATGATCTGCATTTGATATGCGCTCAATACAATTTTACTCTATTTACCAATTTTTACGTTAATCAAGTAATTTCATAATGGGTGGCAACCTTCTATAAAATTGTAAATGCCTGCATCTTTTTGGAAAGATCGTTTAGAGTTCGATGCCATTATTTGATAGGTCGTAAACTAAATCAAATTCCACGCCTCACCATTATTGCTCCACTGCACTATGGTCTAGCGATTATCATTTGCTGGTCAAAAGTCGAGAAGTAACCAAATTGATTTGAAACTTAGTGTTTGGGGGTTTTTAAAGTCGCTAATTTCGAATATAATGTCAGATTTTCGAAATTAAAAATAGTAGATCCAATATCGAATCTGATATAAGATTTTTGGAATTTAAAATGGCGGATCCCATATGGCGCCCAATTTTATAATTTATTCCTTTTCCTGATTTCGAGTCTGATAGCAGATATTTTAAATTCAAAATGGCGCATTCAATATGGCCACCAAATTCTATAATTTCTTCTTTTTCACCAAAAACGTATATAAATATTCGATGACTTAAAATCTGAGGACAGATTTTTGAAATTAAAAATGGCGGATCCAATATGGCGTGTGGGAGATTTCTAAGAAAAAACCCCATTATTCAAAAAATGCAAAAAAATGCAACATGATTCGCAGCCCACAAACTGTAAATTGAACATTTTTTTGCCCACAAAGCTTGATGACCGCCAAATGAAACCAATTTTTTTATAGCTCTATTTAAAGTGGAATATTATTACCCAAATTAGAGCCCATTTTGAAAATCAGTTTTATTTTATTTAGCAAACTATATGTTAGTTTTCTTTTTTATTAATCACACAAATATTACCTTCGTATTCATTTCCATTCTCTTTTTTAAAATATCTTTCTAATTCAAAGACTAATACCATTTAGAGCTACAAGAATACTGACTACGAAAGAAAAAAATATGTAAACCTTTAGCAAAAATGCCATCCTTAACAGCTGATATCTCAACGGGAAAACTCTTTAAGAAAATCGATTTATCGATACTTTTAAAAATGACTTTTGGCCAGCAAACAGTAGCTGCCAGACCATAGTGCATTGTGCCCCTGCATTCGCCGCTTAATTTCACGTAAAACTGGTAGCCGGCCTCGTCATGTGCTTGTGCACACGTCAACTCACGTACGCACCACCCGGTACATATGCGCTTACTTTCTTTATTAAATTCGAATGCCACAAATCATATGCACAGCATGCATGGTATGGTGATTGGAAGCAGCCAGCAAACATGGACAACAAACGATGCTTGAAACCAGGAAAAGAGAAGATAAAAAACAACATCAAAAAAATGGAAAACACTGGCCAAAAAGGGAATAAAGTAAACTTTAATGTATGTATGTATGTAGTAGCGAGTGCCTTCGGCTTTTGATCGGGGAACGAGTGAATATATAATTGTGGCCACAAACAAATTACCCACCTGAATAAAATATGGCTAACGAAGCAGGAAAGCTGATAAGCATTATTTTTGGTGGCAACATGCATAAAGCGGAGTATCATTAATATTACATGATTACAAAAAAATAAATAAAAATGACTGCCGCCGCTAAACAGAAAAAAAATATGATTAATTTTTTGAATGTTCGAAAAATTTTGAGGCACTCAAAGAGGTTGAGCATCAGCGGGCATAACTAAAATTGCAACACGCCTAAATGGTAGCAATACCATTTAGCGTTTTTCACTTAAATTGAGAAAAAATCTTGCAAGGAATTCTTAAGAAATTTGTTTTATTTTCTTTAAAGAAGTGTGTTTTCTTAAAATTTTTATTTTTTTAATGGGCTGAAGAATTTTCTTGACATCTGGCGATGTACGATTGAATGAATTATTTTTCCTTCTTTTCCACAAAGAAAATACGAAACAAAATAATTATATATCGATGTATGTAATTAAAAAATTAATATTGTTTGAACTTGAATTATTTAATATTTAAAAAATTAATTCTCTTATTTTTTTGTAAACATTGTTCCTATGATTTGCTAGTTTAATTTGTTCTACTCTTGACCTTCAATCAGTTAAGGAGTACCTCCTAGGTATGTTTTTACCGAAATATCTTTGATTAGGGTTGCCTCCGAAAGCGTAGTTCTATGAATATTTTTATAACCCGTAATGTCGAAAATTTTTGAAAATTCTGGTAAAAATTTCTCAAAAAGTACTTATTTTCTTTAAAAATGAAATACTTTTTGGTGTAGGGTTGCCACCAAAAAAGTAGGTTTGCTATTTTTTAATAACAATTTTTTTTTTAATTTTTCGTAGAAACTGTTCCTTTGATTTTCTGGTATTGATTTGTTCTACTCTTATGTACGTTTTTTCCAAAATTATCTCGGAGTAGAGTTGCCTCCAAAAACGTCGATTTATGAATCTTTCTATAACCGGCTATTTCGAAACTATTTGAAAAGTTTGGTAAAAATAAATCGAATATTTCTAAAAGTACCTATTTTCTTCAAAAAAATACTTCTGAGTAGAGTTGCCACCAAAAAAGTAGTTTCATTATATTTCTAAAATCAAATTTCTAAACTTTATAAATCAAATAAGAGCAAAAAACATCACAAAGTCCTTACATTTTCCACATCTATTTGCGTGTAGGGTTGCCACCGAAACTGTAGTTGTATTAACTTTTAATATATAGCGTATAACTTTTCTTAGAAAATGTGTTAAAAATAAATAACATCAGAAGTGCCTATTTTCGTGCAAAAATATTTTTGCCACCCAACAATCAGTTGTATTAACTTTTTTGATTCCGAAATTTTTTAAGATTCTGGCAAAAATTAAAATCAGTACTATAAAGAATTAAGGAATGCCTTATTTTTCAAGAAATATTTTTGAATAGGGTTGCCACCAAAAAAGTAGTTTCAGTAACTATTTCCCTGTAGTCAAATGTACTAGTTGTAAACTACCTCACAACTGGTATGAACCGCATGCCCAACTAGTCAGCCAACTATCTTTTTTCCATGCAATCAACTGGTATTTTTAACATGGTGATGTCCTACGAGATGGCAAATGTCAGATTTCGGCCAGAAATATACCAGTCTCATACTGGTTCAAAATAGACAGAAAAATACTAGTCCAATTATGGCCCAAAACCACTACTTTGGAAGTCAAAAAATAAAATGAATTCACCAATATACAAAAAAAAAAGTTTTGATTAATTACACTTTAATACATTACACATTTTTATTAGGCACCCTTAGATTTGCCAATAATTAGTGTTAAATTTTTTGAGTATTAATTAAAAGGAAAAATAAATACATACATAAATATTTCAAACTTTCGAACATAAATTTAAATGCATTTTCCATTATATAATATTAAAAGTAAAAGCTTTCGGGTACAGTAAATATTATATTTTTATCTTTTTTAATAATATTGAATATGGAAAAGAAAACATTCTATTTAGTTAAAAATAAAACGAATATTTTAGTTATTTTTGAGTGAACTAAAATAAAAAATAAAAGTTTTCATTAAAATAAATTAAATTCATCAACTATTTCAGTAGTTACTTTTTAAAAAATTTTAAAAGTAAATAAATAATTCAAGCAGTTATTAAATATTCTTAATTTTTGTCTATACTTTGGCTTGTTGATTGAGAGTGGAAATTAATCAAATAAGTATATTAATCGTGTAAGTAAAAAAAGTCAAACATAATTGAAAATGATCAAAAATAATATAATTAATAATCATTTAACAGGTATCGTATAATTGCGAGTACGTACTCTCTTTAACGGTTTACAATATACCCGAATAAAAATTATTATATTTTGTGTACTCTATTGTATTAAACTGTCGAGGTCAAATAAAACAGGGCATGAATAAATCGTTTTGTACTTGGTACAAGTCTGGGCATTTTCGTACTAGTTCGGTTACACTCAGGAAATTCTAGTTGTAAACTAGTATTTTTCCTGACTAGTTTGGGGTTTCACTTCAGGGTTAATATGCATTTTCTAAAACACCTTTCTTTAACTGAAAATGTTGTTTTTTTCTTAGAACGCTTCCGTCCCTTATTGGCCCCTTTTTTTGAAAACTTCTTAGTGTCCACTGCTCCTATTGACTCCACTTGCATGTTATCCCTGCTCAGCACGCCATTAATTTTAGACTGCTTCGTCATTCTTAGTTTTTATTTTTTATTTTTTATTTTTTATTTCTTTGGTTTACCACTCTGCTACCACCACCAATTAGAGCCGCCCTTATGCGCGGTCGGTCAAGTGCTTATTAAACGAATTTGAAATTCTTCTGGCTGCTCATGTGCAGACGTAAAAAGCTTTTAGCTCACACTACGGTAGCCAACACAAATGCATGCGGATTTCGTCTTCAAACAAAGAAAACAAAAAATACATTCAAAATACCTCGCGTTTATACATGCTTAATGGGTATGCGGAGTATTTAACTAATATTCTTTTTGGTTAGTGTAATTTATTGCTGTTTTTGGAGTTGTTGCTGCTTGTTGATTTCATGCACCTACATATGTAAGTTGTTGCGCAGCGCGGCAGGTATCATTTGGTGATTAAATTATGAGGCGTAAAAAGGTATTTGCTATTAATTGTCTTGTAGTTACATACATACATACATTGTGTTTATGAGTATTCGAGTAGCAGCAACGAGCGTAGCAGAGACAAAGTAGCATTTATTAAGGCATATTTATTTACATACATACATATATAGATATCAACACATATGAACGTTCATAAATTAGTATTACAGTACGTGGGTAGTAGAATTCGTTAATATGTATAAACGCTCGTCGCGGTATTCGTATACCCAGAAAGCCAACACGAAAGTGCAATAAATTTCTACAAAGCAAAGGCTATAAACAGAAAAAAATAGATGAAAAAACTCGCAATTGTGAACACCTTGGACGCAGGCGTGTAAAGCAAAGCAATAGCTTCTTGCGGGTATTTAAACTTGTGCCGCTGACATGTTGTGCCTACAGCCTAGTTGTAAAGTACGGCGCGTCCGTCTACCAAGATCCCACAATAATTCATTGCCTACTATTCTAAGTTCTTTTTCTTTAGTTTCTGCGTTTTCAATATTAATGGTGGGAAATTGAACAGATACGATTTTTGCATATTAAATTGTGGCATTTACATTTCCACTACATCTTTGCTGGCGCAAGTTCGTGCCTTAAGTCTTTTGATGGTGAAGGGATTTTCAAGCGCCGTTCGACCTTTGGTACTTTTCGAATAACTTTGTGTGCATTTCGAGAATTTTTAAGTCATAACAATTTCATAACTGAACATAAAACTATTTTATGAACGCGCTTGCTGGCCGCTTTGCATACGAATGCCTTTGAATGGCGTGCATGGAAATTCCCTTAATGCCTTCTGATACATTCTTTATTCTTGTGCAATAGACTACGAAAAGGCAGTGGAAAATGCATACATATGCTAGCTATATTCATCTAAAAAAAGGTAAGCCGGCATCCTGGAATGCACTGGACTCAATGATTTCTGTAAAAAAGAAAATTTTAAGATCGGACAGCCGCATAATATCTGACTTCTTGGTCTTGTCAACTAGAAAAAAAAATACATTTCTGCAATCGCCACCAATCTACTGCCATTCAAACTACTACAAAACGCTGCCTCTGAATATGTCTGTGCAACAAGCGATCTGCCTATTATAACTAAAATACAATGTGCCATTAACCTAAATTTGCTACAACCAACGAGCGGCAACGTCAATCAGCCATCGTTTTTTCTACATAAAATTTTTTCAATTTATTTTCTAAAACCAAATTTTTTTCTTCAAATTCCCTCAGCATCTTGTCCAGCGCGCTGACAGCCCGATCGTTCCGCTGCTTGTTTATTTGCCCACTTCCTGTGCAACGCTACGCTGTCAGGCCCCTGCAGCCTGAGTAACGCATTTCTATTCTTAGCTGCGTAATTAAGCGCAATTCATGCGCCGATGTTCGCAATGGCGCTACAATATCACATATAGGCTGATAGACATTGACGCATGCGCAGTGGCGCTTTTTCTCCAACTATCAATTGACGAAGTGATTAAGTTTTCGAGTGAAGAAATGATTGAATTGCGCTATTTTTCCTAAGCATATCTGTGAATTTGAGCATGAATGTTGTAAAATCGTAAACAACAAGACTTTTTATAAAAACAAAAAAAAAGTTGCCTGAATGAAAATCTGAGCAGGTTTTTACATAAATCGATATATTTATATTTAATGACTTTTAACATGCAATGTTTGTTGTAGTCTAGACTTCCTCTGCTATGACGCGGCACAGGAGAATAAGTGGCGGAAATGGGCAGACCAAATTTAGTTTCCAGCTACGCCTTTAACGTTTAACTTAATGAAAAAGCTTTGAATAAAATTTGTAATAAGCCATTGAGCCATGTTCCCCAATTTTTTTCTAGCATTCGCTTATTCAAGAAAAGTTTACCGGAGAGGTTAGTTCCTCTTCAATTGGAGACAAAAGTAAGAATTATAAAATTTGTTCTTTGTGATACCTCGTGATTTCGAACGGGAATCACTACTCAGTCAATGAAACGCCTCAAGTGAATCTCGATGATGCAAATACGGCTAATATGAATCCCCATAAGTTCTTGAGAATAGAGGTTATAAAGTGCGCCTTACGAAATTTGGGCAACCGAGTAGATAATACTGAGATAATTCCGCCGCATCGTCCGCCTAACAAGCTGTGTAAGTAGGGATCAAACATGATTTTTAGTCCACCAAGGAAATACCCACCAAAAGGCACAACAGTGGCATAAAACGCTGGCTGATGTCGCCGCCTCCGATCTGCTCTGAGAAAGAAGAATCTTGTAATTTTTACATGCTTTAGTTTTCGCCCGACATTCGCTGAGCTGACACGAAGTCCAAAAAACCACAAGTGATAAGTAGCGCTTCTATAAGACTTACTTCTCGGTGATATCGTTTGACGAGTACGATTTCTGAGCAACTCGTCAGTCGTGCAGTTTATGAGAGACAGAGAACATTCCGACTTGCACGATATTTGCCTTAAGGGCCATAATCGTAAACGGATTGTTCGCATAACATCAGTGCTTCACGGCACCCCACAAAAAAGTCTAACGGCGTGAAATCTCACCTATTGACACCGCCAAGACGGCTGATAAACGTATCATTCTGCTTCCATCTCCATGTCCTCAATTTCAATGGCATTTCCAGCAGTATTTTCAAAGAAAAATGAGCCCCATATGCGGCAGTTTAGCTTGTTAAGAAAGATGATTTTTTATAAATATGTTCGTCTATAACTTTTCAAATATCCTAGCTAGCGAAATGGGGATTTCACATACACATGGAATAGTAACGGGTGATTTTTTAAGAGCTTGATATCTTTTTTTTTAAAAAAAACGCATAAAATTTGCAAAATCTCATCGGTTCTTTATTTGAAACGTTAGATTGGTCCATGACATTTACTTTTTGAAGATAATTTCATTTAAATGTTGACCGCGGCTGCGTCTTAGGTGGTCCATTCGGAAAGTCCAATTTTGGGCAACTTTTTCGAGCATTTCGGCCGGAATAGCCCGAATTTCTTCGGAAATGTTGTCTTCCAAAGCTGGAATAGTTGCTGGCTTATTTCTGTAGACTTTAGACTTGACGTAGCCCCACAAAAAATAGTCTAAAGGCGTCAAATCGCATGATTTTGCTTATTTACGAAGCCATTCAACCAGAAATGAGCCTCATCGCTGAACAAAATTTGTCGATAAAAAAGCGGATTTTCTGCCAACTTTTCACACATTCAACACATTTCGAACCGAACACTGATTTTGGTAATAAAATTCAATGATTTGCAAGCGTTGCTCGTTAGTAAGTCTATTCATGATGAAATGTCAAAGCATACTGAGCATCTTTCTCTTTGACACCATGTCTGAAATCCCACGTGATCTGTCAAATACTAATGCATGAAAATCCTAACCTCAAAAAAATCACCCGTTAGTTTCAGAATACGTTAGCATATGTAACACAATTCTTTCTTAAGTCGACTTAGGTGGGTATTGGTTATGAACAAATGTAATTTACAAAAACTGGCCTTAATTTTTTGACTTGGGTTATCGTTTGCACAGATGGACGAACGGACGGACGGACGGACAGTCACCGCTTATTCGATTCATTTATTTTTTTTCATTCTGATTATTTATGTTTACATTTGTCTATCTCGATTCGTTTTTCCTGTTACAAATAACCGTTATGTGAACAAAGTTATAATACCCTTGTGCACAAGTGCGCTCGGGTATAAAAATTAATTCAGTTTTGAAAAGAATTTAAGGATTCATATGTAAAATGGTGACGACTAAACAGTTGGTTAAATAAGTTTTGGACCATGTATATACAAGTTTTTTAGCTGCCGTGTTCTCCAGCCTGAGTGAGCTAGTCGATTTCTTTCGAACAACGGTGGGACTGGTATTCTTTGAGCTGTTTAATTAGATGCAAGGTACTTTCTGTAAGGTACTTTCCTCCATCATAGTCTGCATAGGAGGAGATCAAATTCATCTTGACTCACTTAGGCTCTAAGTAGTAAGATTTCTCTTGAATGTAGAGCGCCAGTGGAAAACAAAGGATGCTTAGTTGTTTTAAAGGGCAATTTTGGCTATGATAGTAAAAAGTCTTTCGTAAGACAAATGAAAGATAGATGGCGTGTCGCTCCAACAGTCGCGATGGCCGAGTACGCAAAGCACAGGCATGCCATTCGAAAGATCCATGTTCGAGTCTCGGACAGTGGACTTTTTTTTAATTTAAATGTTTTTTAATTTACATTTTTTTCTTTTTTAATTTAATTTTCTTTTATATTTTAAATTTATTGCTTTAAAAGGAAAAGTTTACATATTTCTTTTATTTCATTTAATTTCTAGGATCTTACTTTTTCAATAAATTTTTTCTTCCTTCTTCTAATTTTGAAACTTTATTGTTTAAAATAAAAAATAAAAAACATGTTTTAAATATTAATTTAATGTTAAGAATTTTTGTTTTTGTTTTTTCATTTTGACTTGTTTTTCTTTTGTCAATTTGATTGTGTTATGATTTTTAACCGACTTCCAAAAAAGGAAGAGGTTATCAGTTCGTCGGAATATATATATATACATATTTTTTTTATGTATGTTACCGCATAACTTTGCACCACGTCAACCGATTTCAATAATTATTTTTGCAACGGAAAGGAAGTGTCTCAGAGGTGGTCCCATACTAATTTGGTTTAGATCCGATCATTGGATTATGAAGTATATAGATATACATATATACTTGTTATAATTCATTATTTTAGAAGAAAGAATATATTTGCTTTATTTAATTTAATTTTTAGGGCCTTATTTTATTTTTTTCTCATTTTAATTATCATTTTTTTCTTCTTTAGCTTAATGCTCTTTTAATTTTTAGATTTTATTGTTTATAAAACAAAAACAGTTTTTAATTTCATAAAATTTTTAGAAAGTTATTTCACCCATTTCTTCGTTTTTAATTTAATTAATTTTTATTGTGTTAATTTTGTTTTCTTTTAATTTTTACATCGTACCGACTTAAAAAGAAAACCATATTCGTATTATTTCGGTTAATTTTTAGGATCTTATTTTATTTTTCTAATTCAATTTTCTTTTTTAATTTGTAGATTTTGGTTTAAAAATAAAAATATTTTATTTAAATTTTAAATAGTATTTTCTTCTTTTTAGATTAAATTTTTTCTTTTTCTAATTTAGTTTTTAGATTTCATTAAAAAAAAACACAATTTTGTAGTTTCATTTGGGTTTTAAAAATATCTTCTTTTAATATTATATTATTTATTAGTTTTTATTATTAAAAAAAATATATATTTTTTTTAAGACTTCCTCGTTAACAGAAGGTCTTTCGAAAGTCAGTAAAAGCTTTCAAGATAGTTGCCAGAATTGACAATTCTCTTACGAAAGACATTTTTCTTTCGAAAGACCGTGGTGAGTTAAAAGACAGTTGCCAGAATGGCCCTGTTAAAGCCAGTCTAGGAGCGATAGTCTGATGTTGACTTTTATATGAGTTTTTTAATGTTTTTTTCTTCGAATCATCTGCTTATTTTGGTCATGAAACATTGTGAGATCTCGTCGAAGCCGTATGAATAATAACGTACTTAGTATACTCCAGAGCCAGTTACATTTTCTTTTCTATTTCCCCGATTTTGTCATAGTAGTTCGTAGGTATACTTCTCGTTTAAACAATATAGGTAGATAAGGCAGTATCTGTGCTTTGGTTTTATGAAAAAAAGGTACAGGCTCTTGCATTTTAAATGATAAAAGAGCCCAAGCTTCTGGGATGACTATTGTCACCATACAGACCATAACGACTTTAAAAGAACTGAAATAAGGGTGCCCATAGAAAACCTGTTTTCTAATTTTAGCCACTGGAATATGTTGATACATACGTACATATATATACTTCCATACCAATTATATAAAGAGAAGTCCCTTTTTCTTTGCAACAGGTAATCACGCGAACGGCTGGTCCGATTATCACAAAATTTTGTACATAAATAGGTTTCAGGAACCACCATATCATAGGCCCAAAAAACATTACTCTTTCTATTCGAAAAAATCTTATTTATGGTCCGATTTGCTTGAAATTTGGCGCATAGGTAGCTTATTGCCCGGATTAACATATAGGATACTTTTTTCTGATAGGTGGACCAGTGACTGGTCTATTCGAAAAAATTGTACATATGGTCCGATTTGCTTAAAATTCGGTGCACGTATTATAGGTATAGGTACATAGAATAGAATAAATGATTATTTTGCAGTTGGAAAGGTGTTGTAAGGCGCCGCAAAGCCATTGGGTATTGGCTATTAACGTAAACTTTTTATCTTTACAAATTATATAAAGAGGAGTCCCATATTTTTATAAGAGGTGATCTGCTGTATCGGCAGTACCGATTTTCTTGAAGTTTTGAACACCTTTTGCATATTGACTGATAATAATTTCGATATATCAAGAGAGGGTGGCATCTCCCATACAAATCGAATTTTTCATAAAACGAACGAAATGATTTTAATTAAATTTTGTATATGTTTTGGTGGGTTCCTGTATGGCTGGAGCCAGGTTATCACTAAAAATCGCGTTTACGATCTGATCTGGCTAATATTCAAAACATGTATTGGTAACGTGAAGGGAAATATTGCAGCGAAAAAAATTACTCGACAGTGGCTCTGGAGTCGAGTTATTAATAAAATCGTATTTTTTATCCGATTTGCCTTATAATCGCGATATATTTTGTTAACGGTAGGGGCATTACTATTGCAAAACAGATCCGCAAGGAGGCGCTGGAGTCGAGTTATTGCTAAAAATCGTCAAGTGAAGTTATTCGGAGATACCAGGCATCAAAGTCAAATTTTGCTATCACTTCGTACGGAAGTCATAAATGTCACAAAACATCCTGACCAGCACACCAAGATGTCAAAGAGTCAGGCACTCAAACCGGCACACCGGCGCGAAGAGAGTTATATAGGTAGCTTGCCGAGCGGTCAGACAGTCTGCCAAAATAAGCCAGCAGACAATCTTGATGAAGAAAACCACAAAAATAAGAATGAAAAGCTAACAAAATGGCAAAATACTACAAAACAAACACCATTAAAGAACTAATGCAACTGCACAATTAAAGAAATCAATATACATATACATATTTTAAAAGAAGCAGAAGCTTAAGAAAAAATACGCGAAAGGTGTGAACTATACACAGTAGTATCCGACTGAAACTAGAATTTTGGCCGAAGCCGAAGCCGAATATTAGGTACTATTCAATATTTGGCCGAGCTCCGAAGCCGAAGCCGAACATTAAATTTAATTAATTCCGATATTTCAATAATTGAGGACGCAAATTTACTCCAAGTTAATAGTTAGATGAATCTCTTAACAATAAATTAACAGTAAACAAGACTGCTATAGACTTTTAGGAATTGGGTGTGGCACCGCTCACTTTATGACTACAAAATTTGGATCTACCAAACTTGGTTTAATTATAACATTAAGTCTAACTCAGCACATTATCGAAAACGTTTGAAATCGGGAAAAATACCCCCTGCTTGTCATGCAGAGGTAGTTTAGAGAAAATTGAAACGACGATGTCTGATACCTGCGCCGAGTATATAATGTTCGGTATCGCCCGAATTTATACTTTTTTACTTGTTTTAATATATAGAGTTCTTACATTTTCAAAAGTGTTATATTACATTTACATTGGACCAAAATGCGTGATTTGAAATCAGTCATTTGAAGGTGTTTACACTGCTTGATCCGCATTTGCTTTGACTTCTCATCAAATGAAAAGGGAAGACAAAAACAAAATGTATGTAAACAAACACTACATTTATTATATTGTTAACGCTTTTTGGACACAAAAAGGCAATTATTCTTTGATTAAACTAAAAATGTGTAAAGCTCTTGTATAAATTAACAATTTTTACACACAAATTTCAAAGATTTATTTATTTCGTTGTGTTTGTTTTGTGTTTGAAAAATTCCAAATGTCAAAGACAAACCAAAGCTTTTGTGGAACTTTTGTTTCTGAGTGCGTTCAATAAAATAGTACGGCAATTGGAACGCATTTGTTTCGTGATTTTGTGTAAATGCGTCGAAATGCGTCATTCTGGAAATGTGAATTTGTATGGAGAAATGCGTGATTTGGCCTCGCATTTGAGGTTTCTCGCCCAAATGACGCATTTGGGCTCAATGTAAATGTAATATTATGTAGAGATGCGAAACAACAACAAAATTTTAACAACTGCCGTAAAATAATGTAACTTTACGACAAATACCACACCTTGTGAATTGCCTAATTGTTCGGCATTTTCGGCAGAGAGGCCGAAGCCGAATAGGCCGAATGCCGAAACCAGCCCGGACCTTCGGTCGGACACTAATGCACAGCGACAACCCACGTTTCAATTGCCAACATTGGCGTTTTTGTTCTTCCATTTTATTTTGCTGCGACTTATAAGGCCAACCGAGACCGCCTGGCGGCGCTGTGAGGCTGCCAAAGTCGTAACAAATATACGCGAGAGCGTACATAAGCGCGATGCCGTTATGAAGTGAAGCAGACTAAAGGATAAGATAAGGCGCGAGTGGTTGTGTGTATAGACAAACATACTTGTATGTATACATTCTAAAATTATATTTAGCACGCATTTTCACACTTTTAATATTTTTTTATGTACATACATACATATATGCACATAGTATATATGTATATGTATGTACATACATAATTCTCCATTTGGCTTCTTACTCACTCGCCTTTTTTGTATTTGACCCGCGTTGGCGACTGCCAAATGCTGTAACGCCACCATATAAGAACAACGTGTGCAAAATACAGCTTGCAGCAGCAACACAATGCAATCAGCCGGCAATTGTTGTTTGGCTGCGTGAGTAGCTCTCACACGTACCTACATGCATACGTACAGCATATGTACATATGTAAGTGTATAACAAAAGTGGGCGTGTATCAGCCAAACAAAAAACGATCGAGCATCGCCTTAACAAAGCAAGCTGTTAGGAAGTGGGCAGAAGCAGCCAGCAAATTCTTGACATGAATGTCACTCAAAAATTTGCTGCTTCGCTTAGCTGAGCTAAAAATGTTTGGAATTTCGTGAAGCGAAGTGTGAATGACTTTCATGCTGTGCAATTAGAGTAGAAGGTTGGCTAAAGAGTGATTTTTGGGCCACTACTGCCACTCAATACACCGTTATACGTAAAAAATTAGCGACGAGCAAAGTATTGGATTGAGCTGAGAACTTGTTTCTTGCATTTTCTTTTGTGCATTTCTAACTAAAAAAAAAAAAAAAAACTTATGAAAACTTAAACCAAATACTCGTATTTTGCTCAGAACTTTTCTTTTATTATTTAACGAAATTCTGCAAAAAAAAAACAAAAAAAAAACTATTCTAATGTTCATAATTTCACAATTTCCGAGATTTTGCAAGTTTATTTTTTGAACATCTCAAAAAGTGTTACAGTTGCAAAAATGATTATGGTCTCGTTTTAAATGTGAGATTTGGGGCTATCTGAACTCGGCCAAAATCGCTTATGCGGTTACAGCGACAAAAAAGAAAAAGAATAAGATTTGGGGATATACATACATATATAAAAAAAAATCAAAATTCCGGAATTTTGAAATCAAAAAAATCGTAGAAGCAAAAGCTTATAGAAAGTTTTCTAAATTTTTTTATATTATACAATACCGCACTGATTTAAAAAATACTTAAATTTTCAAGGAGGTGTTATTTTAAGAAATAAATTTTTAAATCTGAAGAGTTAAATTAAATTTTTATTTGCAAACTTTAATTTAAAAATATATTCTAATTTATTAAAAATTATATCTTTATTCAAAGTTTGCAAAAAAGTTCAAAAATTCACATCTGAAAAAAAACGCCTTCATAAAAGTTTCGGAATCTATTCAAACCTGCCACTTTATACGGGGTGGCATATAATCTCTAAGAAACTTTATATTTAGACGGATGGCTCCAATTTTAGCGAAAGAGTGGGTGATCTCGCGCTAAACCGCAGTCAAAAGTAGCAATAGAATGCATGAAGACTCTCAACCAGCTGGCAACAAAATGCTCGTGGACTGGGAGAGGGACAGAAGTATCTAAAGCAGGGACCGAAAACAACAATTATTTCATCCGATGTTATAAAAGTCCATTACAAAATATTGTCGTAGAAGAGAGTTTTCAATATTCCTTTTATCCCAGGACTCCCTGCACAAGAATCCTGGACTCTTTTTATTTTTTTAACCAAATATTTTTAAGGCCGAAATAAAAATCCTTTTCTAATCGCAAATAAACCGCTTTGCAGAGACGAGCATCGAACATTATCTCTGCCACTTTCCCGCCTTGGCCAAAACGCGCAACTCATTCTTCAACAAGTACTTTTTAGGTTATTTAGCCGACATGAACTCGGCGAAAGTTCTCGACTTCTTGTGCTATATGCAGCGCACTTGGTGGTTCAATTATTATGGTAGGGAAATAAATAATGGCTTCCGCCAGTGGTATCACAACGGACTTTTCCAGTCTACGATTTCTTCGAGTCATTTAAAAAATTAACTTGCAAAATCCTGGAAATCGTAAATTTAGAATTTTGCATAACTTTCGAAAAAAGAAAATCTTTTTCGTTTGGTAGAAATTCGTTGAATGATAAAGGAAAGTTCTGACCAAAATTCATCCAAATCAAAAATAGTCGATTTGACATGGATTGACATGTATACATATATGTACTCGTATATATTTTCGTTTTTCTTCACATTCACTTGCTATTGGCAATTCACTTTTTTGTGTCTACCTATCTGGCATGTGTGGCATGTTAACTTGTAACAATTTCTCACACAAAACAAAAAAAACAAACACCACTTCATGTCATCATGACAACTGTCGCATGTCTATGTGTTGTTGCAATCGTCGACGGTCGTCGCTGTTATGGTCAGAGTTGTGCATGGAAATATTTGTATATACATATTGTATATAGGTATGTTTGTGTCTGTATGCGAGCACATGCGGCTAGCTGCCACAGACAAGTCGAACTATTTATGTCGTGTTATGTTGCGATGTGGTACTTGTCCAATTGCTCGCCTTTTTTATTTCAGTTTTTCACGACTGCTCCAGCGCAAATGTATGGCAGCACATTGCACACGAGCTATGCAAATAATGCGCACAGCATTTTTTTTTTAGTCTAAACTTTATGTTGAGTCTGCTTAGTATGTTGAAGCTAATTATGGCAGTGAGCACACACATAACATACATAAGTTACGAACGTGGAACGCTATTGTTTTTAGCACAACTTTTAATGCAGTTTTCTTAAAAAAGTGAATGCTTTTTCTCTTTGATAGTTGTATGTGATTATTTTAATTTTATTTCAAATAAACCAAGATCGAAATTGAAAAAAATATATTAATTTAAAGTTGAAGTTATGTATATTTTTAATGTCGATATTGTTGAAAATAAAAAAACTCAGTATCTCCAAAATTATATGGAGTTTACGCACTTTTATTTTTCGAAAAATGCATGCTCCCCTCAATGTTCGAATCACATTTACAAATTGCTCAGCAAAGTGCTCATTTGTCAGCTAAACCACATTAGCTGTCGTTGGACCTAAAAGCATTAATATGAAAGACTTATGCAACAAACTCGCCTTGGTCAAATCGGGTGCTTGGAAAAATGCACCAACGCAACGCAATTACAATTTTAATTTGCAGCATTTAGTTGTACTAAGGGTACAGAAATATTTTCGAACTTTTATATTTAGTTAAGCCACGGTGCTGGTGAGCTCACTAAAAAGTTAATTGAATTCTTGAAGTTTTTAGATGAGTCCATTTATTAGTAAACAAAATTTAAACTATTGCAAAAATTATGTAATTATCTTATGGCCAAATATCTATACCCAGTCTTGGTTGTCCAAAAAATTAGGTACAGTTTTTCAATGTTCAAAAATATATGCCCAGTCAAATGTTCGAATAGAGATGTCTCCAGTTTTAAATCACCTCAAAAAGTTGGCCACCAAATAAGTATCTAAAAATTATGTCCAGTTTTTAAATGAACCAAAATTTCTTCTCAGTTTTTAAGTTTATGTCTAATTTTTAAAATTGCCAAATATGTCCAAGCAAAAATTTTGCATACGGTTTTTAAGTAACCAAAAATGTATTCCCAATTATTAAGGTACCAAAATATTGTCTCAAATTTTGAGATAACCGAAATTGTACGTATAGTTTTTAGTGACGAGAAATCAATGGCCAATTTTTACATCTGCATCTGCAAATCGTTTTACCCTAATAAACGAATGACAAAACTGTCTACCTTTGGCTGATGAAGATGCACGATTGCCAGAAGCGATCAGATACAGATAATTTGCATTCAGTTTTCAAGCGACCAAAAATGTATTCCCAGTTATAAAGGCACCAAAATGTTGTGTTCAATTTTGTGTTAACCGAAAATTAATGAAGTGCATTGCATTTAGTGATGAAAAGTCAATGCCCAATTATTAAAAAGAAACGAAAATTTTAAAGTGCCCAAAAATATATGTCCAGATTTTAAGTAGCCAAAAATTTAAAAAAAAATTTTCAAATGAAAAGAAAACTTTATATCCATTCTTAAAACTTACAAAATTTTATTGCTGACTTTTACAACGCAGTTTGCAGTTAAAAAAAAAAAAAAATATATAAACAATTTTTAAATTACAGTTGAATTTATATATTTATGTATGTACTTATGAAAGAATTTCAGTAGAGTTTGATTCAAAGCTCTCATTTAAAACGTAAGTGGTAGAAACAGCAAGTAAGTAAAACCTTATTTGTATTGAAATATGTCTTTTAGATACAATTTCTAGAATTAGTTTTCAAAAGTGACTATCAAAGCAACTAGTATTTCCATCTCGTTCTGCATTATTTACTAATTGCAATAAATCTTTTTAAAATATGGCATAAATAGCTACAAAGGGGCTAACGCTGGTGAGCCAAAAAGTATGCGCAAGCTGCAAATATATATATTACACAGACACACCTACACGCACTCGATACTTAAAGTTCCCTTTGGGGAAAATCTCTAGTTCTGAACTGGTGCGCTTCTAGTACTATTGGACCCAGTACTGGTTAGCGATAAATCTCTTTTGCATGCAAACATCTGGCGAATTTAACATGGCGATGTCCTAGGGAGTGTCAATTGCCCCCGCTGCATCTCTTTTTCGATAGCTCTGAACTAGTCGTAAATTCTATAGTTTCGAACTAGTTCTAAAATCGACAGAAAGAAAGAAAAAGTATCACGATTTTTCAATCTCTTTGGTTCTTCCGTGAGTGCGATTTTAAATTATTTTCAAAGAAATGTGTTTTGAATTTGAAAATAATTTTGTTTGAATGATTCTAATGCTGGATTTCCACTAGGCATTAAATGGCAAAAATGACAAATGACAAAGTCGGGCATTAAAAAATTATCGTGTCATTATGTGAAAAAATAATCATTGAGTTCATTTCCACATGGCATTTTTTTAAATGGCATAAAATGTTTGTCATTTCAATGCCAAGGCATAAGAAATGTATGTTTATATACTTTTGGCTATAGCTGAGTTTGCATAGGTCCCAATATGTAAAAGTGTTAACGCAAATTTTTGTTTTGTATTACCAAGCTATGAAAAAGGATCTGCGAAGTGCAGAGTGGAATTGTGTTTGAACGAAAAAGCCGCCAAACATAACTAGTTCTAAATTTGACACATAAGATCTAGTTCGTTCTGCATTCCTTTTTCTATAAAGTCGAACCAGTTCTAAATTCGTGACCTTAGGTATTGCTTTCCAATGGAAACAGTGAAAAAAAATAGTTTTTTAAAAGTACCACATTTCGATGATTTTGGACTGGTGGGGTTCTAGTAACTATCGGACTGGTTCGTTTTTTGCGATAAAGATCTAGTACGGAACTAGACATTTGATTCACTAATCCGCGGTTTCCCTGCATGGTGTCTATGGGGGCATACAAATGTCCGCAGTACAACTCGTATTTATGTATGTATGTGTATATGCTGGTATTTTTGCTTAATGCGCAACTCCCCAGACGACGTCAATAATTCAAACGATGATGACAGGCCAGCGCGAACAGCGCACCAAACAACAACAAACAACTACGGTACTAAGGTGCAGCAACGTATGCGCGCCACTTGACGACAGCTCGCCGCCATTATATAACAATCCAAAGAACAGAACGATCAACGGAGCTAGAATGAAGGTGGCGACAAGTAGACAAATCGACGAACGCACAAACAACAATTAGCAAGGCATTTAATTGCAATTAAAATGACAAATCAAATCACTTTACATCAAATCGAATCAAATCAAATTGTGGCAGAAAATAAATGCAACAAACAAGAAACGGAAAAGCAAGAAAAAAAAAGTAAAGAAAAAAATAAATAGAAATGCAATAAACTTTGCAAAATGTCGATTATTTCACGCTTCGAGTGACAGCTAAGATTGCACATACATACATATATACATATGTATGCGTTCAGCTGGAAGTGACTGACATTTGGCAACCAAAACGCTCTAATAAGAAATGCGAATCAAATAAGCTGCCAGCAGAGAATTTTTGCTGTATGCCACATTTAAGCAGCAACTGCTCGATCTGTCCATCAACAACCAGCCATGCTGTCGTTTAGCAAGTTAGCTGGTCACTTAGTAGCTCACTCATATTTCGCTGACTACTGCAAATTACTGGCTAATTAAAGTTTATTGCCTTTCTCTCTGTGTTTCTATGCGCTGCTGCTTGCCTGTGTCATTTAATGGCTGGCGTAGTTTTTCTATACTTTTCTTCAATCGTAAAAAGTTGGAAGCAAGAAAATGTGTGGAATGTGTTGATTACGTTTTTGTTGTTAGTATTTAGTGGCTCTGATGGATGGGGCAGTCCGATGTGAAGGCAGTTTGCCGGTTGATACTTATGGAGCATAAGTAACGCCAATAGCAACTGCAGTGGCATGAAGTGCATTGCTTTTATTAAATCAGTCAATGATTGGTGGTGGTGATGGCTTTTTGTTAAAGGAAAGTCAAGTAATTGAGGGAAAACGAACTTTAAGAATTTGTCGGTTTCTCCAAATTAAATATTTTGGAATATTATAATGTCCTCCTTAAGTTGTTCTAAAATCAGTGATATTTTGCGCCAGTTACGAAGAAAAATCGTACTGTAGCAAATACATTGATTCTAGCGCCACCTAGGGGGTACATTTTTTGTAAAAAAAATTTGTTTCTATGTAGCCAAAATATACTTTGAATATGAACCAAAGAGTAGCATAAATAAATCTTTTACAAACAACTTTACTACACAGCGCTCCAGCGGATCAATTTTCATATAAATATCTCATTTTCAAATTTTCTCTATTATCTAAGCCTATCAATCCAGTTTCAAAACAAGAGTTTATTTGGGTATTCAGCGCTTCGAATAATGCCCATCAAATCTATGGGATGCCATATTTCTTAAAAGCTACTTAGCGGTATTCGAAATTATTGCATTTTTTTCTGATGAGCATCACAATAAGTTTATATTGCTTACAATAGTCCCCGAAAAAAGAACCCAGCCCAACCCAACGAAGGATTGACATAAGCTCCCAATTTACACCTCACTTGCGCTGTCAATAAGTAAATATGTTTGAACATTAAAAAGTGTACGAATAATAAATGGCCACTAGTGACATCAAGACGCTTCGATAGCCATGGGACATAGACATAACGACATGTCGCACTTTTGCTAAGCAATCGCCAAACACTAATTTGCACCATAGTTTACACTTTGCCGCAAACGTAGCCAAAGGAAGCTTAAACATCTGTACCTGCGCAAACTCCCTTCGTTTCAGAGGCCATCACCATCTATTAGCGTTATAATCAGCCGGTTAGCCGTCGCACAATTTGACATTACCACTGTGGTATAGCGAGCCAACACTGCAGCGTAATTAACGGCAGCAGCAGCATCTTCGTCATTTGCAAAATTCCAAGCTGCCACATCATTATTTGCTGTTTTTTCAACCACACAGCCACGGCGGATGGAGCATCAATGACGCACTCAATGGTTGACTCTTGACTGTTGTTGCCGCATTTATGTTGCGGCTGTCGGTTGTCGGTTGTCCGGTGGCGGTTTCTCCTTTCTTAGTGGCCGCATCGTAAGTGTCAGCTGAGTTCAGCTCAAACGCCGTTGAATAGACGAGTGGAGGATGTATGTAAGTAAGGCCCGTGAAAGAGGGAAGTGCGCGCGCTTAGCAGTAAATACTTACTAACTCATAAATTTCTTATAAAATATGAAATACATGAAATTAGTTGACTGCTATTGACAACGCTGACGATTATCTGCGATAGCCCAAAGCCAATGAGTTCACATCTTTGACGGCAAAAGCATGGGCACAAGCAGTTGCCAGGCATTCCAACAGGGCTATGGTGTCCCGCGGCATTCACACCGGCTCGCCTGCCACACTTTGAGGTAGCAGCGGTGGAGGTGGGGGTAACGGCCAACGGCATAAGAACTTAGGAGCCACATTGGTATGCAATTAAAGTTGTAGTTCGGTTACATTTGAACGTTGCGCCGTAATCGCAGGCACAGCCGCAGTCGCAGTCACAGTCACAGCGACAGCATTAGGCATAGACGTCACCAGGCCTAGGATGTATGCACCAATATAAACACACGAGCCCACAGCCGCTCTGCATTTGACCAACAACCGGTTGTGTAGCCGGTTCTCTACTACTTATTTTCTGTGCGGCATTGCAGTGAGCCGAAGTAGCCGCCACCAGCAGCAGCCAAGTTGTTGTCGTCGTTGTTTGTTGTTTGTTTCCGTACGCATGCACACATGTTGCAGTTGTAGTTGCACGTTCCTTGTAATGTTGCATTATTGCCTTAGTCTCACACGCCGCCTCGCTGCTTTATTGAATAAATATGTATGGCACGTAGACGTCGCAGAATACTGGTATCTATTGGTAGTTGTTATTGTGCTTCGAACCGGGTTAAGCTATTTTTTTTTTAATAAATGCTGCCATGTGCCGTTGTTTGTTTTGTAATTATTTTGGTATGTTTGCGCGAAAAGTTACAAATCTCTTGTTGATTATTCTTATTAAATTTACGCTGATCATATTTCATCGCAAGCTGGTTAATTAATGAATAGCACGTGAGACAATTTGGAAAATTTGTATCAAAAATCAATTTACTTAACTGTAGCGCTCGCTGTTTAAGGGGATCTGTCGATAGAAAACTGTTTTTCCTTTTTATGTTTAACGTTGATTTAATTGTTTTAGTTATCATGTTAGTAGTTTCATGGAAGAATTAAAAAAATAATATTGTTCATACTCGTTTACCTCGGCGACAGTAATCATTATGAGTTCTATCGTTCCCACGACAGTCATCATTTCATCAAATATAATGATTATTTTTTAAGTTTTATTTTTCTTATATGGAAATTAAAAATCTTTTTTTCGGGTATGTAGTTTTTTACGTCAGAAATAAAAATTTGTTTTTGAGCAGATCGAAAAACTTCAAACGCACCCCCGCTTTTCTAATAAATGTTTACTGGTGAATATTTTTTGCTATGCGCGCGTCAACATATGCACTCAAAACTTACAACAGATTTATCAACCGCAATATTTTCTTAAAACATACATACGTACACACACTCTCGGCCAGAAGTATGTGCCCACAGAATTTTTCACAACAAATGAATCAATTTTTGTTTTAATCTTTCTTGAACCTTGTGCAAAATTAAAGAACTTTTTAGTCAGATTTTTTAGAATCTTTTTGAGTATGCATTTTTGTAGCCCATTAAATTTTAGTATAAAAATTCAAGTTTGAAAATTCTAAAAAAGCGTGCTGATTTTTGAGATTTTTTTTTGGTTAAAGAGCTGTTTGCAGCTCTCAAGAAAAACGAAAAATTCATATGAATAAAATGGAAACGAACTTTTCTTCTATACAGTACGGTTGCAGCTTTCAAGAAAAAAAGCTAGAATATTTATTTCAAGAAAATTTACAGCAAAAGCAAAGTACTTTTCCAACCAACAGAAATAACGAAAACTAATTCTTGTGATTTTTCGTGAGAGCTGCAAACAGAATACTTTTCCATACAAAGTATTTCAAAACTAGTTTTATTTTCGATCAAAAATAAAATAAAATTTAAATAGTAATAAATTTTTATGAAAAAAATTAAACCAAAAATATTGACTATTTTTGGTCAAAAAAATAACAATTCACAAAATCATCGTTTCGGACAGCGAAAGAACTCGAAAACTTAGTTTTATTTTTTATCAAAAAAATATAACTCGATATATGTATGTATGAGCGATTAATATAAATCGAAATGTAAATATCAACTATAACTTTTATAGACATCGCTCAAAATCTTTTAAATCGGACCTGGGAAAACATGAACTAGTTAATAAATATGCACACACTCGAAACTGTTCTACGATACTTGGAAGCTATTAATTTTGCATTGGCTTGATTTTCTCGACTCTTTATAAATAAATTATATTTAAAAAAAGATTGAGCAATTTTAACTCATCTTGCCCCTTTATCACTCCCCTCTTATATCTGGCTCTCTTCGACTTGCGAAGTGCAGCTATTACAAATTATTTCACAGGCCATTTGAGAAGTTCATGTACGAAAATATTTGTACAAATATTAGGTAGGCGCATTAATAAACCACAGAAGCTCAGGTTGTGGAGGCATCTTATGCTGCATACCTCTAGGCGCAGTAATTTATAAAATTTTATTTATATTGTAGAAATATATTTATTTAACTATAGCTTTAAAGTTTTTACTCTTATATTTCCAGTGACTGCCACTTGCAAATGACATTAATAGTAGTTGTGGTAAACAACTGCCAAAAAAAGAAACACTCACTCACAAATTACCGTGTAGCTTAAGGCGAGCGATAAAAAAAATCGTAACCGCAGTAGCAACGTTCGACTAAAGGAAATCGACAAAGTGAAATAAACAGTAGCAATTGGCAAAACCACGACTGGGAACAGGAAGATTCACACTGCCGCGTGCATTTACCGATACAAGCACACGCACGTGCTTACATACATATATAAATACATATGTACACACAAATACCAATACACTTGCAACCAATGCAGCAAAAAGCGCACGAATGTCAGCAACAACCGCCAACACCGCCAACTCGATTATTGCCAGCAATCAGCAAGTGCCATTGCCAGCAGCGAGAACGACAATCAACAACAAGCAACGCAGTGGAAGTGGTTACAACGAGCACAACAACAACAACAACAAAAACAACAGCAGCAGTAGTAGCAGTAGCAGCAATAATTACAATTTACGTCCAACGATTGCTGTGAAACCAAAAGCCACCAACAATAGCAATAACTACAACATCTGTGCTGCTTCACATTTGAAAACACAAAACAGCAACAACGCCGACAACAGCAATCATAGCAAGAGCAACAAAAACTGTGGTGCATATAATAACAACAATAGTAACAACCACGGCAACAGCAATAGCGCCAGCAGTGGCATTGGTGGCTGCAGCAGCATCGGGGGCAGCAGCAGCAACAACAACGATATGCCCGGCCGTCACAGCTGGGACCCGGGTCGCATTGGTGTCGAGCATTTGGCCGGCGCATTGAGTCCCCTCTGCATAACCGATTCGAGTCATGAAATCGTGCGACCAAAGCCGCGTAGGTGAGTGTCTCAATGGGTGATTGATTTTTTTTTTTTTTTTGTTAACAAACATACGAACATACAGCAGTGTTCACAAAAATAGCAGCGCAACGTATTCACAAGTTTTGACCTTTTAATTTCCTCTTATTAAATTTTATTGTTTTTTATAAAAATATAGTTAGTGCTATAACAAAAACCGGTGTTCAAAATTGATTAGGAATTTCATAATAAATATCCCAAACTTAGTAGAAGTAGGGTGATTGACTCGGTTTTTCTAAACCGGTTTCCACCAGTTTTTTTTTCTGACATATATAAGCCGTTCGGTGTCGGCGTAAAACTGTAGGTTTTGTGCACGCCACAAATCGGAGGAGAAGCTCGGCCGAACACTAACATATGTGTAAGCACCAATCTATTATGATTATTATTATTATTATTATTATTATTATTATTATTATTATTATTATTATTATTATTATAGGCCGTTTTTTTTTGAAATCATGATTTTTCGAATATCGAATAAACCGGATTTCTTTATCGAATAAACCGGTTGTTTTCATTTCATACAAATCTTGACCTCTCAATTAAAGTTTTGACTTTTTCGAAGTTTTCAAGTCTCTTTCCAGTTTAAGAGAAACCCCTAAATAGTTTTAAAATTATATCTTAGGTTATTTGGAGATGAACAATATATGAAATTTGTATTCCAATAAATGAATGTTTACCGCTTAAACGTTTTCTAAGTATTTGGCCGAGCTTCTCCTTCAATTCACGCTCTGCTTCTTGATGTTGTGACACAAATGGAGAGATCTTCACTTTTACTCCACCTCCAAAGAAATTCTTTTATGGCAGAAGTATGTACACTCGTAGGTTTGCCACTGTCTGCCGAGGGGCGACCGCTATTCGCTATTGCTGAGCCCTACTACTCAATCCGAAAAAAGTCAGAAAAAACCCCATAAGGTATTTAAAAAAGTTAAAATAAGACTAAACGTGAAGTGAAAACACTGACTTACTTGTATTAGTTTTGACCTAAAAAAAAAAACGAAATTGAAGTTATTTTGTTTTGCTCTTATCTAAATAAAAGCTACTCAAGCGGCACACTGGTGTATAATTTGGTGTAAATTTGTGAATTTAATTTAATTTTAATTGTTAATATGTAGTTTTATTGTAATTTTTGGCCATGACTTCATATCAACATGAGCATTTTCACTGTATGAAAACTATGTAAAAAAAAACGGTTTATCCGTTTTTTTTTTTTAATTTCAAAATCTGGTTTTTTCAAATAGCAATTTTTCGAATAACTCGAAATCCTAAGTAGAGGTCATTGTAGAATAGATAGTTGAAAAAAACTGTTAACGCGTTCTGTCCAAAAATACTGGGTCAGCGTAGCTGGAGTTGGACTTATGAGAATTATTTTTTTGAAGGGTTTTGCTCAAAATTAATGTGGTCATGATTTTGTATACGCATGTTCCATTTTTTACAGAAGTTCGAAAAAAGTCCATAAAATTTAAAAATTGGAATTTTTTGTCATTTTCCGGCTTGCTTTTAATTGCAGTGGCTGTATAATGAGCTTTTGAGTTATTATGGAAAATCTTCAAAAAGCTTACATATCAAAGTTTTAAATTTTCTACAAAAATTATAAAAAAAATTCAACAAACCTTTACCAAAATTTCAAATCTTTCATTATGAATTAAAAGAAACAAGCATGCAGTATTTAGTTGCGGGTACAAGATTTTATTTGGGGAGGGGCGATTGGGATCAACTTGTCAAATAACGTTAAATTACAGGCATCTGACTTGATTCACCACGGAGTGATTAATCGAAGCTATAGTATGACCAAAAGCATCCAACCTGCTTGAACCCTCATTTATTCTTCATGCAAATAGGCCTTCGAGTAATTTTTATGAAGTGCAAAGTAAGGTGTTTTGTGATATAATTTTACTTTTAGTAAGACTCATTTTGTGAATTTGTTGCAAGGTCCTTTTACAGGGTCCCCTGTAATAAAACAATTATACTATTTTCTAAAAAAAACCCAAGATAAAAAGTTATGCGTTGGGTTTATTAAAGCGATTTATATGTAGTTATTTATAAATACTTATTTTTTACTTAAAATTTTTGTCAAATCATCGGAAATCGAGCAAAATATTATCCAATAACGGTATAAATACTGCCTTTCGATAATACTCTTCGGCGTTACGTGCACGATAATTAGCCCGAAAATTGTGTCTATTCGCTCTCCGTGGAAGGAAGGAGATGTCAGTAACTAACGTGGCAAGTGCTTTTTTGCTGTTATCCCCCTGATGCGAAATTAATATATTGCGTTGATATTTATGCATTAAACAATTTATGGCTAATTTGTGCGAATCTTAGCAGAAGTGGGCATTCTGCTATATTTCATCTCTTTAATCATGTACTATATCGGAGTAATACTGATTAAGCTGGGACTATTAAATTATTTTAACCATTGAATACAAATACTTTCGTAAAATACGCTCTTATAATAAAAATGAATAAGAACAATAATGAACGGTCATGGAAATCCTTTTAATTTTTAGTATATTTTTCAAGTCATCAATATTTTTATGCGCATACAAATGTCTGGTTACACATTTGAATGTGAAAGTTTCTACGTTCACCGCGGAAATAGACAAAAAATAGTAACAGAAAGTTCGATTCGACATACATACATATAGTGCTTATCACAACTTTACGACACTCACATATTGACAAGATTTCACCATTTATCTTAGTACTTTTTAATTTTAATTATTTGTTTTTAGAATTATGGTATATCTTTTAACAAAAATCACATACATCCAACTTTCAATCTTTGTACATTTACAGAGAAGTCAACAAAATTTGTAAAAATATCGAGCTTTTTAATTCGATCTTTTAGAAATATTTTGGGTATGCAGCCCAATTTCAATTACCATTAATTTTTGGGAATTTTTTTCATTGAAGGTGTTGCTCATTTTCTCCACATAAAAAAAATCGTCGAAAATGCTTCGTATGGCTAACATCGTGAACAAAAAACGAATTGCCAAAAATCGACGGAACGTCCCAGTTACTTTAAACTTGCAGTAAAATTTGATGGGCTAAAAAACTGCATACTCAAAATATTACTTAAAAATCGAATTGAAAAGTTCGAGACTTTACGAAAGTTTGTTGATTTTTTTTTCAAATGTTGCACAAAGATTCAAGCGTGGATTTATATGGTTTTTGTTTAAGATTATGCTATGTTTTTAGAAACAAACTAGTAAGCCCGGGCAGACGTTGTCCTGCTGCACACAGATACATAGGCAGGTTACATAGGTCTTCACACCGAAGCTTGGTACTCGGTAACTCGGTGTTCGGTCATTTTTCCCATGTATAAATAATCTTGTGCAAGCCAAAAAAGAGATTATGATTGAAGATTTAAAAAAAAAAAACTTTATAAAATTCGTCGTTTGAGGTAATATATTTTAACCTAAATTTTACTTTTTCGAACTCTGGGGGGAAAGCGACCGCCCCCATGCTCCTCCCTTGTAACTGTCACTAACAGTATTAGAGTATACCCGAAAGTTTTCTAAAAATTCGGATTTAAATTTATTGTAATTCCTTGAATTTTTATAAAGATGTTAAAAGTTCGAAACTCTGATTTATACCGTATTTGTTGTGGAACTTTTTTTTTAATTATCACAATTACAAGACGTTGCGCTGCTATTTTCGTGAACACCGCTAAATGTATATATGTGCTATCTCCGAAAGCATATTTTCGGGCACTAGGCCTATTCTGTCAGTCCAAGATAGGTATGTAAATAAGGAAATGTTCCAGTAATTACATGTAAAAAGAACATTTTTAGCTTTACTTTAAAATGTCAGGAAAATAAAAAAATTCAGAACATCAGCGTTTTTATGAAAAACCGACTAGCGCGACCTCCAAAATTACTTTTTTTTTCAAAATAAAAAAATACTTGTCTCATTTTTTATCACAAACAACAATATTTTGTTGTAGCTTTTATGAATTCCCAAACAATTGCTTTCTGGAACTACTTTAATGAACATACGTCACTAGACACGAATAAAGGCGCGACCTCAAAAGTTGACGGCGAAAAAAGACGCATAAAAAACTTTAGCGTCAAAAACTCTTAACATACTTCGCCGAAGTTTTTCATAAGCATCTTTTTTCGCAAAATTTTTTTACGCGCCTTTTTTCGCCGTCAACTTTTGTGCTCGCGCCTTTATTCGTGTGTAGTGACGATATGTATGTATATATTTATGCATATGCCGTTCACAATCAATTTCTATGTATTCCCAGAGAACTTAGATAGATAGAGAAGGTGCAAACTGAAAGTGGAAACTATTCGCGGACGAAAAATTAACAGCGTTAGAAAAGTTCAAGTCGGAATGTAAAAATTCTGTTGAATTTAATGTTGATAACATAATACAATGTTGAGCAACATGAAATGTGATGTTCTTTGCGAGCAAATAAACGAAAATATGGTAAATCTTCACATAATTTTCATTAATTTGTAATTTTTTTTTAATTTTTTATCTTGTTCCCCTTTTATGAAGATGCAAATACAATTTAAAATAATGATAGTTTGGCATAAAGTTTACACACATATGTACATGCATACATAGACTGGCAATCAAAAGTGAGTGCATGGTGTTTTTTGCTTAATATTTGCAATGATTTTCAATTAAATTTTTTTTTATTATCTTTTTATAAAAATGTGGTTCATGCTTTAATTAAAACTACGACGTAGTGACGATATGTATGTATATATTTATGCATATGCCGTTCACAATCAATTTCTATGTATTCCTTTCTTTTTTATTTGGATATGTATGTGTGGTTATTTATATGACTTTGTTTATTGCAATCCGTGTGGAAGATATCGTTGTGGATTGTAACTGCATATGCTGCCTAAATGTATGCAACAGTACAAATAGCTTCGTTGTGCGTTTCTTTTATGTACGCCAGCAAATTTAAAGCATGAATTTCGGCTTCAAAATAGCGATGCGATGAGCACGCATACAACTGCATGTACAAACTGAAAATTTGCAAGCTGCACGCGATGATTAATATATTTTTTTCTATTCTGTTTATTTTTTAATGCTGCATTTCCGAACGTTTTATTTCAGTTAGCTTTTAATTAGATTTTAAAATTTTTAATATTTCAAATTAATTGAAATTTTTTTGAGTGAGCAGTTTCCATTTTTAGTGGATTGGTTTCTCTTTATGTCTGTTATACGTACATATATGTACATTATCGTGGAAATTATCTAATGTCTGCTTAATTTATTGACGGATTTTACAAGGTTTAATTACTTGCTTGATTCATATTTCGCCATTTTCAGTTTTGTTTTTTGAGAAAGGGAAGAAAGACGTTTAAGAGCCGCAGAAACTTTTTTTCCAGAGTTTCCACTCTTCTGATAAGTAGTTCCATTTACATTAATTTAGAACCTTCGATTTCCCGAGATCGTTCGAGAAACAATTTCTCGGCAGGATCGCCCTCTCGTGAGATTCCCCGTATATCGAAAACCTCGTTATACTCGCGAGTTTCTCGATGATCAATTTAGAGCAGCGTATTTAATTTATGGTATTTAAATTATGAAATGTTGAATTTCCTGCAAGCTCAACACTAGTCTCTATCCAGAAGATAAACCATGGGCATGCTCTGTTCCAGTGAGGTCTGTATTGTCCACCCCATAAGGAGCCGCTTTATAAATACCTGATTCCACTGTTCCTCTCCATTAATTAGTTTTACTCACTTTATTTGCTGGAGCCATCCCAAGAATTAAAAGACCGGGATCCCGGGATCCTTAACCCTTAACCCTTAATTAGGCGCATGGGGTCAAGGCCATTTCAAGTTGAAAAAAAAATGTCTTGGAGTGATTGGAGCGTGCTCGCGCTCTTTCAAGCTTCCACCTCCACGCGGGGTACGTAAATAATTCACTGCCAGAACATCGGCGTGTCCGCATGTGTCGCTACTCTTTTAAGTTCTGACCCTATGCGACCACGAGATAAGTTTTTATTTTTGTATCTAACTTTGAAGTCAACGGTATGCTTTTCTTTCTTAAAGTTAACTATAATAAAGAGCTTTAATATTTATGATAATACACATTTCGTTTTATTTATTTAGTCACGTATATATGTGTCGCTACTCGCTTGAGTGCTGACCCCATGCGACCACTAACGTATCATTTTTTGGGGGCGGTAAATTTTAAAATTTTTGAAGTGAAACTTCTTTAGCGGCGGTTGGTTGGTTGGGAGTAAATTGGCAAATTCAACGGAAATTGCACACGGAAATGGTGCAACCGAAATGGTGCAACGGAAATGGTTGGGGCTGAAACAAGTGCTTATTGTGTGTATGCACATGGTATTAATTTAACAAAAATTTGCTAATAAAAGGTTAAAGAATAGAAAGATACAAGAATGAAAGTAAAGGTGACTACGTACATAGATAAAGAAAAAGATAAAGGCAAAAGTAACAATAAAAATAAAAACAAAAACAAAGATGCGTAAAGATAAAGGCAAAAATGAAGACCAAAGTAAATTTAAACACTACTTATATATGTATATACGGGCAAAGGTGAAGGGGAATATGTAGATGAAGAAAATGACAAACATAAAAGTAAAGACAAAGAGGAGGATGAGGATACCGATAAAAGTAAAGATAAAGATAGGGGAAGAAAGATTAAAATAAAGGTAATTAAAGAGGAAAGGATATAGAGAGAGACACAGAGACTCAACCTGGGAACTATTATGGGATTTTAGAGATTTTCGGGATTCTCGGAACTTATCGATAAAATAATCGATATTTTTATCGGTTTTGTTATCGATGTTTTCATAGACTTTTTTATCGAAATTTGTATCGATATTGTTATCAACTTTGCTATCGATATTTTCGGGACTTATCGATATAGTAATCGATATTTTTATTGATTTTTTTATCGACATTTACCGATTTTGTTATCGATATTTGTCGACTTTGCTATCGATTTTGTTATCGATATTTATCGATTTTGTGGTCGATATTTATCTATTTCGTTATCAATATTTATCGATTTTGTTATTGATATTTATCGATTTTGTCATAGATAATTTTTGTCGATTTTCTTATCGATTTAGTTATGGTTATTTTTATCGATATTTCTATCGATTTTGTTATCGATACTTTTAACAATTTTGTTTTTCATATTTATCAATTTTGTTTTTCATATTTATCAATTTTGTTATCGATATTTTTATCGATTTTGTTATCGATATTTATCGATTTTGTTATCGATATTTGTCGATTTATATATATATATTTTTCATGTGTTATAGTTCAAATAACGAATGTACTTTTAGCATAACCATATTAAAATGGTAACTTCTAAATGTCGAATTCTTTATTTGCACTAACAAATTGGAGTCACTGCAGACTCTATACGTGCAGCTAGTTACGGGTTAAAATAACTCTTGTCGTAAAATCTTTGTTTGTAGAGTTGCCATCTTTATTGCTTATTTTGTTCGACATATTTAAAGGAGCAATAAAAATACCTAGTGTTTATACACGAGTATTATAAAACAAATTAACAATTTGTAGACATTTTTTTTACACCGCTTGGCAAATTGCACGCCACGTTGTAGAGATTTGCAACTAAACCTGCCACGGTAAGAATATTAAAAAAAAAAAAAACTAAAAATTAAAAATTCTACAGTGTTGCCATTTGTTACTCATAAACTTATATTTTTGCAACTGGTAATTGAAAAAAACAGCAGCATTTGCAATGCTAACAAAACGATGCAACAACAACCAAAACAGCCAAAACAACACAATAATAGCTAGTAGCACAGCAAACACAAACGCTTTCAACTAACGTTTTAACGCTGGAAAGAAGGCAACTACTTGTCGGATATTAGTTTTCACCATTAACCTTGACCACAATTCTGCCCTTCTCGTGTGCTGCTATAGCCGCGCAGCCCTCGCCGTCGCAGCTGCAGTGGTTTGCCGTGGTGTTGTTTGATTTGGCGGTGTGACTATCGCTTCAACACTTCTCTACATTTGAAGTTTTTACGTGTGAATTCGCGTGCGCGTTATTATTTTTCAAATGAGTTTTATTTACGTAGTAGTAGCAAACGCTTAGCAGATGATGAGTTGCTAAAACTTAACAATTTTGCTGTTTGTCTCTGTAACTTCATACATACGAATGTTGGTATGAATTTGATGTAATGTGTGCGCCTGCGCTTTTATTAAAAATTTGTTTATTCCATTCACTTCATTTGTTTCTCTATATTGTTTATTTTTACTTTTTGATTGTACTATTTTGTCTGTTTTTCGGTTTTCATTCGCAAAACAACTTCACTAAGCTTTTAAATGTTTACAAAGTACAATTTCGGTACTAGGTTTTATTATTTGTTCATATAACCGATTCTTATTGTGGCCTCACATGCTCTCAAAGGTAGTAAATAGTAAACTGAAGAACAAAGAAAACAAATTTTAATTTTTTTGATTTTTTTAATTAATAATCTGGTTGAAAGTATTAAAGTGCAGATAAAAATCCAAATCAAATTAATTTTTTTTCCCCGAAGAATTTTTATCAACGCCACTTTTTTATTTTGAATTTGTGAGTTCATTAAATGCTGGCAATGTGGCAGTAATCTACTGCCATAATTAAGTGCTTTTTGTTTTGTCGGCATTTTTGTTGCTTAGTTATGATACTTAAGTACAATAAACAGCATAGATTGAAATTTAATGCTCTAGTGACGTCAACCTTGGTTGGCATTCACATCAAGCCGGGCTGTGTCAACACTTTTTAATTGCTACTAAATCGTAATTAAATACTCTTCTTTCCGCCACCACTGTTAACTAGTTAGTCTGTAATTTAGCTATGAAGCTTTGAATTTGATAAATAAGTAAAGTGGCACCGAATTATTAACTAATATTCTTTGAAGTTAATTAGCTTAAAGTGAAAATGATACTTTTGCTTTGTTTTTTTCCCCTCAAACATTTTACTACTATTACACAAAAAAAGCTAAGTACCAAGTATAGTAAAACTGCGTTTTTAGTTTTTCTCTCTGAAATCAAAATATTTTTTGGAAGGACTTTGAAATTTTAAAAATATCATTTAATCAAAAAATGGTTGTAAATGTTCAGTACAATGTAGAATAATAAAATGTATACCAAATACAGCTCAGTCACTGTGAAAATAAAAAAACAAAGCCTTTTCACTCACGTTCTTATTCACTTATATTCGCTTAAGTTCTAGTGAGTTCGCTGTAAGAATAAAAATGGATGTTTTTTAAAGAAATTTTGTAGTTTTTAGCAGTTTTTGGAAATTCATTTTCCATGTGTTTTCTACAGCGCATATCTCCTAAAAGAGAAAATTCTGTAGATTTAAAAAAGGTTAAATTTTGTTGTGCATAAGGACGAATAGATATTGAAAATGTCGTTCTAATATTTTATTCTCGAATAACCTTAACTAAATTAAATTATAAAGACAATTACTCACACCACTGCATCCTCGAATTTCACCCATCTAATTTCATTAGCTTATAAAAAAAAATGTTCAACAATTTTTTTATTGATCCTTGAGGCAGTTTTTAATTAAAAACTTATTATGGAAAAGCAACAATAATTTGAAAAAATGGTAGGACTGATAGCTATTTCGGAAATCGCCACATTTCCTCATCAGACTTCTTTCAGTAGGATTCGAACCGACGATCCCACTGACTCAGCCAGTTGCCTACGCACTGTGCTAAGTTCGCCTTGTGAATTCTTGTTACCTTTTTCCACTATTTCATTTGTTAAGACAACTACAATCAAGCGTAGCTGTTCCAGTGCTGTTTAAACTTGATCATGTGGTTGTTGGTTTTGTTGGATCGTCGGTTCGAATCCTACGCGTACATTTCTTTTGCGAATATGGTTCGATTGCTTCGAAGATAATTTGGTTTAATTCGACATTGTACTTTCAGTCTTCGTAAACCATTCGCCGATCAGAATATGAAACATTGCCTCGCGCAATCGCAATTTACAAAGATTTGCAATGACAGTGCAAATCAAAAACCTGAGCAACGTACCCAAGTTAATGCAGGACGACCTCAGGAGGAACAAGCACCTTAACAACTGAAACAAATTTATTTCGTTGACAACTCTGATATCGAAATAAATCAGTGTTGTGTGATTAGCTTCGTCAAGGACTCAACGCTTTGGTTAGGTTATTTAAAATAAAATTTGGCGAGACGAAGTTTGCCGGGTACGCTAGTATTTTAGTATTTAATTTTAAAATTCGTAATTTATATTTGAATTTCAATAATTGACTACTTTACTTTAACCACCTCCAATCGGGCTCGAACCAGCAATCTCAGAACCAGAAGCGGTAGTCTTCCCGCGATGCTACTGCCGACATTTGTCAGGAAAGTAATTAATAGTTGCGTTCCCCAACTTTTCTGGGTTAAAACCCGTAAAACTGTCAAAAGGTAAAAGAAGCCACTATATTCGTTGGCAGCCAGACGTTAGTGAAAACATTAGACTCCAGGGTGGTAAATTACAAAGCAGTTCGGAAATGTCGTACAACGCTGGCTTCACTGAGTCACGTGAAAACCTCTCTCTGCTGGGTTCCTGGACATAGAAATGTAGAAGGAAATGAGAAAGCCGATGGACGGAGGTGAAAATATCGAACATCCACGGCTTCATGCGGACTAGTAAATGGTTTGAGAGATTTTATGCTGGCATTATGGATTAACCCCGGCTAGAAGGATGTGCCTGCTCCTGGCACTCACAGAGCGCATTCACAGTGGGCAAGTCTGCCTCCGAGTCGAAGTACGACTCAATTCGTATATGCAAGTCAATATATAACTCGTGGGTCTTTAATGGGTAGGGGGAAATTTTTAGTGGTCTGAAATTATTCGGAAATACATGAAATCTTTTACCGCCTTGGTAATAAAAGATGCACTTAAAATCCTCCAAGCCTTCAAAGGAGAACTATTATGCGGCACTGAGCATCTATATCTCAGCTTTTAGCTATTTCTGCCTCACTACACACTGTATAATACCAGAATCTACTTCTTTTAAGCCTACAAGGGGGTCTACCCGTGGACATAGACACGAAGTGAAGGTGATTGCAGCAGTGCATCAAAAGAAGCTGCAGGTGTAGTGGCTAAAGCTACCATCAAGAACTTAAAAAATTTTTATGAACTTTGGTATGAATGTAAATAATGAAAAGTTGTCGAGTATTTTGCTTCAAATAATAAAAAAAAAACAGTAATTTTTGATTCCCGCACCTTCTACTACTATTAACATCAAAGAAAATTATGAGCCACCAACTCATATATTTCAATTAGTTTTGTAGCAACCGACCTTCTTCGCCAGTGTGGCAATGATTTTAAACGCTGATAGTGAGAAACATTTTAAAAATATTTCCAAAATGTCCAAAACTTTAATTGCTGGGAAGTATGTATGTATATTTTATTCGTTCTTTTTTCTAACGTAAGAAATTGCACACCCAAGCTACAATAGTTTAAATGCATGCCCATGTAAACACTCTGCGTTTCGTAATCCACACATGATCGCATTGACTTAGTTACTTACTTGCTCGCTTGCTTGCTTAGTTAAGTCGCAAAATCTTAAAATCTCAACCACAAGTGACGAATTGTGCTGGCTGCGGTTTAAGACCGTCTCAAGAATTCGCGCCATAAACAAACGAGTAGAGGTGGACTTAAATGCAATAGTAGGTACCACCAAATGTGGTAGTGCGCCTACTACAACAATAAAGAATGACTCGAACGAATGCTTTTTTAAAATAAAGCAAACAATTTGTGAGCAAAAAATAAAAATAAAAACTATTATAATGAAAAAAAAAAAACGAGTACTGACAGCAACAAGCACATGGCTCAGCTATAAACATCAAAACACTGCGCTTGCAGACATAGACAAATGAGCTGAGCAACAGCAACCTTTGTAAACAGTTGGTAATTAGTTGACGTTGTATGTCGCTGGCTGCTATCTTAAAGCGACTTGCCTGCGAATGCTTGCAAGGTCCACAGCTGACAGTTGAAAAAAAAACAAAAACAAAGAGCAAAAAGTGACGAATCTTAAAATAAATACGACAAAAATAAGAAATAATAATAGGAAAATAGAAAAACAAAAAGCAAATAACAGCGACCAAAAGCGTTAAGCAAAATCAGATTTGCCAACCAGTAGTCAACAGCTTTAGCTATTTTACAGGCTGTTGCTATTTTCGTTAATACATATTTACCCATTGTTTGGTTATGGTGCTAAAACTTGGTTAAAGACATAATTACATGGCTGCTGGACATGGCGTTGAGCGTAAAATTATAATCATGTTGGCGTAGACGAAACAAGCACAGAACTCAGTTGGCCTGGACAAGCAGGTGAAGGCAAGAAAAATTACGAAAAAAGTTGAGAAAAAAATATCAAGCAACTGTAATTTGCAAAGCGAGCTAAAAATAAGAAAAGTGAAAATTTATGAAGACAAAATTTTGAGTTTTTTACGCATAATCCTCGCAGAAACAAGGGAATATTGAAACTCTAATAGCTTATAATAATACATTGCTTTCTTAAGCACTCCAACGCTTATCTGAAAACCGCTGGACTTCAATTTGCGCTTCAGGGCGAAAGTTAAGCCAGCAAGTAGACAGACAGCATTCTAAAAAAGAAAAAAATATATAATAAAAAAATTATATCTAGCAGACATTACTTTACTCTTTGTTCTTCTATTTGCAATTTTTTAAATTATTATCATTTTTTTCGCCTTTGTGCGCCTCTTGGTGTCATGTTTGTAGAACACTACAAGTGGCGTGTAGCGAATGAGAACTAGGAAATGGGTGTAATCATCGTGTCAGTCATGTTTTATTATTTCTTCATTTGCTTATGTATTTCTTCATAGTTTTTTCTACTCAAGTTCGTGTTCTAAGTCTTTTGTTTGTGTGGAATTACGATTTGCGTGGGGCGCTTCTTTGCTGAATATATTAGTAGTGTAGTCAGTGAATTTGCTAAGTATGTTGTATAAAAAGTATGTTATGCGGATTTGAGCAATTAAGAAATTAATAATGAAAGTAGAGAGAAAGGAATTCTTAGAAAATTAATAAAAAAAAACAGCATATTGAATTTAAATTGAGTGAATTTGAGTTGTGGAGTTATGACTTATTTTGTATTGAATTAATTTTGGATCGCAGGCTTGGTTTATTTGAATTCGTGGGTAAAATTCAGTATACAATATAGGTAAAAAAATGAAAAGTGTCCCAGTCAGGGCTTCAGAGCAAACGTTTTTTTACTTAGTGCATATCGAGCCTTAACCGCCAAAAAATTAGCTGATTTTTTTTTATTTTTTACGCAGAACATAGATATGTTTATGTGTACAGCAATTTATATGATCCCAAAGTATTTTGTGTTGTAAATTAAATGGCAGATATTAATCCAACCAGCAAAAAAATCCGAAAAGGGAATAAAAATGATCAAATGCGATTCCAATACTTCGGATTCGGGTACTTCGACGATCCGTTTTTCTGAATTTATTTTTTTATTAAATTTTTCGTTCAATATGCTTTCCTCCTGCACTTCACAGATGCTTATTCATGATTAGAAAAAAAAATAACGCAGCGCCTGACGGCATTCGAAGTCGACATTTTCTAAAAGCTAACAAATACTAGCACGTCCCTCTGCACGCTCAGCCACTGCCGACTAAATATACTATAAATGCTTTAAATTTTCCGCTTAAACAAATAAAATACAATTATTGGTTTCAAAGAACATCATCTTTTTCGAACGTTTCAAACGTTTTCCCGATACGAAAATGAATGAAAATTGTAGTCGTTTTCAGTTCGTTTTCGGGTACGAGAACCGAACGTTTTTTTTTTACCGTTTTTGGATACGTAAGTGCACGTTTTCCGTTCGTTTCTGAATACGTTTCTCTGCTGGCTGGGAAATCATTCTTCATCGCCGCTCAAAATGACTCGGATATTATCCCTGAATGCTGGGCATTGTGTAATAAAAAGTGTTGCCAAGTAAAAATATAATGACCATTTATTCAACACGGTTGTTTTCAGTGGACCAAAAATATAACACATGTCTGCAATTTGTCTATGTTTAAATACATGAACGCTTTGATCACCAAACTTTTGGTATAATTCAAGATGTGGTTTATAAATTTGCTAATACAGCACGCTTCTCGCATTACTTGAAAAAGCAAATTTTATGCATCGTCATTGTGGTTTTGATTTTATTTTTTTTTGCTTTAGATAAAATATTATTTTTGCTTTTGCGGCTTGAATCACCGCAAGTCTATATGCCCTGTTTTGTTATTTTATTTTTATTTTAAGTTTTTATAATTTCATTTGTTGCAAAATGAAATTGTTTTCATGTGTTCATGGTGTTAATCAATTGCTCGCCAGCTGCGATTGACACTTGCACTTTTAAGGTTTTCCCATGCGACTGTGTGTTTATTTTTTATACCCGAGCGCACTTGTGCACAAGGGTATTATAACTTTGTTCACATTACCGTTGTTTGTAACAGGCAAAACGAATCGAGGTAGATATAGACAAATGTACATAAATGATCAGAATGAAAAGAAAAATCGATTAAGCGGTGACTGTCTGTCCGTCTGTGCATACGATAACTCGAGTAAAAATTGAGACATCTTAACGAAACTTGGTACGTGCACTTCTTTCGGGTGTAGGACGGACGGTATTGAAAATGGGCAAAATCGGACAATAACCCGCCTACCTCCCATATAACGGTAATTTTCAGAAATACGAAAACTGCAATACTTTAGTAACTACTGAAGATTATTAACTCAAAATTGATATTTACAATAAATTTTAGACGGAAAATAAGAATATTATAAATTGGAAAATAGGCGTAGCTACGCCCACTTAGGGTTACATGTGTATATCTTGGTAACCGCTGCACCAATTTCTTCCAAATTTGGTACAGCATACCAAATGGCCGAAAATTTTTAAAATCGGACAATAACCACGCACACATCCCACATAACGGTAATTTAGAGAAATACGAAATCTTCGATAAATCAGTAAATATTAAAGCTAATTTATTCAAAATTGGGAAAATTGGCTTGGCACCGCCCACTTATGATCACATATATGTATCTCGGTAACCGTTTGACCGATGTGTACCAAACTTAGTATGATTATTCTGCTTGCCACATAAAAGCAAAACTGTTGTAACTTTGCGCACAACAAAGTATGTATGTATTTTTTTATAATTGAATTAAAAGTTTCAAGTATGAATTTATTACAAATTAAGTGAAAATCATTAAATCACGGGAGACGGCCACATGTGCAAGTCACGACATCCGAACGAAAAAGGAAGAGGGCGAGCCTCGTTGACAGAACTGGAAAGACGAACGAGACATGGCAAAACGCAAGCAGCAAAACTGTGTTGCCAGATGTATTCTAGTTTTCGGTTACGATACATCATCTCCTCCGCAACTATTTCATAGTTTCGCTACGTTGTTTTATACGTGCTGATCTTCGTACTGGTATGTCGTCCCTAGGTGGTTGTTGTCCAGTTGAATCGAGTTTTTGATAACCTTGATTTCGGGGCTTGATTTAGTTTTTATGCCTCCTTAGTACACCTTGATCGGTTTTCACTTTGTACATGACACTTCCAAGATTGGTCAGGATGGTGCCCGGAATCCAAGGTGGCCCCCTAGTAAAATTCTTCACAAAAACCGTATCTGATGGGTGTAGTGATGCGGGTGAGCTCGCCTTGCTGGTCTCATTAGATGATGTAGGATATAGAAGGGTTAACAGTCCTCTCGGCTGTCGCCCATGTAGCAGCTCAGCGGGTGACTTACCGGTGGTAGGATTTGGCGAAGCTCTGAAAGTAGCTAGAAATGTTATAATACCATCAGTTTTGCTGTTACCTCCAGCGATCGCTTTTTTAAGACTTTGTTTGAACGTTCGTACGAATCTTTCGGCTTCCCCGTTGGAGGCAGGATGAAATGGAGCAGTGGTGAGATGCTTAATTCCACGGTCCGTGCAAAACTGTTGAAATGTTGAGGCTGTAAATTGTCGCCCATTGTCGGAGACAATTGTGTCGGGGAATCCTTCGACCGCAAAAATTTAGTTTAGAGCTTCTATAGTCGCAGTGGCGGTTATATGTTGCATTTTTACTACGAATGGAAATTTGGAGTAGGCATCTACACATAATAGCCACATTGAATCTAAAAATGGCCCAGCGAAATCTAAATGGATACGCTGCCAAGGTCCTTCTGCTGCAGGCCAACAAGAAAACTCTTGTGCAGGAGAAGTAGCGCTGTGTTCTTGGCAAGGCCTGCAGTCGGAAACGCGTTGCTCAATGTCTGAGTCCAATTTTGGCCACCAGCAGTGCCTACGCGCCATTTGCTTCATACGCGAAATGCCCCAATGGCCTTCGTGAAGTAGATCTATAACAGTTGTTCTGGCGCTTTCTGGAACCACGACGCGACTGTAGTTTGTTTGCAGTATAACGATTCCCAATTCAATGCTTAGTGAAAATCGGCGTGTGAAATATGGCTGCAAAGCTGCATCAGCTTTTGAGAGTTTTTCCGGCCACCCCTCCTCTATAAATTTGCTTACTTTCTTAAGAACTACATCGCGTTGAGTTAGTTTGCGAAGGCGTGAAGCGTTCAACGGGAATTCGTCTAGTTGTTGGTCAATATCCACTTGAAAACATAGATTTGCTCTATCAAAGTCAACATCGGGTCCCTTGGGTAAACGCGAAAGTGCATCTGCATTGCTATGTTTATCAGTTGCTCTGTACTTAATTTCATAGCGGTAAGCCATAAGCGTAAGGGCCCACCTCTGAAGTCGTTGAATAGTTAGCACCGGTAGTTGCTTATCCGGGCTAAATATTGTCACCAGTGGCTTGTGATCTGTCAACAGCGTAAACGTACGGCCATAGAGATACTGGTGAAACTTCTTAACGCCAAAGATAATCGACAGGGCCTCTTTTTCAATTTGGCTGTAACGCTTCTGGTGCTCGTCCAGCGTTTTAGAAGCAAACGCCACTGGTTTCTCCGAGCCATCATGAAGACGGTGAGATAAGACCGCGCCAATGCCATGCGACGATGCATCTGTTGCTAGCACGATTGGTAATTTGTCATCAAAATGCGAAAGCAGCGGCGCAGTTGATAATTGCCTTTTTAGCTCAGTAAACGACTTCTCCTGCTCTTCTCCCCATTTAAAAGTTTCGTTCATGCGGCGCAGTTTATTAAGCGGTGCGGCTGTTTGTGCTAAGTTGTTAATAAATTTACTATAATAATTAATTTTACCCAAAAATGCTTGTAAATCCTTGAGGTTGTCCGGTCGCGGCAACTCGTTTATTGCTGCAACTTTTGAACTGGTAGGGCTTATTCCGTCGGAATTAATGATAAACCCGAGGTATTCTACCTCGCGTTGCATAAAACTGCATTTGGATTGTTGGCATGTAAATCCGTGTTGCTGTAGGCGTGAAAAGACTTGCTCTATATTTTCATTCAGGTCATCGAGCGACTTTCCTCCTATTATAATGTCATCCAAATAGTTAACGCACCTAGGAATATTGACAATAATTTGCTCGAGGAGGCGCTGAAATATAGCTGGTGCGCTGGCTACGCCAAAAGGTAGGCGTTGGTATTCGAATAAGCCAGCTGGCGTGTTGACGACGGTAAGTTTCTTAGATGCCTCGTCCATTTCCACCTGGAAGTATGCATCGGACAAGTCAATTTTGGTGAATAACTTACTTCCACGCAAGGTTTGAAATAGTTCTTCAACTCGTGGGATCGAATATTGGTCGACATCTAGCTGTGCGTTTAATGCCTTGAAGTCACCACAAATTCGAATGCGTCCATTTGTTTTGGGTACCACTACGATGGGTGCTGCCCAGTTGCTGAAATGTAATGGCTTCCAAATGCCTTTATCGACTAAACGCTGTGCCTCTCTCTTGAAGGCTTCCATCTGTGAAAATGGGAGTGGCCTCGCTTTGAAGTACTTTGGCACCGCGTTAGGCTTCAGCTGTAAATGCGCTTCAAACGATTTGCAGTGGCCGAGTGAGTCATTGAATACCGTTGGGAACTTTTTTATGAGCTCTTCGCAAGTATTTAAAGTAATTGCTTTAACGTGTGCTTGGCAAGGGCACAAACCTAGTTCCTCTATCAAGTCGGTACCCAAAATTTCCCCATTGCGCTCAACATTTGTAACGATAACCTGAACTTGTTTTTCAATATCGCCACGTTGAAGCGTAACATTGACAGATCCTAAAATTTTCACTTTCCCACCACCGTACGTGGTTACATAACCTTGATTACATGGCAGCAAAGGTGGGCTATGTATTTGTCTGTATCCTTCTAGGCCGATAATAGAGCAAGTTGCTCCGGAGTCAAGTTGAAATTGTAAAGGCTTACCGTTTATCCTTACTTCCACCATATATTTGCGGTTGGTTTTGCTTACCGTGTTGCTACACGAGTTGACCTGGCTAATTGTTAAAACCGAATTTTGATTTTTTTTCAATTTTTGTTGTTTTTGCTGCCGACCATATTGCTGCTTAGGGGAATTCACTTTGGATCCAGTGTTGCAAACTGGAGCTATATGGCCAAAACGCTTACACTTGCGGCACTGTGCATTGCGAAACTTACATTTTTCTCGCGAATGGTGTGTTCCACACCCGGAGCAAGACTGAGATTGGCCGGAAGAATATGGTGCCTCGTTGCTTTGACTGCGTGCTTGGGTGGATTTTAGTTGAAGAACCTCGGTTTTTACTTCATTTTCACCCGACACCTGTTTCTTTACTGTTTGTGCTGCCTCAAACGCCTCTGCGACCAAGATAATATCTTCGAGTGTTGGCTCTAATTTCTGTAATGCTGCTGTTCTCACAGCTTCATGCGGTGTATTCAAAACGATTATGTCCCTAATAAGCTCGTCTACAAACTCTTTGTTACACTCCTTATTGCGACAAACGTACTTACAATTTCGAGCAACTCCGCGTAGTTCGGCTAGCCACTCCGAATATTTTTGATTAGGCCCCATTTTAAGCTTAAACAACTCGTATCTCGATGCAAGCACGTGTACCTTAGTCTTAAAATGTGAGGTTAGTTTTGCAACCAGTTCCTCGTACGATTTCGACTGAACATCTACACTACAGAATAACTTAACCAAAAGCTCGAAGGTCTCGCCGCCAACCCATGATAGAAAAAATGCTTTTTTTTGATCATCGTCGATGACTTTATACGCTGTGAAGTGTTGAGTCAATTGTGCTATATATGACTCCCACTGCTGCTTATCGTGATTAAAGGTTGTGAATGCTGGCACGGCGATGTGCGAATTAACTCCAAACGACGAATTTATGGTGCCTGTGGATTCCAGTGCAGTTGCCAGTTGAGATTCTCGCTTCAGGTACTCTCGCTTTTGTAGCTCGAGTTGCGACTCCATCCACGATCGTTGGGACCCCAACACGTCTATGAAAAACGTTCTCTGTTGCTCCAGCAACTCCTTCATTCCTTCAGCCATTTCGATGTACCTCGTCGCCAAGAATGTTGTAACTTTGCGCACAACAAAGTATGTATGTATTTTTTTATAATTGAATTAAAAGTTTCAAGTATGAATTTATTACAAATTAAGTGAAAATCATTAAATCACGGGAGACGGCCACATGTGCAAGTCACGACATCCGAACGAAAAAGGAAGAGGGCGAGCCTCGTTGACAGAACTGGAAAGACGAACGAGACATGGCAAAACGCAAGCAGCAAAACTGTGTTGCCAGATGTATTCTAGTTTTCGGTTACGATACATCAAAAACGTTGAAGATTATTGAAATCGGACTAAAATTGAGGCCCCTTTTAATATAACGGTAAATTTCAGAAATGCTTGAAACTTCAATATCTCGAAATTTAAGGACGTTAATTTACTCAAAATTAATACACCCCGGCTTACCATGTAGCGGTAGCTTTCGGAAAGTGGAAAAACATATATTTTATACTTGCGCCGTGTATTTAATATTCGGCTCCGCCCGAACTTAGACTTTCTTACTTGTTAAATGTACATACATGCATATGTACATATACGTACATATATTCAAAATATACAAAAGCTAATTGCACACTTCAAACTTTTTGTTTTATATTTATTGAGATTTGTTGTGATTAGTTTTGTTCAACTTGTGTAATAATTTGTTTTGGTTTTTTTTTTGTTCGCCACATAACGCATTAGTGTGATGTTAAAAGAGACTGTCTGAGGTAAAAAAATGATATTACAATTAACTGCATAACAATGAATTGCGGCTTAATTAAATCAATTTTAGAGATTCATCACTTTTGAAGTTCCAACTAAATTTTAATTAAAAAATACATTTAATAATGGCCTCACTATGAGTTAAAAAAAAAAAAAATTGTGAGTGTTTGTCCTTCAAGTCAGCAAAGCCGGACCATATTTGGCACTTCGGCAGTTTCTAGGCTCTCATGCTGTGATCTTGGCCATTTCTTGATGATTCAAAAAAAAAACCCTGCTTATTAAACGCCGAAAAGTTTGGTAGCGAATATGTCTTTTTTTATTTTTGCTTTAAAATTTGACGAGCACTGCCAATTGTATTGAGAGACCATGATTCAATAATTAAAGGTTTGCTCACTAGTGACATTCGAGTTTTGACACTCCCTTAACTCCCTTACAAAAGCTTTGCACACACACACGAACACACACACAGCGCCTTGCTAAGGGAGCCGATTTTGTCAAGAGTCAGCGAGGAAACTGTTTTCTGAGTGAACATTTTATTGATGAATCATGTTGGGATTACTTTAAAATTTTCACATAGTGGGAAATATTTCTTACCGTTTTTTGGTAGATATCAGTCCTCTCATATATTTTATATTTTTTTGGAGTTTGTTCATGGTCTTTTTTTTTTTTGAAAGTGTTGTCAGGCATGTTCAGGATTTTTAATAGGTTTATGAGAGTTTTTCGTGACTTGCGTGGGCCGAAAATATGTTTTTTTTAGAATTGGCAATAGCAAAAATATGGTTCATTATGCGCTAAAAACAATCTGTATGAAAGATACATATTTTTGGTCAATATTTTGGGCTTTTCCAAGTCCATAAAATAATTTTTTTCTTTGCTTACTTCGATTCTTTACAAAAGAGGTCCATATACCAAATTATAAGGGATTAATACTTTCGAAGATAATTTCAATTTCAATGAAAAACGCATAAATTAATGTATTTATTAACTTTTATTTTTTGAGCACATTGAACTTTGATGGAATTGGGCGTGCCTAAGATATTGACGACAAATTTTCATCTTTCACACAGATTGTTTTTAGAGCATGATGAACCATATTTTTGCTATTACCAATCAAAATCCCAAAAAAATGGATTTTCGGCCCACATAAGTACGTCATGGGAAGAAAGTGCAGCTAGTTACGATTAATATGGTGAATGGTAAAATATTTCAGAGCACGCTTGAGAAAAATGGCTGCTTCAACTTTGAGTTCAAAGTAGTAAATTGGCGAAAGATTACAATGCTCTTTCTAGCAAAAAGTTTTAGTACAAACAATCAACGACAAAGGTCTACGTGCATCCTTTAATTTTTTTTGCTGAGAGCGTCATGCATTTTCATCCATGTAAAGCATGTTCGACAACTTTTTCATATGGCAGAAATTGCACAACACGGCCAACAAAAAAATAAATTAAAAAAAAAACAAAATTAGCAACTTCATTAGAAATTTGAAAAATTTGTGTGGAGATTTATTGAATTATCCAGAGTGTTGCAAAAAGTTTAGAAATTTTATATATATGTTTTTTGTTGTAGTATGAACTATATTTTTATATAAACTTTTCGAAAAGTATCAAAATAAAAAATTATGCATACATTATGACAAATCTCTTTACGTAGACTTTTGTGTACACCGTATTTAGACATGTACGCAGTATTGATCTATTATTTGTTTATTTTCAATATATTCACCTCCAACCTTAAATTAGCTTCTTATAAAGTTTCCTTATAACTTTGAATTAAGCAGAAATAAGTGACTTCGCTTTCTCACTGTCCGTTTTTCCCCCCTAAAATCTCAACTTTAACCACTTCAGGACCAAGTGAAACATGTTTTGCAAAAAGTTCTGCACTTTTTCAGAAAAAATAATTCTCAAAAATTTAAAAAAAAAATACCATACAAATTTTGAAATAATAATTATTATGGAAAATATAAATTTGTTTCCAACAAAAATATGAATATTAATATTTAATAAATTTTTGGGAAAAATAAGGGCTTTGAAAATATGAGAAGAAAATATTTAAAAAAAATGTATATGTATATGTATATATTTCAACAAAAAAAAATTATCCAAAATTATAATTTTCAATTAATTTAATTTTGATAGTATTATTTGTTTTTGAAGGAATGATATAAAATATTTTGTTAGAGAAAAAATATTTTTTGTACTAAAATTTAAAAATAAATATTACTAATTAGTGGAAAAAAAATATTTTGGGAATGTTTATTTTTTGTTGAAAAAAAATATATGAAATTGCCTAGATTTTGTTTTATACAATTTGAACACAAATATTTAACACTAAAATATTGGCTTAAAGAAATATATGAATGACAACCTTACATTGGCATTAGCATTTTTATTGGCATCACAATTAACAATTCAAATCATAACTTTTTTAAATGGATGTATGGTCCTGAAAGGATTAAGAGGGTGTTTCGGTGTTTTTAGGGCACACTTGTGTAGCGCTCTCCAGTAATAATCCGATTCATAAATCGTCATTCCGGATATTGGTTCATAGTATACAAATGCCTACAATTTTCGTAAAATGGTCTACCTTTCGCAAGTCACCATAACATTTTTTTAAAGAAACATACTCTCTTACTTAGAAAAGGGATTAATTAAAATGCTCAGCAATTACAAATTCGATAAACTACTAATTTTCTTTGAATTTTCGTTGGAAATTTCAATGCAGAAATTTTGCGCTCAGTTCAGTCCTTTGAATAAACCCTGACAGTCGCGTAAAACTCTGTAATACAACTTTTTTTTTGCACTAAATACCGAATACTACGAAAATTAAATGATCAAAATGGAAAAAAAATTTTCAGATACCAAATACAATTTTGACACAATAATTTGCTTAATGCGCCTGTAAATGAGCGTTAACTTTGACAGACAACGATTTCGAGTCAAATCATAGCATTTCAAAAGCAATAAAACCAGAAGAAATTCGACAGAAAAGTTAACACAACTACAAGTTTTTGCCGATATAAAGCGAATTTGCCAAAATAACGCGAACATCGATAGAAAAGACATAAAAATAAATTTAAAGAATCAGCAATCATTTCTGTTGCGGCGTTGGCAATTGAGCGGGCAATAAACTCACGCGTCAGATAAACATCGTAAAAACGCAAACTACCACAAAAAACACGACAAAGGAAGAGCGCTGTGCAATGTTGCCCTAGGCTAATTGTGATGCGAAGCGATTTTAGCGCGATTTAATTGTCAACTTGACAGCCTTTTGTTATTCTCAGCAAATTTTTACCACAATTAAACTGGCAACGCAGAATTGCTATGCATTTACATATGTACATACGACCGTGTGCATGTACGATTGCTTCTGGCAGGCGTGGTAAATGTACATAGATACATACCTGGTATTTATATATGTAAGTATACCATTATGTAGCGTACGCACTAACACCCGCTTTTACAATCATATTTACAGTTAGTCGTAAGACGTGGCTGATTAATATTGTAGGTACTACATATGAATGTACACCAGTGCATATATATGTAGATGAGCATAAACTCCCTGCAGAAAAAAGTTATCAATTGATAAAAAATAACCTACTAGTAGTTAGCTTTTGTGCGGGATTTCTATAAAATATATAACCTGTAGTTAGCTACAAAAAGCTAACTTGACCCAAGTGGACAATTAATGCAGGAGTAAAGCTCGAGATTGTTTTCTTTAAACGCGTTTCTATTTAAATATCCTGCACTTCGCAAATACTTTTTCGAATTGAGGACAAATAAAAGGAAGATCGAAATTTCATATTATCATTTTGAAGTTATGTCTGACGAAGCTCGAATATGGGACCACCTACAGCAGAATATGGAAACAAATATGAAATGTAATAAAATAAATAAAGTAAATAAAAATAAAAAATAAAAATTTAAAAAAAGTATTTTGTTTTTCCTATTGATATTTTATATCCAAAAGTAGTTAGTTACAAGTCAGTTACATCAAATGCAGAGGTAACCACCCTCGACTACATCTAATGCAGAGGTAAACCAACCTTGACTATTTCGCGGCCATCGCCATACTAATATAGTTAGCTTTCGTCAAAAAAAAAAATATACAGATAATAAGTGACTTTTAGCTCCTTCTTAATCAACTTGAAGTTAGCTTATAGTTAGATACATTTCCTGCAGGGCTTATACACACATAGGTACTTACCGCAATTGATTCGCTCATATTTAAATAGCTGATAACTTAGCATTGTGGTGAAGCGTTGGCGTTGTCGTTGGCATTACTTAGCGCTGCATCTGTTGCTTCATACACTTCGTCGTTGCCACAAAGCCAAGTTGCTCGTAATTATTGGAGTGTGAGGAAAAATTATGCAAATAACACACCAGACGTGCATGCATACATAAATACGTATCTGCTTTAATTACTTGGTTGCGCATTAGCTTTTTAATAACGGTCTTTGAGTGCACTCACTCATTACTCATTAGCCAAGTAATAAAATAATAATTTGTTTTATTTTTGTCGAAGGTTTGATTTTTCTTGAACAACGCTCAGTGCAATAGAGTTTAAAATAATCTACGGTTATGTGACAGAGCTTGTCTATAGTTCTAAATGTATTTGTCATGATTCAGGCGCCTTTAGTGCTGGTTGCCTATCTGACCTGATATTTATTTTGGCCGTTTACGAAGACAACCGGCCGAAGGCTGCAATCGTAAAGGTTTTCGCTTGAAATATAGTTGGGTAATCATGTGCCCATTGGTATTGTTCTAACATCCAAGTCCAGTGCACATATAATTTCTTGGGCTTGCATCCGTAATAATACCGAACTTGGTATCCTTTGCCGATCATTGTGATTTCACCTCAGTAAATTTCTTCTCTGATACTAGTTGTGATCTTGTAGAGCACATTAAAAAGTAATTTCGGCAGCGTTTTGTCTGTGAGTTTGATAACGAAATGAATGTTCAAAAAGTCTCGGCTCAATTGCAAGGCACTTCAACAAGCCTCCAGAGTATATATTCCTGTTATGATCTTTACTACCTTTAAAGGCGCAAGTAACATTGCTCCTTTAAACACCACCCAGACCACTGTTTTTTTAAACAAATATACTACAGCTTCTTTTGAATGTCTGGGATAAGCTTTAAATGTGAACACAAAAAGATAAAAGAAAAACCTTGAAAGCATTAACTTTTGCTTACAGGCAGGCAGTGCAAATAATTGAACTGAACGTAGTATTATTGCTGACTTTTATTTAAAACTCTTTATTTTTTTAATAATTTCATTTTACTAGCACTGCTTGATTACAACCACTTGCCGGTTGTCGAACTGTCAAATTTCACTCGTAATACAAATTTTCTTCCCACTTGCGTCGCCAGCTGGCAACCGATCCACGGTTGCGTTGCTATCCGTAATCGACCCATTAATTCCAGACATGTCTGTAGAAGCAGTGGTTTGGACACAAGGTACACATAGACAATTAAGAGATTGTTATTATTATTATTTTTTTCACGAATTAAGTGTCAACCAATATCTTCAAGAACGGTGATAAATCATGACTTCATTTTGTATTTTGTATTTTGAGTATTTCCCACGTTATACCACGAATTCTCTAACCGAGATTAAATTATTCGCCTTTGAAAAACCGCTGTGATATTTGAATTCCAATCTAGTATTTTTTGGAGGGACCGAGAAAGGTATGATCGAACCTATGTAAATGTTATTCTCGTAGTATTGTTCGCAATAACGCTTAAAAACCTAAACCGAAGTTAGAATAAAACCTTCGCGAACATTTTCACAACAACAAACGTGGGAACAAAACTGGCGGTAACGTTCTCAACGGTAATTATATAAGAACAAACCCCTGTGAAACGTTCTCAAAGAGAACAAAATGCGAATAATACTTACGGGAACATTTCTAAGAGAACAAAATTGGAACAAAGTATTCGGAAAGTTCTGGTAAAGAACAAAACGGGAACAAAAGTCTAAGGAACTTTCTCTCGAAGAACCATTTGGGAACTAATGACTGGGGAACTTTCTGACAGAGAACGAGACGGGAACAAATCTTCCCTAACTATTCGCGAAGAATGGAAGCCAGAACAAAATGTTTTAATATTAAAATTAATCAAAAAAAAGTTGAAAGATAATTTTGCGATAAAGTGAGCGAAAGACTTAAGATACGAACTTTTCTTGCACAGAAAATGAAAAACTGTTCTATAAGTCGACAGTTTACCATAATGATAAAATATATGTAAGTTAAAAGATCCAGCCTTCCTCTGGCTTAGAATTAACAATCATGGATCTCACTGCACTCTAGCAGAACATTCCCGAATTTTGTTCTTATTTGATCCTACTTCAAAACGTTTTCGATACTTTCGTTCTCACTTTGTTCTCATTAAATATTTCGTTCTCATTTTGTGCTTCTTGAGAACACTCTTGAGAATTTTGTTCGCATTTTCTTCTTTACGGAAACGTTCCCGAACCTTCTTCTCTCATTTTGTTCCCGTTCAAACTGCTCTCAATACTTTTGTTCGCTTTTGTTCCTTTTGTGGAAACGTTCTTAACAACGCTTTGTAAAACTGCGCAAGGATTTGTTAAGCTTTCTATTCTGTAAATGTTTCTAAGAAAAAGTTAGCTGAAAAGTTCTTTGAACTATGGCAAAATTGGGTAATAACTCGGTCCTAAGACTAGACCAGGTTCGTGTATAGCAGTTTTTCCTGTTTTGAAAAAATTTGGACGTTCAGATGTCATTTAATATATTTCCACTCAGTGGGTCTCTACTTCACTCTTTCTTACTATTCTCCCTCTAAAATAATTTTGTCATATTTACACAAGCATTTTGAGATTTAAAAGTGTTAACACCGCAGGGCTTCACTGTAGATCACTTTGCACCACAAGAAATTTTGTAATTACAAATCTAGTAACAGCTGTAACAACCTCAACAACACCACATACCGTACATAGTAGTGTTGCGACGCGTGAAAGTGTGGGAGTCACCAAACGGTGTGGGAGCTGCAATGGCATGTCGCCAATTGTTCCTATGTAGTTCAGTGTTGTTGTTGTCATGGGTAATTTTTATTGTCTACCTACTGTGCAATTATTTATCTAATCACTGCGGCATGTGCCTTAATGTCTGAGTGAGTGCCACAACGTGGTTTTAACGCCTTGCTACCACCTTGCTACATGGTGGCGCAGACGACACTTGTTGTACTGTATCTAATTGTCTCAACTGTTTTTTTGAGAGATTATTTTCAACTTGAACTACACACACAAATATTCAAAAATTTTTTTTGCGTCATTTGTAGAAGTAGAAAGAGCATCAGCTAGATATACAAACAGATTTGCATACATGACGTCGAAAAGGCAGATGTATCTTAGGGAAATATTTTTCATTTGTGTATAGCATTAGCGCACATAAGGGGTGGGTTTTGAGGTTCAAATCCCCCCTAAAGCTAATAACCTCGAATACAAACTGTATCTTCAAGCTTAGAGTCCAGCTCTCAAGAAAAATCAAAAGAAATATTTTTTATTATTTTTTTTTTGTTGCTTGAAAAAGCACATTGCTTTTGCTGTAAATTTTCTTGCAGAAATAAATACACGGATATAGAAAATTTCTTTTCCATTTCTTGTGCGTAACATTGTGCTAAAAATATGCAATGCATGATCACATACTGTTGTTTTTTACACTTTGCAGCCTAAAAGAATTCGAAGATTTAATTTGCCAACTTCGAATTAGAGATGCAGTATCGAAATAAATAAAATCAAATTTTGAATCGAAATAAAAGTAATCGATGCAGGAAGAAATCGGCCAAAAATAAATCGATCTCCCAAGATCGACTCAGATAATTTACCAAAAAACGCCTTTTACTTCATTTTCTTGACTGAAATTTCAAACATTATTGTAAGTATATTTTAAAACATGCATTGCTATAACGGTTTCAATATCTAGATTTATCCAAAAGCTAACAGGTAGCTAGCAGTCCGTAAATACCTAAAATAAACTGAGCAGGTTTTTCTGTATTAAGACAGTATGACAATATGAGCATTCAAAAGAAACTTCATAAATTATTAGCCTATACATTTTTTTTGTTATCGCTAAAGAGAAAAATTTCGTTTTATTTCAAAATTAACCGCTATTTTAAAAAATGTATTATACACTAATACACTAGCGCAACAAAGCTTACGTATACAGATTTTTTCGCAATATATATATATTTTTTATTTTTTTCATATTCAACCATTTGTTATTAGGCCAAAAAATAGTAAAAATTATTTTTTTTTGTTTTCTGTAAGTGCATATATCACTCCATAATTACCCTTTTTAGAAAAAATTTAGGTATGCAGTTTTGTTTGCATTTTGCATTGTCTTCCATACAAAGTATGCTTGACAAAATTTTCATATGGCCTAGCAAAAAAAAAATAAAAAAAATGCCAAAAAACAACGTTATTTTGCAGCTTGCACTTTATTGCACTAAAATTGAATGGGCTATAAAACTGCATCCATGAAATTTTTCTAGAAAATATTATTATTATTATTTTATACACTGCCGCTCACTTATAAGCTTTGAAATACTTTCATTTTTAACCGACTTCCAAAAAAAGAGGAGGCTATCAGTTCGTCGGAATATTTTTTTTTTGGTTTTATGTATGTTACTTTGGACCACGTCATCGGAAAGGTAGTGTCTCAGAGGTGGTCCCATACTAATGTGGTTTAAATCTCATTATTGAATCATGAAATATATACATATGTATATATATAAATATATATTTTTATATGAGAATTGAAATCGTTTTTGTTTTGCTAAAAATTACTTGTTTCAATATCATTTTGCTCCAATTTGCGCTTTGGCTATTTTTTGTTAAATAAGCAAGCGCAAATACTCTATATTACAGCTAGATGCAATACCCAAGCCTTTGGTTTTTTTACTAGCCTCCAATTCAAATTGGATAAAAATTTTCTAGATTTTATAATGCAATTTTATATGCATTAATTGAGAATAAATCGAATGTCGATTCTCGATTTTTTTTTTATCGATTCATGTATCGAATCGGAACTGAAAAATCGAATCGGAAGCGCTCGATTAATCGATCTTCGATATAATCGATTTAAAAACGGCATCTCTATTTTGAAATCGTTCCACCAATATGAGCTACATAATAAAAACACGAGTTCAGTTTATTTTTTCGGTATTCGAAAAATTCAAAAACTGAGGCAGTCGTGAAAAATCACCATCTCCATCGAAAACCAGAAACCAGAAATCCTGTTATATGTTATGGAGTCGATCACGTCGAAAACGATGTTTAACCTGCAGTTAGTGTTAACCAGACATTGAGAAACTGGCCCTAAAATACTTTTTTAACATTGTTTATTACTTATGAAAGTTGAGCGGCGCACCTTGTCTTTATAGAACTTTTTATTAAACAAGTAATTTTCAAATTACGGGACGACCCTTGAGGTACCATGCTTCCGATAAAAAAAATAATTATTATTATTGAAATGAGTTCACGAGAGTTCCAAAGATATATTTATTTATTACGTACTGTACATAAATATTGCATAAAGGTACTTTAAAGAGCATATTATCTGAAGCGAATTTTCAGAAGTAGTTATAGCCGCCTCCCAAAAGATATTCCTGGGTGCGCCTCTGGTATGTAGGTAACAGCAGCCTCATGCACAACTGCGCAGATTCAGATTTTTTCTGTTGTCTGCCGCATTGCCGCGAGATGCGGAAACGGAAGGTGGCATTTATTTATTTACCATGCGAATGAAGTGGCATATTCAGTTGAAGATTAGGTTTTTTCTGGAAGATAATGAATTCGATTTCTTTGTTTCAAACACAAAAGTTAAATATAGGGAACCAGACTTAAAAAAAATTTGCAAAGGCGGAAATGAAGAAGCTGCGACAATTATGTTGATGAAACAAAGAAATGCAATAAATATAGGGGTATTGAGGAAATGTGTGATGTAGGTGGCTATTAGCCGAAATTAATGAAAATAGTTAAATAGTTTTGAGTGCGAAATAGAAATTTAAAAAATTAGCAGAGGGAAGCGAAATGAGCTGCATAGGATTTTTAAGGATGTAAAATTAAATTTTTGTCTGTTCTCTTTGCTTCTGCTATTACAGCCTATTGCATAAGTTGCTAATATTTCCCAAAAGTTTAATAATTTTTTATTTTATTTTTTAAATTTATACCAAAAACTCTTCCGCCCTTGGCGGGCTATCAAAAGTTACCAACGCAAACAAAAAAAAAAACAAAAGAATGAACATAAATTGTATGTAGCTTCCCAAAAACATGCAAATCTTCATGTCAACAACACCAAACAATGGCAACTGAAATCGCAGTGAACTCTGGCTGTCATCTCAAAACCGAAAATAATGCAAATTCCACACATTAGCAACCGAAAAACTTCTCACTATTCAAGCATTATTGGGCTGTTGCATTGAATACGAAATGCCGCCGTGCAAACACCGTTTCAGATAGCATTTAATTATTTAACGCCAAACCAACATAGGTACATGTGCGCACACATACATATGTACACATGTATAACAGTAATTTCTATACGCCACTGATATTGTTAATCTCGTCGCGGCAACAACCTTGTGGCAAAAGTTCAATTCGCTGCACTATTTAATTACAGACCTGTCGAGGCGTTGGGTAGCTTAGTTGTGGGCCTTAAAGCAAAAAAAGGTTAACTATAACACACACAAAAAAACAGAAAAATTGTTTAAAAGTAAAAGTTTGCAAGTGCAACATGCAACCTCAGCGAACAGCTGAGCCGAATTACACTTGAGCAGCTATTGTTTTGCACAGCGTTTTCTGTCAAATCTTGCAGTAAATTTTTAATTTAATTTTTTTGTAAGTGCCGTTGCACTACATCAACTTGTTATACTTTTAATTCACTGCAATTCACACCGCTATTTCTTACATATATAAAAATTTATTTAAACCATTTAAAGCGTAAATCCATGTGAATGGGCGCCTTTAAACGCACCTCTGCCATCTTTTTAGCAAGCTGACATTTCCCAGAATGCAAGCAACTTTAAATGATTTTTGAACGCTTTCTACATTGTTGCTAAAATTAGTGTTTTGGATGGTATTACATTTTACTACATTTTTTATCAAACCTTAAATTTGTTTGTCTTTTAACTCTGGGAAATTTTTCAAGCCGTATGGACTGCCTGTGGCCTTTGTAGCGCTCTTCTCTAGATAAGCAAGTATTTAAGGCCTGACTTCTAACATTCGGTTATATTAGACCTTCTCAGGGGGTTACGACTTCCCGCACGCTCACTTCGCTATCTCTGTTTTCTCGACATATGTACATAGTTAGTTAGAGACACCTCGACCTGAAAGATCGTTGTGTGTCTTAAAGAGAGAGTCTTTAACCCAGTGTGGCCAAGATACCTTCGGTTTCGCTAATGAATCCGAAAAGGGCCTTGGTGGGCGAACTACTTATAACAAAAGGTTTGACCATTGAATATTTAAAAGAAATCAATCCTTGTGTGACCAAAGCCGCAAAGTGACAGATAATATGCTTTAAAGTTTCCCTATTCGGTGCAAGTGGAATCGCAATTGGTTGTGGCCGGTCAGGTACTCTGAAAGTAACCTTCTATCATTTCTATTTACTAAAATATTATCGTATCGTATTAGCGTTCAGAGTAATTATCACTCTCGAAAAGGAGCAACTGAGACCACAAAATGGTTCAGGTCCCGAAAAGGCAGTTAGCGATCCTTCTCGTGCCAACTCGTCAGCGACCTCATTTCCTTCGATCCCGCAATAGCCTGGTACCTAGCACAGTGTTACCGTGTTTTTGGCTGCCAAAATTTGTAGCATGTCAAAACAGCCTCTAACCAGCTTGGATGTCACAGTCCTGTCTGAAAATGCCCGCATGGCTGCTTGGCTATCTGAAAATATAACTAGAAAGGCGGACTTCAAACCCTTTTCAAGATTTAATTTTGCGCTGTTTAAAATTGCGACTAATTCAGCCTGAAACACCGCGGGCCATTTGCCCATGGGAATCGCAAATTTGGTGCTAATTTACGTATCTGAGATCAAGTTCAGGGAGCCCATTTGCCCAATCTTCGCGCTCGGGGATCATCACTTGGAACTTTCTGCCAAAGCAGACCTCTATAGGCGTGGAATCAGAGATTCCACATATTTCCAACCCTGGTATCTTCGGAAGAATACTTGTTAAGAAGACGTCGTTAGATAGTCGAAGTTGCAGCTCCCTCATGACTGTTGTTTCCTGGATAAAAATATGGATATGATTTCATCCCAGGAGCGACTCTAGAGCCACAGTTGAGCACGTTCTTATAGATCCAGTGACGGAGAGGCATGTACATCTTTGCACTTTGTTAATGCGAACTATGGCACTTTTTTGTAGTGCCTTCCGCCACCAATGCTATGGACGCATAAGACACAGTCGTACAACGACGGACGGATGATCATACGGTAGATCCATTAAATCAGCCTTAAGCTCAAACCCCATATCCTACCAAAAAGTCTGCTGCAAGCTCATATGGCCTATGTGGCTTTAGCAACCGTTCTGTCAAGATGGGAGTTCCAATTAAGTCTCTATCTAGCGTAATCCCCCGCCATTTGACCTCGCGGAGTATTCAAGCACTGTCCCTCCAAGATTTACCGAAGCAAGATTTGGTTTACATTTTGTTGTAAACGGTACAAGAACAGCATTCCGAAGATTATGCTGAAGCCATCATTGACACACCAGTTTGAGACCACACGAAGAGCTGTACATGATACGTCCGAGACATTACTGCCGAATTTTCCCGTAATTATAATTGCCAGGTCATCTGCGTTCCCTACACCATCGTAATCGTAGAAAGGATCCCTCCCTGTGGACAGCCTCTCATGGCTCTGATCATCACTTGATTATTGCCCAAGGACAATGTAGTTTCACGCTCACGAAGCATAGCGTCGATCCCACCAACAGTAGTAGGGTCTAAGCCTCTTGAGATAGATCCATAAGCAGTATTGTCGAAAGCCCCCCTCGATGTCCAAGAAGGCACACAGAGCGATCTCCTTGACCTCGAGGGCACTTTCGATCCAAATAACCAAGTACTGTAGGGCCGAATCCGTTGGCTTCCCTTTGACGTAAGCAAATTGTGTGTGGTGTAAGGGAGTAGAAGTGTTAAGTTTCTCCTAATATACCTACATGAAAGTAAAAGTTCCTCATCTGAGTTCTGGTCCTTCACTGTAGGCGTAGTTTGTCTTTTTTTTATATAGGCCTATCGCCCTTAGCTACGCTTCTTCGCTGCTATTTCAGTACTTGGAGTGACCTTTTATTGAAACTAAGAGTGCCAGTCACTGTCGAAATTCGGCTGAGTTTCTAGTGTTCTTAAAAAATTTATTTACATTACAATTTAATGGCTAACAATTTCTCTATAAACCAAGTATTTTGTGAGAACTCTTTGATAGTCAGACAGATAGTGCAAGCCTAAAGCATTTTCCAATTCCAATTTTGAAACCATAAAAACTCGTCTGGACGATGCAAAAACGAGACGAGAACAAAAAATGTGAAAACGTAAAAAAACAAAAATAGAAACAAAAACAAACAAAAAATCAAAAATTTTGTGCACCTGGGCATCTCTACTAATATGGAACTTTCCTCGATTTATTTCTCGTTCGCTTCATATTGCAAAAATTTATCTTATGCGTAATATTAGTCTCAGTTTTCGTCGTTGTATTCGACTTTGTCTTTGTATTCGTATCCATATTCGTCCTCGTATTGCTATTCGTATTATTCTTTGCATTCGCCTTCGTACTCATGTTCGTATTCGTGTTCATCTTCGTATTCGTATTCGTCTTCAGTTGGTCTTTGTATTCGTTTGTGTGTTCGTATATGTCATCGTCGTGTGTATTCGTGTTCGTATTCGTCGCTGTCCTACACATGGTCTTCATATTATTTTTCGTATTCATAATTGTCTGGGTTTTCGTATTCGCCTTCGAATTCGCCTCCATTTTCGTACTTTACTTGTATTTACAATTACACAAATTACACAAAAATTATACAAAGTTCACAAAAATGAATCGAACTTAAAAAATTTGCACGAAAATTTCAAACTTTTTATACGGAATTTTTAAAAAACTTCAATAATGTAGTTTTGTAGCGCATTCAAGTTTAATATAATAAAGATAAAGGTGTCAAGTGACTAAAAATTGGCGTTGGTTTTTTAGTTTTTTTTTTTTTTGACGAGGGTGTTGCGCATTTTCTTCCATATAAAAATAGATTTTGTCCATACGTTATATGGAACAAAATGGTGAGCCTGTTACTGTGACTGTGATAAAAGTTAAAATATTCTAAATGCTCTAAACTGCCCCCAATATATAGCTGTGGTTCTGGTGCATTATTGCTGATGTAGCTAGCGAAATAACTTTTGGCTGTGGTTTTACATTCTGGTTAGCCAGTAAGGATTCGGCTACGGCGGCAAGAGTACTACTTAAATTCGAAAAAAAGTAAAAAAGTGTAAAAAAAAACCCAGTACTAAAAAAGTTAAAAGAAACCAAATGTGAATTTTTCACTGATGTTTATTTGTTTTATCTTTGATCTAAAAAAAAACTTTAAACTTCGCTTGCTTTGCTATATTCTAAATAAAAGCTATCTTCATTTTAATAGTGTTATGACTTCAAACTTACATAAGCATTTTCACTGTATGAAAACTATATAAAAGAAAACCGGTTAATTCGGGTTTGTTCTTAATTTCAAAATTTGCAACCGGTTTTTTTTCAAATTGCAATTTTTCAAATAACTCGAAAACTGGTTTTGGGAAAAAGGCGAATAATCGAATACCCTACCCCGTTTATAGAAGCTGGTGTTGCCAGAATAGCTGATATTTTCGCCGGGTTCTTCAAAGTGTCAAAATGATGTTTTTTTTGTAAATTTGTGGCGAATCTCGCTGTCATTGTGCGTATAACTTGTTATTGTAATTTTTGTTTTTGCTCTACCATACCACCGTGTATAGGTGTATCTAGGAAGCTTTCAGCGGGATTTGGACTATATGCTTTCTCTAGATATACATAGATCAGAAACAATATTCAAAACTTTTGAACTTAATACCAGTGATAGACATACCTAACTACGTATTTTTGTACTTAAATACTTAAATACTTAGTATTTAGAGATGTTGAAATATTCAAGTAAAACAAACTTAGGAATTTAGAAGCTGTTAGATATTAAAGAAAAAAACTTGGGTAATTAGGAGCTCATAGATATTTACTAAAGTACAAAAAATGAATGTATTTAGCAGGTTCTGAATACTCTGGTCCAAATTATTCAGGTACTATGGAGATGCAATTACTTTCAGTCGATGGCTAAATACTTTCAAACTAAATCCCTTATGTATTTGTCAATGTTATTGTGGGTTATTAACATTTAATTTGTAAAATTTTTATTGAGCTTTTATTAAGAAAAATGGAAAAGGCAACAAAGTTTAAGCGGTAGAAGTTATAGCAACTATTTCGGAGATCACCACATCTCCTCATCAGACTTCTTTTTTCTAGACCGAGTTATGCACACCCTGTAAACTCGTGTTGCTAATTCATTCTACCGCTTAGACTTTGTTGCTTTTTCCATTTTTCCCAATAAAAAAAAATCGTGGTACAAAGCTCAATAAAAATACTTATTATACATCCTTTATGATTTAGAAGAAATTTAAAAAATACCTTACCACAACTCACTTCACTTCACCCCACTTCAAATCAACTCACCACATACGAACTCACTACACCTCACCACACTTCACTTAAACTCAACAGATCTCATCCTACCACTCCTAAATTCAACAAACCTTAACTCACCACAACTGAACTCATCACACCCGTTCTCAACACACCTCAACTACTCAAGTAGCACTTGGTGTAAATTCGTGAATTTTGGTACAATTAACCAAATTTATACCGAAATTCGTAAATCTACGCCAAGTTATACACCAGTGTGCTACTTGAGTAACCTCACCACATCTCAATTTGGGAGCTATATTGGGACAAATTTATCGATATTTTTATCGATATACATGTTTATCGATATTTGTATTGTTACTGTTACTCGACATATTTATCGATATTATAATCGATGCATTTATCGATATTCTAATCGATGTATTTTTCGATATTTTTATTTATTTATCAAATAAATAAACGGCTGAATTCACTTTCTAACTTTAACTCAGAGAATCAACAGCTCGGTAATATTTACTTTAGGTATTTACCATTCCCGAAAGTAGCTGACCCAAGCCATCTAGATGCTTATGCCAATGGAACTCTCGGTTTTTAAGTGCAAGCGCTAAAGCCATTACCATCCACGACTCTAGAAACGCTTTCAAGACAGACAATTAACCATTTGACGAATTCAACAACAATAACAAAAGCATCGCATAGCACTTAAGCAGGGCTTAATGATCGTGGCGCCAGACATAGCCAGTAGCCGCATCTATGTAGCTAAGGTAGCTAAATAGCGCAGACGCAGGCGCAAATACCCTAACATTTTTTCTTGCTTTTCAGTTTCATTTCACTTCTTTACTAATTTGCTCGCTTACTAATCTAAATGGCATTTTTCCATTGCTTTCGGAATTCGCATATAAAATTCGAGTTTTTTTTACTTTTATTACTTTATTCACCCACGCAAAATCGACATTAAATACTATAAGTGCACTGATGTGCGTGTGCGCATGCGCTTTTGGGCGAAAAAATTTGGTCTGTATTTTTTTTTTCAAAATTTTGAAGTACGACGACCACCGTCAGTTTTCGAATTGCTCAAATTTCACGTATAATGACAATAGCTTATTTCAGTTTCATACTTTATTGTTTGCATTTATTAATTTATATACGTATGTTTGTATGTACGTAAGGCATTTTCTTTAAGAAATATACACGAAATTTCCACACGCTTGCTTCCACGCTATAACATGTTGTTGTCGCTATTGTAGGTGTGCATACATACATACATATGTATGTAAATATGTTTGTAGCGGACGGTAGTTTAATGCGAAAATTGTTGTGTAATAAATTAATTTTCAGTATTATTGCGCTGCCTGGTAATTGGTGGAAAAGAAAGTGTCAGAAATTAAAAATTCAAAAAGGAAAACAATGTACGTACTTAGTGGCATGAGAAATTATGAAAATTCAATAAGAAATTAAAATGAAAATGAAAAAAAGAGGAACGGACTAAGCCAGCGCAGCTACTACTTAAGACGACTACTTTTGCCGCAATGAGTAGCATGAAGCATAGATTATATAAAAAGTTGGCAAAAATGTGAATGAAGAAGTAGCAAGCTTTGAAAAAAAAGTATGATGCTAGCATAAATGTAGTATAGGAAATGGTTGCACTTAGCTCATAGTTCCAACAAGGGATTACGCAATCGAATTTAATTGCATTTATTTATGCAATGCCCTCGGATTCACACCATTCGTTCGATTTTCAAACTGAGGTCTCAAATGAAAGGACTGAGGCTGCAAATGTTCAATAAGGTTTTACTTTTTCGAAAAGAGTTGCCACATGTTAAGAAATTAAGCTCAAGTTATTTAAAAAGTTAAACCGATTCTTGCGATATGGCTTTAAAAGGCTTTGTATTTAAACTACGCGTAGGAGGGTTGCCATTCAGCACATTCGCGCCTTGGCACCCACGTCACTGTTGACAGTTACAATTTCGAGAAAGTAGAGAATTTCGTTTACTTGGGAACCAGCATTAACACCGATAATAATGTCAGCATTGAAATCCAACGTAGAATCACTCTTGCCAACAAGTGCTACTTTGGACTGAGTAGGCAATTCAGGAGTAAAGTTCTCTCTCGAAGTACGAAAACCACGCTCTATAAGTCACTCATCATGGCCGTGCTGGTATATGGCGCAGAAGCATGGACAATGACAACATCCGATGAGGCGGCTCTTGGAGTGTTCGAGAAAGAGATTTTGCGGGAGATTTACGGACCTTTACGCGTTGGCGACGGCGAGTACCGCAGACGATGGAACGATGAGCTGTATGAGCTTTACAACGATATGGACATAGTGCAGCGAATTAAAATACAGGGGGTCCGCTGGCTTGGTCATGTCGTTCGAATGGACACCGACGCTCCAGCTCTGAAAGTATTCAACTCGGAACCCGCTGGTGGTAGCAGAGGAAGAGGGAGGCCCCCACTGCGATGGAAAGATCAGGTGGAGAAGGACTTGGCTTCACTTGGCGTTTCCAATTGGCGTCAGTTGGCACAGAGGAGAAACGACTGGCGTGCTTTGCTGAACTCGGCCAAAATCGCTTAGGCGGTTACAGCGCCAAAAAAGAAGAAGAAGAAGAAGAAGAAGAAGTAGGAGGGTTGCCACATTTTGAAAAATATTTAATTTCAATTTAAGGAATTAGGTGAGTGAATAAGGTATCACCATATGGGTGTCGGAAAAAAGAGTTTTAAGAAACTAGTAGCTTGGAAATATTTTAAAGAGGGTTGCCACATATTTGATAAGTCAAATGAAATTATTTTGTACTCAAGTTACATATATGAAATATTAAAAATTGTTGCCAGATGAAAGAATTTTAAGAAATCTTCAGTTTGACAATTTAGAATATTTTTGATGTATTTGAGGGTTGCCACCAGTTTAAAAGGTTAAATTCAAATTATTTTACAAGTTAAATGAATTCTTAAAACATGGTTATCAATGGAAATGCGCTTAAAATCCTTTATTTTCGAACTATATTTAGGAAGGTTGTCATGAATTTAAAAAATAAAATTCAACTTAATCCATCAGTTACTTGAAATATTTATAAAAAGTCAGACGAAAGATATTTAAGGAGATTTTAGTTCGAGAATAATTTTGAATAGGGTTTACGGCTGTTTTGCAAATCGAACTTAATTTAATTATGCACAAGTTAGGTACATGAAATTTTAAAATATGGGTATCAAACGAACGAGTGTTAAGTAATATTTAGTTTGAACATTTAGAATTTTTTAGGTTGAACGAAGAGGGTTGCCGCTTGTTGAAAAAATTGTATTCAAATTATTTAATAAGTTAAATGGATTGTCAAAAGATGGGTATCAATCAATCCATATGGGTTTGAAAATAATTAATTTCTGAACTGTATTTAGGAGAGTTGCCATGTATAGAAAAAATCAAATTCAACTTAAAAAGATTTTAGTTTGAAAATGAAATATTGAAATATTAATGTAAGGCGATAGAGTTTTTGGGAAACTTTAGGCTGATAATATTTTTAATTAATATAATAAGGCTTCAGATCTGCGCCGTTTCAATTTTGGCGTTCTGACGCCATTCGGGTTTACTAGTTTCATTACTATTCGTCGATAGCGTTCAATTAAATAGAATACATTTCCGTCATGCTTTCATGTGTGACTTAAACAAGTGACCACGTGTTGATTTTTTTTTAATATTCACATTGTTTTTTAAGTTGAATTTTTTTGGTAGTTTTCTATAAAAGTATTGTTCAATGAATCAAAGTTTCAAACTTTATACAAAATTTATGAAAATTGCACACTTTTTAATTTGAATATTTTAAACATTTTCGGGTATGCAGTTTTATAGCCAATCTAATGAAGCGCAAGTCTTAAGCGGCTAGAAAATCGCGTTGTTTTTTACTTACTTTTTTTTTGCTGGCGGATTTTGCACTTTTTTCCATAAACATGAAATCAACGCAAGTTTTATAAATTGTACTTCTTATATTAAAAATCAACGCGTTTTTTAGACTTCTGAAACTTCACTTCATTAGACTAAAATTGTATGAGCTACAAAACTGCGTACCCAAAAATGTTCTAGGGATTCAGATTAAAAAGTTTGACATTTTGATTAAAATTTGTTGAATTTTCCAAAATTTTGCATAAAGTTTGAATTCTGAATTTATATAGTTTTTGTTAGAGCTTGAACAATATTTTTATAGAAAAATAACAAACAACACAACACTAACTTGAAAAACATTGTGAATGTTTAAAAAGTCAACACGTGGTCACTTGTTTGAGTCACTGTGCAACGAATCTAAACTTTACGGCACATATTTCCACCAGCTTTTCGAATAAAGTTTTTAGAATTCTTTCATCCTACCGCACTGTCAACTTGATGTTGGCGCATCATATTTGTTTTACTAGTTATTCTATAACACCGCAGACTGTAACTAATTTAATAATTGCAGCCACCGCAAACGTAATTAGCCAGATTCCAGTCAGCAGTTCTAAATGTCTGCACGCCAGCGCAAAGAAAAGTAAAATAAAAAATTAGAAATTTCTCAAATTAAGTGAATACCTCAAATTAGAGGAAGAAGAAGAAGGTGGGCACTTGCTAAGAAAAATGCCCTAATCTACGGGCATCCATCAAAAAATCTTGACCCACTTCTTGGCGGTCGGTGGATCTTTTGTTTGTAACGTCAATTAGCCTAATATTTGCTCAGTGGTGAGGAGCGCGTAAGCTTTTGTGTGGCATGGCTTTAGGTTGTGGCCACCCCACCTCCTTCCATGTGGTTTTGGCTTTGAGGTCGATTAGCTTACAAATAGCTGGAAGGCAAGGCGTTGGAAGTGAAGATTACTGGAAGCGTTTGTAACAATTATTGCCTGCTACAAGTATGTATGTACATTAGACTGCATCACTCCCCATACAAAACAAAAAAAAAACGGTATGGAGATTTTTCAAGCCTAAGCTGTTTTGTCATCTGAGGGGACTTTTTTAAAAAAGTTGTTTAAGAAACTATTTTTATTCGCAAAAAAACTCCATTTTTGGAGGTATTTTCAAATCGGTAAAGCTCGCTTAAATCTTAAAATTTTTTCGAAATTTTTTGGTGAACGTCCTAAAATATAATAAATTTTGTAATCCCGGCAGAAAAACCGCAACTTTTTTTGGTGATGCAGTCTAATGTACATACTATGTGCGTGTGTTAATGCGTCTCAGCTGTTTCTTCTTCTCTTCGTTTGTGTGCCATCTCGTGCGGTTAGTTATTAATCGTTCGAAGCAGCTACTTTTTTGTATAGATTCAGGCATGGCTCGAAGTTAAAGTTAATTATAGTAATAAGTATTTGTAATATTTAATTTTTATTAAATTTGAGGATACGAGTATGATACAGTAAAGGATTTCGATAATATGTATTTACATATAATTAAAAAAAATTAGTTATTCTTTTTTACGCTGGATTGCGTAAACTGCGAGTAACTAATTGTCTAATTTAGACAGCATGTAGCTAAATCGACTACTCAAATAAAAAAAAATAAAAATTCGTAGTTTTATTTTTTTTAGGAGAAATGGGAGAGTACCTACAAGGGTGTTCGGTTATTTGACTTTCTTCAAAATCGGTTTTCAAGATATTCGAAAAATTTTGAAATCAAGAAAAAATCAGAAAAACCGGTGGTTTTTTACTTAGTTTTCATTAAGGGAAAATGCTTATTTTGTTATGAAGTCATGACCAAAAACTACAATAAAACTGTTAACAGTAAAGATTGCTTTTATTTATTTAGAAAAGAAAAATATGTACAAAGTTTTTTTAGTTCAAAAGTAAACAAATCAGTGATATCAAAATAAAAAACGGTGGTCACCATATTACCTACATATAATTGCAATATTCGGCAAATTTCAAATTAATATTATCAAGATTTTTAGTAAACTATAGACTTCAACATTTTTCTTTTTATTTCTTGCTGGCAAAATTAATGAAAAGTAAAGCTTGAGTTTAAAATTTAACCCCAAAAATTTCCGAATATAAAACTCAAACAATCCCGAAAACGTAAACAAAATCCGGATAAATCCCAAAAATGTTGGGAAATACCCCAAAGCGCCCCGATAAACGAAATTCGAAAACCCCTAAAGAAATCCCGAAAACTCTAAAAAAAAATTCGAAGGTTCTGAAGAAATTAAAGATCTCAAAAAATGCCAAGAAACTCAAAAACGCATTTATCCCGAAAAATTTCAGAAAATCCTGAGATAATCCCAAAAATTCCCTAGGAAGTCCAAACAATTTCGAAAGAAGTCTACAAAATCCTGAAAATACTGGAGAAACTTTCGAAAAATTACGAAACATTTTTTTTTATGTTGTTTGTGTTTTAATTAAAAATTTTTAGAGTAGATTAGTATTTTATTTTTTATTTTTTTTTGCCACGAAACGAAGGAAACCGAAAGGCAGCGAAGAATTTCGAAAAAATTTTAAAAGTATCGTAAATATGAAAAATACCCAAATGGTTAGTGCTGAAAAAGTACAGAAGAATTAGAAACACCGGGAAATATGGTGGAGGCATTGAATAAAACTTCCGAAGGTACCCAAAAAATACCAAAGAAGTGCGGAATTTTATTTTTTTCAAAATTATGGGATCATTTTTGCTCAAAATCTTTCAGACAAAGATTTTGATCATCGGATTTTCTTGCTCCAAATATTGGCGTGTATTCTTGTTTTCCTACGAATCGAAAATCATAAAAATTGCCTGTCATTTCTTATACAAAAATTTCAAATTTTCGATTCGTACGAAAACAAGAATACGCTTCGTTATGGGAACAACAATTTTTTACACGATAACTTTTAATTTTCAAAAGTTAAAAACGACTTCCACTTATCATAGTCTCTTATCCCAATTATGTTAGAACTTTTGAATTTATACTTAGGAGCACTTTCTTAAGCAATTTTTTTTATTAAATTTTTTTTTTTTTAATTTTGCTTTTTACGTGTACTGGCTAAATTTTATGATCCATTTCGATTGCTCTACATTTTCGTCAAATCAGGATAAAATATACACGAACGCATTCAAGTGTATCGTAAATGACTAGATAAAAATCAGAAACTGCAGATGGAAATTGGTGAAGTATTTTTGAGCATACTCGTAAAAATATGTAAAATGGGAATAGATAACTGCATCGAGATCATAGAATATTATCTGGCACAAGCATGCAGAGCAATTAAGCAATATAATGGATAAAGAAAAAAATTTGTATTAATAACAAAAAAAAAACAAAAAAAGTGATGCGATGCATGATTTTCCAATAGAGAGAAAGTCATATGGATTATGCCTATAGAATCGAGGGGAACGTGATCAGCACACGTTGCAGCACGGTAGACTACTTTAACTAAGCTCTTCTACAGCAGCGTAAATTTTAATATTGCAAGAAAAAAGTGGCGTCTCAACGCCTATCGGCCGATACCACAATAGCGGCAAAAGTGAAACGAAATTGTGTTGCACCAGAGAAATCGAGAATTTAAAACAATAAAGGAAAAAATAGTGAAAAAAAAAATGCTTTGCAACAAATATGTTGCAGAAAGTCTTCGGCTACTTGGTAAAAAGATCTAATAAAATTGTATCTCCTGTCTGCCTAATACAGGACACCGGTAGAAACAGCAATGGACAAGCACAAGCAATTGATCTGGGCAACAAAAGCCTAAAAGCCGTAGCGACAGCGACAACGGCAGCATATTCCAACAGAGAGCAGATATTTAGCTCGCCTTCTAGTAGTAAGCTTATTAACTAACAAATAAAATAATTTTTATTACAAGTTACACATTTCCTAGGCGTTATTGCTCTTTTTTGCCTGTTTTTTGCTACAGCTTCCATCCGTGTTTTTGCAGCATGTTCATGCTCATGTTATAGCGCTGATCGACACATTGATACAAACTTACATGCCCTCTACTTGTATGCATGCAAGAGAAACCTAGAGCGCGTGCATGCAAATGTTGCATGTCAAACATGATTGCCAACGCACACACACGCACCCATTCGATTTCGATATTAGTTCGCATATGGATGTACATTAGGGTTGATCAGATTATTCGTACGAAAGCTTTTCGACGCATCGCGTAGTATTTGCTGTTTCTATAGATAATTCTAAGAGAAAATGTAGAACAAAATTATCGGCCGTATGCATAAAAACTAAGAACTTGCTTTTTTTTAAATTTCATACCGTTCACTTAAATTTTTTTGAACAAATCGAATAAAGAAGAAGAAGCATTTGCTTCGGTTTCATGCATACAGCTCTATAAGTCGGAAATGAGTTTCCAACATGCGCATTTTTTTTTAGAAAAATTTACTTTTCCTCAAAATTTGATTTTTTCGTGCTTGTAGGTTTTACAAAGTGTTCACCTTTTGTTACAACATTTAAAATTGATTGAACCAATTTACCATCCAAAATCACATATTGAAAAGTTTTAAAAATTTATTTTTTGTCGTTTAATTTTAGTTATTTTTGTTTTTGGAAAGATATGTGCTACTCTTTAACAAAAATTTATGAATCCGAGTTTCAAACCTTGTGCAGTACTTAAAAAAAATGTAGCAAACTTTCGTAAAAACTTAAAGCTTTTTAGATGGATCTCTTAGAAAGATTTTGAGTATACAGTTTCGTGACCCATTCTATTTGATGAAAATAAATTGCGAATAGCTAAGACTTACCGTCGATTTTTAGATTTTTTTTTGTTATAAAAAAATAATAAAGAAAAATAAAAACAATTTTATTTGTATGGAGGAGACACTGTCAGCAAAAAAAAATCGAGTTTTTGTTGTTAATATACGAAAACCATTACTTCTTACTGTTTGTTAATCTTTTAAGTTTAAAATTCACAAAACAGATGTATTTACTTTTTAAAAATGGTTAGAACAAAGAAAGCAAATATAAGAAACTTAAATGCAGGCATTTTATATGCAAAAGTTTTAAGAATAAGTGCAAAAAAAATTAGTAAAAAAAAATGCGCAACCTCGAAACTCATTTCCGACCGATGGCTACTCCTGTAATTTTTCTTAGAATTATCTGCAGAATCAGGAAATACCATGCGATTTATTAAAATAAAAATTGGCCCAGCCCAATGTATAAAGATACCTTCAAAGCGGCCCTTCTCGTTACCAATTTGCTTTCCTTCCTTGCTCTCTCGCCACCTCACCTTACGCTATGCGATTGATAGCGTGTATGTAATAACTTCATTGATAGTTTTGTTCATATCCGCCATAATTGTTGTTATTTTTTCTCTGCCTCTCATACCTTTTTATGGCAATTGTTGCTAGTTTCTTGTTTGTTTTTTTTTTGCTATTATTTTTCTAATTCAAAGTGCTTTAGCTTTGCTGTTTTTTTTTTCTTTTTCTGTCGCCGCCATAGCAGAGCTCAAAGCTCGCATGATGAAGCGGAAAAGTGCCTCATATATTCGCATACCTACATACATAAGTATTTTCGTGCAAAAAAAAAAAATATTTGTTTCTGTTTGATCATAGTTACTCAATTTACATGAGCTGCAGTAAGCCACCTTAGGTCCCAATCTTCTCGACGCAAATTAGTAAACGATGTTGCTTGGCTCGAACTAATTCATAATGCGTTGAACTGCTAGTGAGCAAGTAATGTTAAATGCGTGCTCACCACTTAATTTTTAGAATTTAAAGCGTGTTTCGTCGGGACTCGTCATACTTCCATACTTCTGATTAGTGCCTCAGGTCAGCCACTGGAGGGTGTTGCCCTGTCATTTCAGCTGGTGCTATAACAGATGGCATCCGTTATGGGTGAAATGTTTTAAACATCTATGTGTGTTATAGACGTAGTGGTTTGCACTTCCGAGCATCGTAATTGGATGGGTTCATGGAAGTGTTCACTGAAGATACTCTACTCCTATTCATGATGCTTTATCCACTGCTAAGCAAAAGTATCATCTCGATCTCTCCTTCCAGGTCAGGGCTGTCCATTTTAAAGTTTTAACCGCCCCTTTCTGCACTTTTGCAGATTTTTGTCTGACTTTTACAAGAGGGATAATGGAGTAACTACTTTCTCTATTCGTACATTCATTGAACTGTTTGTCGCCTTTGAACTTCAGATGATTTTTTATGTGAAGCTTTTTCATGGTCCAAAGAGGCGACTTGTAGAAACTGGCTCTGTAGTGCACAGACGTTAGCACACGATATCTCGAGATGTACGAGGTTCATATAAAACAACAAGTAATTTTTAAGCAAAAATTCAATTTAATTCTTATATACAAATTAGAAGTTATCGTTAATTTCTTCATGATCTGATGATCGGATTTAAACCCAATTAATATGGGACCACCTGTGAGGTAACGCCTTTCCTTAAAAAAAAAAAAAGAATTATAGAAATCGGTTAACGTGGTCCAAAGTTATGCGGTAATATAAATAAAAAAATAAAATAATAATATTCCTACGAACTGATAACTTTTCTCCCTTTTGTAAAGTCGGTTAGAAAATGTAGTTTATTGCTTCATCGTTTTATTTCGAAATTAATATTTTTGGTAAAGACAAAATGTTTCTTAGCTATTAAGTAATTAGCTGGGTACACTGTCATTGCAGGTGAAATTACCTCTAATATTGTATATTATTTTAGTAATAAATTGTAATTGTATATAATTTTAGTAGTAAATGTTGAATAAAAAAAAAACAATTAATCGAAAATATCTTAAAAAGTGCTTCAGGTTTTACTAAATTCGACAACGTTTCATCAAAATTCAAACCTTTTAATAAACATTTTTGGAAAAAATAATTAGTATGCAGTTTTGTAGTTTGAAATTTTTTTTTGCTGACAATGTCATGCATTTTCTTTCATACAAAGTATGATCGAAAATTTTTTTATATTGACGAAAATGCACAACGTCAGCAAAGAAATAAAATGCCAAAAAACAAATGCACTTTATTGCATTAATTTATTTAATGGGCTATAAAACTGTATGTACATTTTTTTTTAATTTTGGATAAAAAGTTTGAAACTTTAAAGAAAACTTGTAATTTAAATTTTTCTTATGGCATTTTCGTTTCTACCCAAAAATACTACATTTTCGTTTTCTTTTCTGCACAAGTACTAAGAACCGGGCAATGAAAAGGCAACATTTTTTGTAGAAACGAAAACGCCATTACTTTTATAAAATTGTTACTAACTTTTATAAAAATTTAGTAAACATTAATCAAAGAAAATAAAAATGACCAACTCTTTTTAAAATATCGCGTACCATTTTTTTGACCGCTGAGAAATTGAGATTTTTTTGTTTGCTGCTGCTTTTTTGTAGTTTTTTTTTGTTCTTTCTCGTTGTCTTCGCTATTTTAGAAAGCGTGAAAAAGGGCACCTTTGTTTATTGTCAGGAATTTCTTCACAATTTCTAGTTTTCAGAACTGCAGTAGGCTGGTATTTAAATAACTAACATTTAAATGCCTAAATATCCTCTATTTTTCAACCAACGCCACGCATTTTCCCATCCGCCACAGCAGCTAATTGCACACTTAAACTACTGCTGTATTATTAGCATATGTATATGTACTATTCGCATATAGAATTTATGACACCTGCTAGCACACACAAGTGCGTATACGTAACGTAATAATTTTTGAGCAACAACAATATAGCTTTTAAAATGCAGAAAAGCAGCGTCACATACATACATATGTAGCTGTTAACATAATTTACGAACTAATTAAGCGAATACGCTGCACTTACAGCAGTTTAGAGGCGAGAAACGCACAAACACTACAGTGAACTAACAGTGAATGCAATACAAAGCGGCACTTCATTTGTTTCCACACTGCAAATCCGCGACCCGCGTCCAGCAACCAATGGTAGCACGAGTAAGCAGTGAGATCTTTGAGAGCAATGACGACGAAGCGTTTTGAATGGCGAGTGATCACTAGGGTGATCCAAAAACAGTAAAGTCGGAATTGTAATGCTCTCACCTCCTAGGATTGTTCTATATCGACAAAGGATACCCATATTTTTTTTGTTTTGAAATCAAAAAATATTTAGAGGTCACTCAAAGCGCTCCAAGTGTTCCATTTATTTTTATATGGGAAAAAACAACTTTTCGTAGAAATGGTATATAACTCTTGAAAATCAATATTTTTCGATCGGAAAACTCTGGTTCTCTACAAGAGACTTTCAATAATAATACCCAAGAATGATAGAATACAAGATTGCGCCGATCAGAGAGGTTTTTGATAATAACTTTTGTGTGACGTCACCCTGGTGCAATTGCGAGAGAGAAATGCCAAAACGTGAGCAAGAATGGAAGAAGAAGAAAAAATGTTGCAAGGAAAACGTAAACAAGTTGCACAAGTGTGACGTCATGCAAACAACGATTCTGTCAAATTCGTTAAGAGAGGAATAGCGGTCCGAGATCGGCGCAACCTTTGTATTCTCTCAATCGTGAATAATACCTAATTGTTTACTCAACCATTTTTTAATACTAACGATTTTTTATTGGTCCGCCCATTGCATTTTTCGGGGTTTTTATGGGTTTTCGGCGGACCTTTAAATTATAGTCGCTTTGAGCGACCTGTAAATATACTCTGATTTCAAAATAAAAAAATAGGGATAAATTTTTTTTCGGTATAGAACAATCCTAGGGGGTGAGAGCATAAAAATTCCGACTTTACTTTTTCACATGCATTTTTGAACCACCCTTGTGATCAGCCTTGCCACAAAACACTTCCTACTCAACAATGGAAAATGTAGAAGATTTGTAAGCGGAAAAGTTTTAATTTGTTTAAGTGTGTGTGTGTGTGTTAAGCACTATAAAGAAAAGCCAACAGCAACGCTTGGGTAGCAGTTAGGCATGGCAAGTGAAGTGACTTTTGAAAGCAGTTTTAATTTCCGAAAATCAAACTATGTATCTGATAAAAATTGTTGTCCATTTTTACTCGGTGAATGCTCAAAAATTTCACTTTCAACTATGTGACCAAGCATTTTTATGCGTATAAAAAAAAAATTTATGACTTGAAAATTGTACTAAAATTTAAAAGCATTTTCATAAAGATAGTTACAGATACCATATTCGGGTTAGAAAAAATAATTGGACTCAATACAGTGTAGTTGAGCTTAGCAAATTTTAGAATTGTGTTGTAGATACTACATAATTAAAATAATGAGACTTGAGACTTGAACTTCAAGTTTAGCTCTAAACCCGATGACAATGAAATGTGATGCATGAATTATTTCTCTAGATAGCGCAGATGTCGAGGTATTTGAAAAAGGCTTATTTATTTTCAGGTATGATAATATTTGGAATCTATATTTATTATATGTAGACATGAAACGAAAAAACTCCACAAATTTGCCCGATAGGTAGCGCAGGAGTGGAGATATTTGGAAAATCCATATTTATGGACCGATATGATTCATATTTAGAACGCACATATCTTGCTTTCTTCTCTTTTTTTCGTGCTGTGAGGAAATGGTTTGAAATGACTTCGCACGATTTAGAAACCGTCGCTCCTACGTGAGTGTTATAGCCACAAAATCAATCTCTCCTCCTACGCTGGAAACTTCTCTACTCTACCACTTTCGCATTACTTCAAGGTAATGAATACAATTAGGGTCCCATTGGTCAGTGTCAACTCGCCCTACGTCCAGTGCTGCCATGTTTGAAGCCAGCATCTAGCTATTGGCTCGTCTTCTCTTCGTAAAGGGTTCAGCCTGTTGCTACGTTTTTCCAGTTTGTGCCTCCTTTATACGGTTACATTTCCTGCTGTTTCGGTATAATTTTCTTCGCTACTTATCATTTTGACTACGATTGTTATCGGCGGAGACTTTCCCCACTCTTTGTTCTAATGCATCCCATTCTGGCTTCCATCTTTGACATTTGAGGGACGTGTGTTCTGTATCATCTAGCTCGGCGTCGTTTGCGCAAGTTGGTGTCTCCACTTTCCCCATTCAGTGCAGATATTTAAGAAAGTATTCGTGTCCGGGCAGCAGTTGGGTGATATAATATTTTAAGTCTCCATGGTCTCTTGACACCCATTTATATATTTCTGGAATGAGCCTTGCCATCTATCTGCTTCGCTTATCTGCGCTCTATTGCGTCTGTCATAGGGATTGAGTGTGCGTTTCTATTTCTTGCGATGTTTCCGCTTCTATGCTGCCAAGTCTATAGGCAATATATCACTTGTCACTAGTATCGCAGCCTCTTAGATTTTCCGGAATGCTGAGGTCACCCTTAAAGCCGCTGTTTTTTGTACGATGGCTATTACTTTCCCACTCTTTATTTTGCTTTGCTTTGGCCCGCCTATGTTTGCCATTAGTTTGCTCAGGTAGCCTGTGACCTTTGATGCCTTTTTTGCCGCATATTGTATTTGAGGCCATTACGTTAGTTTTGGGTCCAACCGTAGTCCCAGATATTTCACCATTTTTTTATGGCAGTTTTTGTATCACAGGCTCTCATTTCGACTTCTAGTGGAATATGTCTTCTTGTTAAACGGAGGTTCATCTCTTTGCGGATTCGACGGTGGAGACGACGTTTTGTATGGCTCCTAGAGTAGATATTCCAGGTCGGAACCCGTATTGTCTATCCAATGGACCTCCGGCGTCTTGTATTTCCGATGCTAAACTTCGTTTTAGTAGCCTTTCATACAGCTTCCCTGCTGTGTCCAGTATGCAGAGTGGTCGGTATGCCGCAGAAGATTCGTGGCCGCCTTTTCCTTTGCTGATTAGTGTCAGCCGTTGCTTCTTCCATATATCTGGGGATACGCCTTTCCGTAGGCAGAAATTATACATATTCAGTAGCAGGTGGGGGGTTTACTCCATCCCCCATCCCCTAAACTTGAATGGAAAGAAATAACACTACAATAAATTTAGCCGTTGGGTGGTGCGGGATCGTTTTTTTTTCATTAACCACTGATGAAAGTTTGTCTTAAAAAAATTTGGTTAATAAGGTACTTGTCTATATTTGAATTTTTTTTCGTCACACAGCAACACTCAATTCGTTTGACAGAACTTTCAGCAAATATTTCTAGTACAGCACGCGTAAGTTAAAATTATTACTCGAAAGCGATTTAGGTTCTTTTAGTTGCAGTTGCACCTTGCAATTTTTATTCCTGAAAATGATTTCTGCAAATCTTGAAAAATTACTTTTTTGGTTCTTTAAAAGGTAAAGAAGACTCTCGCATTTTTACAGCAAAATGCGCAGTAAAAGTGCTTACATTGCTACGCCTAACCGTACTATAAGAAGCGCTGTAAAACCGTTGCCATTTAATTTATTTTCTGCTACTAGATTGCATGAATGTATACTTGTATGCGTATGTGTGCGTGCCCGCTTTTGAGTATTCTTGGTGGTTTCTTTGCTGGCTATTGCTGTTGTTTCTACCGCCGCCGCTGCCACTGTGCACGAAATGATTGCCGGTTGCACGTTGCTCGAGTTCATTCATTATGAATTTCAAATTGAGTCGCAACTTGCAATACCAACAACAACAACAAAAATAATAAAGAGCAGCAGCAGCTAAATAAGTCGCTATAACTTGCAAAGTCCAATTGTTGTTGCCATTACTTTAGTTGGCACTAGCGCAGCCAATTTTCAGTTACGGTTTTGCCATTGTTTGCACGCTGATCACACAGCTCACAACAGTAGTGTTTAGGCGTAGACAATGGTCTGCCCCGGCTACTGCGAGCGCGTGCACTCGTAATAGTAGTTGGGCCCCACGGCACAGCCGCCCAGTCGTCGAACAAGAACAGCTAAGGTGAAGCACATCGAAAAAGACATATCATTGCTGCTGCTGCTGCTGTTGTGAAAAGACAAATAAACCAAAGAAGTGGTAGTGAATACTCGTACAAGCGTAACAGCCGGCTGCTTAATAGCTTTAAGCTGGGAGAAAATAAAAGCAAAGCAAAGGCGAAAACACAACAAGCAAGCAAAGATCACGCTCAGCCGTCGAGTTGTCTGTCGGCTTGTCGACTTGTCTATTTGTCTGTACTGCTGTAATGCACACTCGCTCGCAGTAAATCTCTACTAGCTGGCTGTGGCACGCAACCGAACGCGGCTCAGCCGCTGGAGCTGCTGGGGCCGCGCTTTGAAAACGTAACCAAGCGAGCCGTCGCGGCTGTAAAATTTCAGTTTCATTTCGCCAAGCGACGCGTGCGGACGTCAAATTTCCAGCTGCTTGGAAAAGATGTAAAAATTTGATTATTTCAAAGCAAAGCGGTCGATATTAGATTTGAAATAAATCGTTGATTGAATTGAAGTGATGCGGAGGCGAATCGAGCACCAGTGAATATGACTTAAAAATCGATTTTTGATATTGTGGCGAATATAAAAGTGAATTTTAAAAGTGATTTTCACAAATAAAATTAATAATTTAAAAATATTGTAGCAGCATAAAAATATCTCAATAACAAGAAATTCACTTTAAGCGCGAAACAAAAAATATAACTCCAACTACAGTTACTGTTTTGACACATTTTTTTCCATATATATATATATATGTTTTTAATCGCTATCTTAGCCCAAACTATCAATCAATCACTTAAGTGGCACATATGCCGTGTAAATATTCGTGCAGTGCAACACAAATGCAATGCTTGAATGAATTGCTAATTTCAAATATTAGCTAATTTGCATTTCACTTTATAAAGAAACGAATACTAGAAAAAAAAAAACAAAAAATCAAGTCTTAGCCAGCTATCACAGTTGAGGGCAACAGATTTAGTAAACAAAATTCAAATAAAAACAAAAACAAAACCAAAAGTCTAAAACTTCAAGCCACCCACAACAGCAGGCACACTTTTCTAGACTTCTCTTTCGCCCCACTCCGACTATTAATTCCCTGCTTACCACAACCTCGTCACTCCATCCCCAGCAAACCGCACCCAACCGCTCAGCAGCAGCAACAGTTTTAACTACACCAAACTTTAGTGGAGTTGGCTTAGTTTTTACTTTTGCTGCTAACGAACCGCAGCATTGACCAACCAACCGGAAACAGTGAAATAATGGCATACTTTGGTACGTCTGTATGTTTGTGTATGTACACATCTATAGACATACATAATATGTATGTATGCATACATCATGTTTGCGCGAACTTGTGTACATACTTTTTATGAAATTTTTAGAAACCCCAAACCAAAAAAAAAAATTATTTATAATTGTGGAAAAAAGCGCTCGCTCTCTACTTAAATGAAGTAGCACACGAAAACAAATAAGCGCCCAAGTGTAGTGCAAATAGAAAACAAATTTAAAAAATTTAATTAACGAAATAGCTGCAAAAAACACTTGATTGCTGAAAACGTATGTGACACTTGAAATTTTGTTAAGTTAACAATATGTCAGAAAATATGAAAATGCGCGAAGTAGAAACTTAAAAAAAAACTTAGTTAGACGTTTGTAAATAATAATCCGCAGCTTAAGCGCCTGTTTTGGCAGTAAGGAAGTGGTTTTTTTTACTATTGCTCTTATTACATAGGTACTTCGTCTTTTTCTTTTTTTCTTCTTCTACATCTTATTTGCCGCTATAACCGTTTGGCGGTTTCGCGCAGATACCACCAAAACACTTCGTCAATCACTTCACTTCTTTAAGAAGTTGCCCCAGTGGTTCAACCCGAATGTAAAAAGTCTACCCGTGGGTACCGAGTCGAAAGATCTTTTCACCGGGGCGCTATCATCCATTCATACGACATGTTCAAACCAGGGCGCGAATCGTCACATACGATATCGTAGTACTCGTCACGTAAAAACACCGTTTTCGGATTGTGACATACGCGAACTTACTCTTTATCCCATTCAGCTTATACTGCCTGACGTATCACGTAATTTTCTTTCGTATCGTTTTCGATCAGTGAACGGATGTTACGATTCGAGCCCAGTAGATTCATTGCATTTGTATGATGCGCCTACAGTTCGTCACTTCATCTTCTTCGGTACCCGTCGCCCATGCGTATACGACCATAGCTCTTTAGATGCTTAATGCTGCTTCCGGTCATTTTGAAGTGTCATGTAAGTAGCTCTTAAACCACTTAAAGCACCAGATAAAATTTCTGGAGGTCAGTTAGCTACACTTCTGTCATCACTTTCAAACTCATTAAATGTCTGGTTATCACAACCTCCCAGTTAAACAACATTATTATCTCATTATCGATGTCGCCGACATAATGCACATAACATGTCTGTCGCACACGATCGTCAAAGGTGACACAACTCAAAATTACACGTTTGTCAGAAAATGCGAAAAACTATTTCTTAGCACATGCTAATCATATAGGCAAGGGAGACTTTACCTTAGGATTTTTCAACAAATTATTTATAACAAAAATTTGCTCCAGCTTATGCTGAAAGGTAAATAAAAGCTCTGTGCACATTTTTAGAGCATAATTTCAAAAATTAAAAATTTTTAGTTGTGTCACTTTTGAAGATCGTGTACGATGCGATCGATAAAGCAGACGTTGTATTTAACTGGAGTTTCTACCTCAGATTTGTGTTAACCAGACATAGAATAACCGGCCCTAAAAAATGGTATCCCAAGTCTAAGAATCACCTACACTGGAGAGCTGGACTTTGGCATAAGAAATGTTGAGTCGATGTGCGGTTGTGCGGATTTGTTTAATAGCTATCAAAAGTTCCAAATAATTTTGACAGTGTTTTAGAATTTTTGTATTACATATAGTTATGGCCTTATACAAAATATAAAAAATAGTTCCTCCGATTACCACATTCTGTATGACGCTCAAAAAGCTTAAACAACTGAAAATTTATGGGACACAAAAAGGGTCCAAACTTAGCCCTATATTTCAGTATTATATACACTCTTTACAACTAGATAAAATTAAAATCAGCTGCCTAAAGCTGTCTAATTGACTGCTTCAGGACTTTAAATGTCCCTATCCTCTAAAAAACTTCACGCAATCTATGTAAAGATTACCAAGCACCATTTCAAAACTATTTGACAAGAATCGGTTTTCAGGTGTTTTCGACGGCGTTAATTACAAATCCATTGTCAGATTAAAGAAACTCGAGACGGTGAATACAAAATGGCGAACAAAAATGCATATAATCCTTTTTGAAAACTTTGGGTAGACATTTTTTCGGCCTTTTCTTTCTAAATTCATATCACATCGTCCGTGAAGTTTCATTCTACCAATTATCAGCTGGATTGGGCTAACTGTTTGCAAGATATTGCATTTTTTCCGCTTTTCGTTGACATATAACCACTGCACTATGGTCTGGCGACTACTATTTGCTGCCCAAAAATCCAGAAGTAACCAAATTGATTTGAAACTTGGTGTTTGGGTGCTTTTGTGGTCGCTGGCCGATCCAATATGGCAACCAAATTTTATAATTTTCTCTTTTAATTAATAACATTTTGTAGCAAAAAGTTTAAATCGGCGGTTTTTTGGCATCTTAGCTGACAGCTTCGTAGACAGGCAGTAGTTTTTTAATAAAAAAGACCATTATTCAAAAAGTGCAAGAAATTGCAACATGATTCTCCGCCCACAAACTCTAAATAAAACATTTTCATTGCTCACAAAGCTTGAACTCGAAGACTTATTCCAATTCGAGCTACAAGAATGCTGACTACGAAAAAAAAATTACTTTTTGTAGAAATGTAAACTTTAACAGCTGATATCTTAATGGAAAAGCTCTTTAAGAAAATAATGAGTATGCACTTTTTTACTCTGGAGGATTTATTTAGTGAAGGGATATAAACAAATCGATTTATCGATACTTTAAAAAGTGACTTTTGGCCAGCAAATAGTAGCTACCCGGACCATAGTGCACTATGCGACGTTCCCTCAAGTAAGTTTTAAAATTTATCTTCCCTTTTAATACAAAATTTGTTCTGAAGAAATATGCTTGAAGTGCACATAAATGTTAAAACCTACTTGAGAAAACGGCACTTAGTCCACTTCTTGTTAACTCTCGGGAATAAAGATCTTAAAATTTTACAATTGTCTACCCTGTTCCATAGATCATATAGTTCTGCTGTAGTTTACTATACTCGTTATTTTTCCTGAGTATATCACAAGTCGATGGTTGTAGGAAGCTATTGACATTGGCGATCATCATTTTCCAACCGTTCCTCGCCATCTTATCGGCTAGTTCCTTCCCTTAGATATTGCTATGTTCAGGATTCCAGCAGAGAGAGAGAGAGAGAGTGATTGTCGAGACCCAGTGATGTCAGCGTTTCGCAACATTTCAAGCCATTCCTGAACTCTTTTTTTTTTAGATCGTAACGCCACTGCTTTGTATTAAAAAAAAAAAAAACATAATTCTTTATGGCTTTGAGTGAAAGAAATACCAATTTTCAAGTAGGCGATGTGATTGTAGGTCCCCCGAAAATACACCCTCCACAAGTTCCGTTCCGATACTTGATCCGTCGATATATGTAGATGGTAATATTACTATTCCTGTTGGCAGGCCAGCTTCCCTAGTTAGAAATCGTATAAGTTACAAAGTTACGTAAACCCGTTATGCTTCCTTACTGTCAAATTCACTAAAGATCGCTTCTTCCCCAAATATTTGACCTGCTTACGTAATTTAGATTTTCTTAGTATGAGGTCTCCTACGGAGGCAGCTACAGTAATAAAGGCTTTTGATGGCTTAAAGTGAAGGATCATATTCAAACCTTCTTGAGGTGCACTGCTCTTACCACCACATATACCAAGGCGTGCGAGTTTCTGCGCCCTTCTGATTTTTTTCTGATGTCCTTCCACCAGACCAGACTAGACCAGACCAGACCACCATATGTTAAAATTGGTGGCATTTTTTTGGTGTACACACATGCCTTGAATGATGTCCAGTTTTAAGCGAATGCCTTTTTTGCAGGAACTGTTCCCTGCTAGGCCTCTCTCTGACTCAATAATTTGAACATAAATCCTTTACTTAGGATAACACTCTCTTTCTCTATTCATGTGTAGAAATTTTTATCTAAAGAGCCATTTAAATTTTTATATATGCACTGTTTAAACGAAATTTTAAAATCTAAGTACTATTTCTTTGCGATAGGCGCGTTTTATATGACATCATTGACAGATGAATCTTCATTCCCAACTGTCCTTGAAGCAATTTGTTAAGCCAGCGAAATAAGCAAATACACAACTTTTCGTTTCAATTTCATTTACTTCGCCCCAACCTCCAACTACTTTGCACGCCTACTAACAGCGATAGTCATCACCTAATTGAATTTGTAACCAATATAATTGCAATTATACAACTCAATTATGGTTTTGTTTGCGATTTCATTTCAACTAAATACAATTAAATTAATTTTGCGTGTTTGCACAAGAAATTCCCCACTCACGCATATTCGAGTGTCTGCAGCGCAAAAATTAAAGCGGATGATGAACTCGCACAAACTTAAACTTCGCGTATGCGACGCTTAACGGTTGCATGAAATTTGGAGAAAAAAAATCTGAAAAAATAAGCAATTAAAAAGTGCCAAAAGTACGAAAAAGTCAAAGTCTAACGCCAAATTGGCATAAATTCAAAAAGTGTTTTTGCGCAATTCATCCGATAAGTCACAGTTCATTTAATTTAAAGCTGCTGCTGTTATTGTCGGTATTTGCTGCTAAATTTTTTTTCTTTCAAATGCAATTATCAGAGTTTAATTGCCGGCCAACTAGGCCAATACTGCCCGCAAAGCAACAAATGTGGTAATTTCCATTTTTCTGGTGTTTAATGCAAAGAAATCGAAATCGAAATGTACTTCAGTGTGTAGTGAGTTGGGCTGGACTGCTAAATAGACAGGCGTCTACAATGCCTAAGTAAGCTATTATGGCAACCGATGAAAGAGAAATCGTGAAATAATCGTTGAACAATGCAAACAAATGCAGCCAAAAATTGCAAGCAAATCAACAAACAGAAGAAAAAACTGGAAACATCGAAGATGAAAATTGAAAATGAAATTAAAAATAAACTATTTGTGCGAATGTGTGTGAATATGTGAAGCAGAAACTAGGGCAGAGCAAAGGCGAAATCGAAATCGAAATTGAAATTGAAATCGAAACTGTAATTGAAACGTGTCAATTGTGTGCCGTGCGAAATATAAACAAATATTACAAAACAAAAACAGCTACTTTGTTCATTACCCAAGCAAAATTCCGATCCAAAATATTCAAAACGACGAAACCGAAGTCAGCGAAAATGTATTGCGGCAAGGACTGCAGCTGCAGCTTGTGCCGCGAGCTGCGCAACTATAAGCCCGCCAAGCCGGCTAAACGCCCCGCGCCACGCCCGCCCACTTCACTCTTCGGCCGCTTCAACGAGAATTTCATACTGCGCCGGCGCAGCACAGCCAACTCCTTCAAAACTTTTCAACCGCAATCGTTGAAATGCAGCGAAATGTTCCAGCAGCGTGCCGCCGAAACCACACCAAATGTCTACTCCGAGCAGCCGTCACAGCATGCGAGTGGCCAACATGCACAGCAACAGCCAACACAGAAACACACAGCTGCGCCTAGCGCCCAATCTGCTGCTGCACTGTCGCCGTCGGAGCAGCCACGCCGCATTGTCAAACCAGATGCACCGCCAAAACCCAATCACAAGGTGGTCATCTACTTCGGCGATTCAATTGCAAATCGTGGCAAGCACAACATTGGCGAGACCGCCAAGGATGTGGTGCAAGCGGCGCAGCTGATGGATGACACAACAAGCATGGCGGCAGCTAGCAAACGCAGCGGCGTTGCCGCCTCCAACGAGTGCTTAAACTCCGTGGAACATGGTGGCGATGATGAGCTTCCCTCCTACATCGAGAGCATACAAAATGGCGTGATTAACATCAAAATCGAAGGCAACTATCAACGCGCTAACGCCTTAGTGGAAACGGTGGCCCAACCGACGCGCGCCACAGTGTATGAGGCGCGCAGCGATGGTGGTGGTGGCGGTGGCGTTGAGGACAGCGCTAGCCAGCAGTCGTGTGACTCGTGCGATTGGAGCTTTGTGCAGGAGTGGCGCGCACGGTATAGTGAAGCAAACATTTCATTTATTATACTAAATATTTTCTACAAATTCCTGATTGTCTAGCTATGTATTTATCTAGTTTTATTGCTTGATTTCACACCTTTCTGACTCAAATTACTCAAAAATTTATGTCGCCGCTGACCTCACAGCGCCGCTCAGTTTTGGCGTTCAATAAATTCAAGCGTGCACATTTCCGTTGCGCTATGTTCGCATGCATTTGTGTGTTTGTAATTACTGTAGCCCCAAATGGGCTCATTTGAGGTAACGTATACGCCGCGTTCACTTGCGCCTAATTTACGAGCAGTTCGGTTGCGCGCTGGTTTATTTGCGGCACTCCGCTAATCCCTCATTCAAGCTATTGCACTTTGCTTTTATTTTTGCATTTGTTTTTCGCAATTTTATGCATTTGAATGCCTCAATTTATCAAATTTTGTGGCAATTGCTGGTGGTGTTTTTTGTGGTAGCGCATAGTTTATGAGGGGGCTGCGCACAACCTCAGCTGCGGTCACTTAATTAAGTTGTCCGAGTATGGTTCCTGGACCAACAGTAGTGCTTTTTGTTTCACATACAAAATTTTTAACAGTTTTACTGTTGCAGTTAATAGCAAATTGTACAACTGAATTGTGTAGCACGACCTCCTTTGTTTGGTTGCATATTTTCGCATTTATTTAACCTTGTGGCAACTTGCGGTTGCATTGGTTTGAGTGTTTTAATTATTTGCCTGGCTGCATTTCGTTGTATAGAGTGCGCTATTTGCTTTTAATTTTTTTTTTAAATATAGATATACTTTTGTGGTATCTATTGCATGTATTGCATATGTTGTCCTCCTGTCAGCCGATAAAAAAATGTGCCACATTTTCTCAATTACAACGGTATTTTACGGCGTATTAATTGCACTTTTGCATTGCATTTTGTTTTTCCCATATTCAGCTTTGGTTATAACAAATAACTATTGCAAGCCAAACAATTTATATAAGCAACACATCCACACCACATTTTTCGTTATTTTTTTCCGCGAAATCCAGTAAAGGAATTAATTCAGACATTAATTTGGGAGAGCAGATGGTGGCAAAATTGATCGAAAACAATAAATGAAAAGTTCATTCCTACCAAAGCTTGGTAAAGATCAAATCCCGTCAAATAAGGCAGTGAATGTTTGTACATTTCAAATTGCATTGCAGAATAATTTAGAAACTATTCCAAAAAGACTGATTATTTCATTACGGTGAAGGAAAGTGAGAGAGAACTCGGCAATGTGAATGAACTGATGCTGCTGGGGAGCCATCCGTTACTGCCACATTAATAGGTCTATTTAAGCAGGAAGAAGACTACTGTGTAGTCTACCAGACAAAGCATGCATAGAAATATACAACGAGAGATGTAGCTGGCTTAGTTTCAAGATTTCCCTAGAACGCCTCCGGTCTACACTTTGCTAGAAGGATTTTGGCACGTTACGTTCTTGCGCTCGCTGAGTTGCCTAAACATCCATCTGTCCAGAAGCATACCATACGAGGTAAGGAGAGCTCCCAGACCTTCCCAATCCGGAAGTGATTCCTCGAGGGTTCCCTGTCTTGCCAGCTCATCGGCCATGGAGTTTTTAGCGATCTCGCTGTGACCTGGTCGACAAGGAAGTCGCACCATCCTTCAACGTTCTCCAACGCACAGTCCAGGAGCCAAGAGCCTTGATAGCTGCTTGACTCTTGGAATAAATATTCATGTCCTTTAAACATGATACACTAGAGAGAAATCTAGCCGAAGCCTCTTTTTTCGCGGCCACCTCTGCCTGCAAGAGCTGCTGTGATCCGGTATCCTAAATTTCAGGCTGATGGAAAGTTCTTCGCAGAAGACACCTCCACCAACCTTCCCATTCAGCTTCAATCAATCTGTAAATCAGTTTACAGGATCAAAGATACTACACCCCTCCCGGTCCTCTCTCGCTGGAATGTGGATAGTGAAGGATCCATTCGGACCCAGAACCGGCGTGCAGTGGTCTGTTTGAGTCGGTAGGAACCCGAAGGCTTTTAGAATACTGGAGTGCCCATAGCTCGAGGCTAACTTAAGGCCCACTCTACTTAGCCTTACTGCGGCGCGCGCAGTGGCAACCCTGCCAGCTATGTATATCTATAGGCATAACATTTAACATGTCATTAGGTGCCAGAGTAAGTGTGGTTCGAAGCGGCCCACTGATTCCAATTAAGGTGGCGCTTTGCACGCTCTCCGGCTGCTTGGCGATGAAGGCATTGTCAAGTGCATTTCACCAGATGAGTACCACATATAAAATAAAATTGGCTTGATTATAGTTCCATAATGCCAATGAACTACCTTCAACAATACAAAGATACTGTATCCTTCTTGATATTTCCTCTGGTATGACAACGACCCAAAGCAGCAGTGAGAGAACTCCTCTCTACCTTTATACTTCTACATACACATCTCCGAATTGAAGCGCTGCCACACACTGCCGCAACAGTTCCGTTGCAAGACAAGCGGCAAATAAAACCAATGAACTACCTACAAAAATACAAGGATACTGTGTCCTTCTTGACATTTCCTCTGAGATGACAACGACCCAAACCAGCGGTGAGACAACTCGCCGTTTCGGGGTATCTTTACTCATACATCTCCGGATTGAAGCGCTGCCACACTCTGCCGCGATAGTTCTCTTGAAAAGCAAGCGGTAAATAAACGTGACAAGGTCGGCTTCGACCTCTAGCTTAATTAGTGAGTTAACTACAGCCCCAGGCAAAACATTATTAAAAGTCCCCTCGATATCAAGGGAGAAACCGGTCGCGAATTCCTTCTGCGAAAAGGTTTGCTCGGTACTGTCAACGACCGTGTGTAGGGCCGTTTCAATAGATCTGCCCTTGCAGTAGGCATGCTGATCCAAGGAAAGACGATGCCTGAGGATCCCGCTTCTTAAGTGCAGATTGATCAGCGTCTTCAAAATAAACGAGCAGAGACTTATAGGCCTGAAGTCCCTAGATGAACACAACTCTGACCACTTTCCAAGGCCCCGGAACATTACCCCTAGCCAAACATATCTGGAATATAGGCATGAACCAGCCGCACTACACTTCCGCAGACTTCTTCAGTTCAGTATTATGCCGTCTGGGCCTGGGGCCTTAAATGGATCGAAAGAGTTCGAAAGGGCTAATGGCCCAAAGAAGGCGATTTTCGGTCAGGATTTCCGCCACGTTCGTTTCGGGGCTAGTAGCCTCTAAACGGATCCTTCCCGGATCCGGGTTTTACGCCAAGTGAGCATCGAGGAGCATCCGAAGATACTCCTCGCTGCTTATCGCCTAGATACCGCTCTCGTCCTTGATGTATCACAGGGGAGCGGGACTCTCAGAGAGAACTCGCCTAAATCTCAAACACTCATGACTGCCCTCCACCCGTTCGCATAAGAGTCTCCACAAAATTTGCATCGATTTCATAATCTCGGATTCTTATATGGCCCAAGTCCACTGATTTACTTGGCGTTGTTGAAAATGCTTCTGCTAGAGGCCCTAAGTTTGGAAAGCTCCTCCGATCACCAGAGCGGTTCCTGCTTTTGTGGTGACTCTGGGGACGAGATATTTCAATGGCTCTTTTGGATTTTTAATTTTATCTCCCATTTGATATCAAGATATTTGGTTATCAAGAAGTATCTCTCGGAAGTAGGTATAGATTTTTCGTACCTTCATGGTGAAAGATATGATGGAGCTCCATTAGCGATTAGTGATGAGCTCCACGGAGCTCAAGCGTACATATTTAAATACCATAGGATTTTCCCATTGCCGCTTATGTGCACTATTTTAACTCAGCCGTGAATGTAGCTTGTGATGTAGCTGGCACAATAACGCATGAAATTTGCGGAAAATGCTATGCAGGAGTTTCAAGAGATTCAACAAAATGTAAAAAGTATTTTTTTACGAAATTTTCGAAAATTTGAGCGAAGTATGCACCACATATCAACAAACGCCGTGTACTTTTATATCGTGCGACTATCTGCATAGGCGATTCTCATTCAATAATTTGCTGCTTATGCTTATAATAACCATTTGCCATGATCAATGATAAAGCTATCATTAGCGTCCTGCGTCGCTAGCCAAGAAAAAAAAAAACCAGCGACGGAAATAGAAAAAAAAATGTGATTATAATACTTTCGGCTTTTAGCTACATATACATTTGCACTGGATTCACCAACAGCGGATGGCCGAATCAACAATACAAATATTAGTGCCTGCAAGTAAGCGGAAACTCATTTCTTCCATTCAAATGTTTGTTGATTTACCTGATTCATGACGGCTGCTATTGCTAATACAGCCAGCTGTTAAGCGAATTAGTACACATTCGTTATTAGCTATAGCATTTTGTCTTTCCTTTGCTCCAATGAGCCGATTAATGCTGAATATGCATGCGATTGTCGAAGGTCTTTCGCTTACAACATTTCAATTGACGTCAACTTCCTTTGGTAGGGGAAAACGATTGGATTGCGCGAATTGCCAAAGATTCAATTTCAAGGTGAACTGTATTAATCTTTTGCGATTGGACACAGTTAAATGCTCGCATTGTTGAAACTTTTAATTAACGGTGTCAGTTTTGTATAAAGCTTACTACCAGAAATAACGCATAGAGGTCACTTTAGTGCAGCAACCAACAAAAATTAAAAATTAAAAAGTTTTTTATTTTAGTGCATTGCATTCTTTTTTTTTTTAAATATTGCTTGTTGGAAAAGACACTAGGTTCCAGGCAGAGAGACGCCTGGCAATAAAGTAACGCACTCTGTCTCTTTCTAGTATTCTTAGCAGGTGTTCATACGTCAGCTATAAATCACCGAAGACAGACTTCGCCCACGTTGGGCGCCAATTTGTCACCTTACTTTTTGTCTCGCAAACAACCCACCAGCCTAATGTACCAAATGCACTTGAAGTGCCCAACAACAACGTAAAGGCCTAATACGGGTAAACAAATGCAAGCACAAAAAGGAAATGACAAAATATTTGCAACCGGATGACTCGGTGGAGACGGCGGGTTGCTGGTGGAGAAGTCAACAAGACTATGCTATACAATAAAATGATTGAAATTAGGATATGCGACGACAACAATTATACAACTACCAAACAAAGTACCAAATAAATGTTTGCCGAAATACAAAAAAAGGAATATTTCCCTAACAATAACACCAAAATCAAAACCTTGTTTTGAGGTGTATCCGAGGTGAGGTCTATCCTAAATTTTACGAACCCCGAAAGGAAAATCAAAAGAAAATTTTGTTGTGGCCAGTACGCGACAACACATTTTACATTTGCTACGGTATATAAAATTCGTTCCGTAATTAAGGTTTCTATACCCATGGTGGAATCAACCAGGTGAAGTAATTAGAGCAAGATAGAGAAAGATTTTGATACTGCCCTATTTGAAAATCTGTTGTAACGCTCTAAAAAGCCATCAATAGTTAAATACTTTATGTATATGGAGATTTTTTTTTTTAGTTTGTGGAACATACATACGTTTGATACCAAGCTGGTTTTCGGACATAGCATTGGTCAGCCTTAAATATTCCCTATAGGTTGTTTTAAACAGATATTAAATTTGGGAATTATAAGAAGGGGTGTCTTGGAATTGCGCTCCTAATTTGTTCTACTTCTATTTTTAACAATGGAAAAAGAACAGTAAAAAAATAACTATTCGCGAGATGGTCCATTTTCAATCAATTATAGTCTTATAGAACATTGACTATTTTTGGTCTGTCTTCTGTCTTGCATAACTACTGCCTTTGAAATTAGGGTGTATGCATTAGAGATGTGATGAAAACATGTGATTTTTTACGTTACACGTGGTGTCACGGTTTTTCTCGCGTGAGCGTGAGCGGTTTGGGAGAAAAATCACGTAACTTACGTGATCGTGCGTGAACGTGAACGAAAATGACTCACGCGCCCATCTCTAGTATGCATTTAAAAATAAAGATTTTCACTATCTCTTCCACTCATAATTATAACTACCGTTATCAGTAGTAGACTTCGAAGTAGGCATTTAAAAAAACTGAGACATTATGATTTTGTAAAACTTTGTTTGCTTAACCCACTTACATATGTATGTATGTTTCTTAACCAATTTTTGCACATTAGAGAATGCTCTTCGAGCTACCCAGCCACAGTTAAGATTAACAGCCATTTAATTTCAAAAGATTTGATTAGAATCTTTCAGTGAAAGCTACGCTGATCTCACAACAAAAATATTTATTTGTTTTTAATTAACAGCAAGCAATGCATACATCGGCAGAGAAGACATTGCTAATGTGAAGAACTACAAACAAACAAATACTTAAAACAATTACAACAATGTATTGCCATTTAAAAGATATTTGCTTGAGCGCATGCGCCTTTGTGCTTAAGCGTTTATGGTATTTTGTGTTCGCTTTTCCAAGTTTCCGTTCAAGTCTTTGTTTCTGCTGCTGGTGCTGCTACCGCAGCTCAACTTTTCAAATGCAAATGAGGCTACGCGTCGGCGCAAATGACAAACAGCAGCTGTGTCTGACATAATTTTATTTTTCATTGTCAGCGACATTGAGCGCGTCCGGCCGCTGTGCTTTACAGTTATGACATTTATTCAATCACACACAAGTTTTATTGCTTTTTTTTTTTTTTTTTTAATTCATTTTTTTGTAATTTTCTCCCGTCGTTTATATTTTAATGCAAATTTCTGTATTATTTTGCGTCGAAAAATCACAAAAAAGAATGATTGTCTTAAACTTCGTTCTAATTAGAAGCCGAACGCTTGCTTGTGCCAGTTCTGAGCAGCCAAGAATTTGCTTTGCGGATTAGCGGTAATTGAGTGGCAGCATGAACGTCTAGTGGGAACACCACTGACAACCAAAGCGCAACAACTTATTCAACTGTCAGCGGATGCTTAGCGCTGAGTTGCGATGTAAAGTGAGAAGAAGAACTGGGAAGAAGCGAACGGAATAGAAAGCGCTGAAGCTCCCACTTGGCTGTTGAAGAACATAAACATTGCCTCAAGTCTTGTTTTAACAAATTTTACTGTTGTAGTTGTTATTGTTATTGCTATTGTTTTGATTTGACTTTGTGACTCGGCTGTTTCCGTAAGCCATAAGTACATAAGCAGCTTAATTATGTGAAATCGTTTGACGCACCGAGACTTGACATGCAGCATTGCAACGGCCAGCTGTCACTTGAGTAATTTCACACATGCAGCTTAGGTGCGAGTACACATACTTAAACTCGCATATTTACACACATATTCAGCTAACAACGCCATCTAATAATTTTTTCTTTCTCTTTCGCAGACCTACTGGCAACTTGCGCAGCGACTTAACCGTCGGCGTCTTCAGCCCGCAACCATCAAACTCTCAACTCCACTGTCCCATCGGCTCGCCCAGCGCAGCAGTTTTGCCTAACCAAAGTCAAATGAGTGCAATGCCTACATCGCCTTCGACCGGCACCACAATGACCGCCAACTCAACGCCGCTCAATGCGCCAAATGGTTTGAGTTCCTCCAGTGGACGCATACAAAGCCCCGCGGTTGCCACGCCAGCGCAGCGCATTTCCAAGGAAGTGGCCCAGCGTTTGAATGGAGGCGTTGCTGTTGCCAGTAGCGCACCTACCGTGATTGTGGGTTCTCCAACAACACATCATAGTAATGCGCCCACCACTTCGATTAATATAAGAAATATCAGGAGTCCACCAGCAGCACCGACTAAGCCAACGCCACATCGCTCCATGGCAGCGCCTGCGCGACTCACTGTGCAAAGCACACCAGTCAAGTCGCAGCCGCCGATGTTGAGCGGTAATTTGCCACCGCAGCAGCCGCAACCACCACAGCCGGTGACAGCGCAACAGAAGTCATCAAGCGCGAGCGATAAACGCCCGCTACCGCTATCCTCTTTGGACTTGAGCAGCTGCAGTATTGGCATACCGACTGCAGAGTCAACCCCAGCGCATGGCGCAACTAGTGGCGGTGGCTATCAGCCCGGTGCGCATACAAAATCAACGAACACGACGACCAGCACACGCACACATCACCACGAATTCCGCGCGCTTCAGCGCGTGCAGGAGTGTCATAGCTCGTCGGATGAGAATCGATCATCGGGGCATGCCAGCATGTCCGATACAGGTGGTCATGGCAGTTCCTCGCCCGGCGGTGGTGTAGCGCTTGGCCCACTACCAGAAGATCGTCTCGCCGCTGGCGTCACCAATCGCAGCACGCGCTCGCGCGCAAGCACCAATCATTCGCGCGCACGCCATCGCGCTATACCTGCTTCCAAAGCACCATGGAGTGGTAGCGGACTGGAGGACATCAAATTGGCCATACAACAACTTACAATGCGCTCGCAGACGAGTACGAGCACGTATAGCAGCCTCAGCGCAGGATCAGAGAGTTCGGAACCCGCACGCCGCTTAGGTCGCTACTCTTCGCTGGAGACCGTAAACACAAATGTGACCAGTGCCGACGAGTTTGTATGGGTGGACTCACACAATCGCCTTGTAGAATTGCAGCATCCGCCCTGGAGTCAGCACTGCATTATGCGCGTCGTACGAAATGGCCGTTGCAAAGAGCAGGCGGAGCGTGTATCAGTCGAAACCATACCGCGCCTGGGTTATCTGCTGCAACGCGCGTTGGTGCGCATAGCGCGCGAAGTACAACGCCTCTCAGCCAGCCTGGGACTGTGCTCCAAACAAGAGGTGGCAGCAGCTTACAAAATCGTTCTATGTCCGGCATTGGCAGACTCTTGCATCAAGGCATGCTTGCGCGCAGCAGCGATGTTCGCTGTTACGGGCGACAGTGCGTTAAAGCAAAGCAAATCAGCGCGTGCTGGACTACAGTTACCCGTGGGACGCTTTCATCGTTGGATGGCCGACGCGCGACTCGGCAAGTTCATACATGAATACGGGGCGGTGTATCTCTGCGCTGGCATGGAAAATCTGCTTGAGGAGCTACTTCTGCAAAGTTTTCCCGTGGATCATTCAAACCAACTAACTACGACCGTGTTGGACCAATCTATTGCACATTCCGGTGATTTGTGGGGTCTACTGCAGCCATTCGCGCACCTGAATGCAGGGCGAGTGGCTTCCGGTGCACTTACAATGCCACGTTGGGCCAGTCTGTCATCCCTCGGCTCGGGTACCCAGAAGAGTGGAAGCTCTGGCGCCAACAGCAATGTGTCACTGGAGCCCTGTCTGCTCACGACCTGCGTTGGCAGCATAAGCGAACTAAAAGACTTGACACTGCGCGCTCAACAGAAGTTTCAGCACACCGCACTTTCCAATGCTGCGCTCTCTGCGCTGTTCTACTTCATGCGTTGCTCGCAACTAGAGCACAGCGATCTGAGCGGTGCACCATCGAGTGTCAGTGGTAGCGCTGGCGGCAGCAGCCAAAATGTGCAGGAGCTTTGCTACGAACGCGCATATGTGGTGCTACCGCCATTGGTCGAATGGCTACGTGTTGCCTCAGCGCACGCAGAGTACCGTCACGCGGTTATGATCGATAAGGATGATATCATGCAGGCGGCGCGCTTGCTTTTGCCTGGCGTTGATTGCCCCCTGAGGTCGATCGCTCACGACGAAGAGCTACCTACAAAGAAGACACACTTTTCACATCCTGGCGCTACTACACCCATTGCGTCGAGCATCAGCGAAGACACCACGGAGTTGGGCAAGCGCGCTACCATCACTCTGGCTTTTAAGCTCATGCTGACCGGACGTGCGGAGTTATTGGCTCAAGCAGCCAACTTGTTGCCGCCCACTACGCGTTATGATACGTTGAACCACGCTGGACTCACGGCGCTTATGATCGCTGCTATACGCAATGACGAGGTGGTCATACAATCGCTGCTTGATGCCGGCTGCGATCCAAATGTGGAGGTGCCACCAGTCGTGCAGACGAACTATCCAGGCATACATCCAGACACACAGCACTGGACAGCAGTGACATTCGCCGCGAGTCGCGCCAATTACCTAGCATTGCGTTTGCTCCTCGAGAGAGGCGGCAAAGTGGAAGGCGGGGCGCGCTTAAGCGAGGAGAAGCCAACGCTAACACCGCTGCAAGTAGCCTGCGGCTCTGGTAATGTTGAAATAATTTCACTTCTGCTGGCGCATGGCGCGAACGCCTTTCTCTCCACACAACAAAAGGACACTATGTGTTTCGCCGGCGGTTCGGCGCAGCGTGGCTCTTATTGTGCTATCTCTGTAGCAGCCGCGCATGGACAACGCGCTTGCTTGCGAAAGCTGCTCTCTCATCCAATGTCACCGGGGATCAAAGATGTACTTTCGCTCGAAGAAATGCTTGCCGAAGGAGAACCAGTCGGTAACGCCACGCGTGGTGGGGGAGCCGCCGGTGCTGGAAATGCGACCGGTGAACGCATAAGCGCTGATCTACCACTAACACTAAACAAGACGCAAATCAAGAGCCTGCAAGAGGCAATGTACCACAGCGCCGAGAACAATCATTTAGGTAAGTAGATATATAATTCACTCAATATGTGAGATCGGCTAACCAAACATCTTTCCATGCCAGATATAACAATAGAACTGCGCACCCTAGGCGTACCCTGGACGCTGCATTGCTGGATGCACGCCTTGGCGGCTGCGCATGAGCTGCGCTTGGATGCGGTAATCGACCAACTGCTACAAGACTTCCTACAGGTCTGTCCTGACGACTACAGCGCGCAGTTTGTGAGCGAGTGCCTGCCGCTGCTCTTCAATATCTTCCGCTACAGTAAGAACGAGGGCACAACCCTTCTGCTGGCCGACATCTTCGCCACCTGCTTCGGCTGGGAGACTATCAAACCCATAAAAGAGCCTGCGCTGCAGTCGGTGAACAGCTCACGTATCGACCCGAAATTTGTCAACAATCCAGAGTTGAGCGATGTGACTTTCAGGTGAGAAAAAAAAAACCAACGAATTTAGAAAAGGAATGCGCGCCTAATAATTTTCGTTTGTTTTCAGAGTGGAGGGCAAAATTTTCTATGGTCACAAGATAGTGCTCGTAACCGCATCGCCGCGTTTCCAGAGCATGCTCAGCTCCAAGCTGAGTGAGGGAAACATGCCCACGGTGCAAATCAATGACATACGCTACCACATATTCCAGTTGGTCATGCATTATCTGTACAGCGGTGGCTGTGCTACACTGGAGGTCAGCAACGCTGACGTTTTGGAGCTGATGGCGGCGGCGAGCTTCTTTCAGCTGGAGGGCCTCCTGCGCTACACCGAGTCACGCTGCTCTGAGATGATCGACATCGACAATGTGGTGGCCATGTACATACATGCGAAGGTAGGAGTGTATATTTATCTAAGCTGAGTTAAAATTTTATTTAACATTTGCTGTCGTAGGTTTACAACGCCAGCAAACTACTCGAGTACTGCCAGGGCTTCTTGTTGCAGAATATGGTCGCTCTTCTCACCTATGACGATTCGGTAAAGCGTTTGCTCTTCGCCAAAAAGATACCCAATCACGATGTGCTCTCAGGTCTGCTGCACACGCTACAACAACGCATCAAGCAACGCAAGCCTGTAGGTGTGGGCAATTTCCGCCAACAGCTAAGCTCGCCACCGCCCAGCAGTGGAGGCGCACATTTGTTGAGCAGCAGTATGGGCAACAGTGGCGGGGGTGGAAGTCTGGGCGCTGCTAAGAAGTAAAATTTGACGCATTGGGAATGTAAAATAGCGACATTTAAAGGCTTACAAATATTTAACGAAGTGAAAATATGTAGATTTAGTATTTTTGAAAAAAAAAAAACTGAAAAGTGAAAAATTAATTATATGCGGCGTAGTTACAGTTATACTTATATGAATATGGTATATAAAAATAATTATAAATGCTAGTACACATACTATTTTCATTATTTTTTATAAGCGGATTTCAAAATTTTCGAAAAAAAAGTTTGTTCTTCCACGAATACAATTCACCCCATCCGAAAAGCGATAGCTAAAACACACTATTTGCTTTCGATGCGCAACGAATACTAACATCTTTGAGTCTAAATTGTATTTATAAACAATTATGTTAACTGCTCAAAGCAATATATTCGTAAGCTTTTTATAGTCTTTAGTACTTGCGAAATTTTCAAATAGCCACCATCATTCCATGTACGAAGCTTTTGTTTGTAGTTTATAGCGAAATTTAGAAGCAATCTTGTATGTATGTATATTTAGTTTAATCCCAGTTTTATACTCTAAATAAATAAATTAAAGATATCAACAAAATTGTCTACTTCCTCACTGGATATGCTGTGAATGCTGAATGAAGCAATACACACCTACACCCACCTATTTTTTGAGCTAAAGTAAGCATCATAATACTTCCGCAAAGTGCACGGTACCATCACAGCACTTAACGATATCAATACAGTGAAACCCGCTTAAGTACCGCCACCCACCCACCCTCGCTTAAGTACCTAACCCGCTTAAGTAAACAACATTTTTGGGCCCCGTGAATATTTTAATGTTATCTGAAGAAAATCCCTCTTTTAAGTACCTCCCGCCTATTTACCCAACCCGCCTAATTACCTAAATTTTTCGTACCCCATTTAACATTTCGCTTCTAATTTTCCTCTTTTAAGTGCTCCCGCAACACGTTCGGCAAAAAAAATTAAAAAAAAACGGTAATTTTTAGCCACTTGAAAATTGCCCATTATTACACTAAACTTGAATGGGTATAAACATTTCTGAGAAAAAATTTGAAATTTTGATGAAAATTTGATGCATTTTTTTCAGTGTTCTAAAAAAATGCTAAGCTTAGATTTGTATGGTATTTATTTGTTAGGGAATGAACTGATTTTTAATTGGAAAAGTTTAAACATTAATAAATAAACATAGGTGGCAAACAACATCATTTTGAATTGGTTCCGAAATGATAGATACCTATGTCCAACACTGTATGTCCATATGTATAAATATGTATAATCAATGACTTTAAGGAATTGAATTCTTGTAAAAATTACATAAAATTTCTTTATCGATTTCTTTTTTAATTTTTGTTTATGTATTTGTGTGTTTAAATAATGTTACGCATAGTTTTAAACTACGTATACTTCATTAAATGTTCATGTTTTATTCAACAAGAAGCTTAACTACATCACTAACTATGTTCGCTTAAGGTACTCAACGGGTTCTTTTAAGTACCCATCCCGTCTAAGTACCTCAAAAAGCTGACATTATTCGTGAGGTACTTAAGTGGGTTTTACTGTACTCCGAAAACTCACGGCATTAAACGCAGCTGCTCTTGCGATAGGACTGTTTTTTAGGGTTAGACTTGAAAAGTATCCTCTAATAGCCGCTAAAATCATCCAACAAAGGGTATAGTTATCGCTAGCAAATCTTCTCTTTTCAGGGAATACGATGCAGGGGCGATCTTGTTACTACCGTACTTGACATGCTACCTGGGGTTGTGCGAGTCTATGCGAGTTTAAAAACAAATTGAACATAAATAAGCGAGACGACAATTGTCCATACATTTTAACATAAACTAAAATTTGTAGACAATAAGAAATAAAATAAACGCTGAGTTAACAACAAAACCTAAGTTAGTGCGAATACAAAAATGTTGTTGCTTGGTTGACCGCCAAATGTCGATTCTGCTGAGCGGCAGAGAAAAGCAAAGAATAATGGTCTAATTATGGCAACTTAACGTTACTTACGTCACTCTCTTAAAAATTCAGTTAAATGGGTATTGCTTATAATTGAACAGCCGAAACTTAACGTAACTTAATGCCACGTCGAAATCTGTTTAATGTTGGTTCTCTAAGTTCTACGTTCCGTTGAGTTAAGTTGCCATAATCAGGCTTTTACAGGCTAACCTAATATTCGCGGCTTGCGGTTAGGTACGCAATTTGTATTTTTGCGTCAACTGAAATTGGCTTGCGAGCGTTTGCATTTGATTTCAAATCAAAATGTCACGCAGAACAAAAATTGAAAATTGAATTGGCTTCATATGCACGCCTTTCAATTTCGGTTGTCTTACAACGTCAGAAAAAAATATCAAAAATCATCGGGATATTGCTGAAACTTGCACTTTTATTTAATGGACTACAAAACTGCAAACTTAGAATCTTTCTAAAAATTCTGAATTAAATGCTTGTTGTTGCGAAAACTTACTTTTTCCTACTGCGTACTCACAATAGAATTCAGCGGTTTGTAAATATTTCTCACTGCCCTTATTTTAATTTTTTAGGGGCTTTTAATTTTCACTATTTCTATTTTTTTTTTTGTATTTTATGATTGTGCCAAAACAGGATGAATTGTGCCAAAAGTGCCTCTGTGAATGAAAGTGCCAAAACTAGCACTATTGTGCCTACTTTTCCATCACTGATATGAACACACGATCACACGATATCTACACTGTAGGTTTGTTGTTGTGCGTTAGAACTAAATTGCGATAAACGTGAGCGCAATTGTCGGTGTCCGTTTTATAGTTCATCCTTTTGTGATTAGGGGTGTTCATAATATGTAGCATCTCTAAAACATAGCGTTTATTATAGATTTTCTCTTCTTGCAAGATTGCTACTTTATCAAGGTCGGGATAATGTCCCGTATCCTGGCAATGAGATGACAAGGCTGTCTTATTGTCCGCCGAATTATTCCTCAACTTAATGTTTGATTTGTGAGCGGAAATCCTTGTCTTTAATTTCGATTTTGTTGTCCCCACATATACCATATCGTATACGTGGGACGGGTTGCCACTACATGCAATTCTATAAGTGACATCAGAATTATTGGAATTTTATCTTTGGTATTGGAGTAAATTTGTTTCAACGTATTGTCATAAGCAAACGCTATGCGGAAATTGTCCTTGTCATATATTTTTGAGTATTTAATTCTCTCAGATAATCCTGGTACATATGTTGCCGATTTACAAATTTTTTTGTTCCCGTCACTGTTTGATTTTTCTTTACCGGTCTGGACAGAAAAGTCGCGGATAAGCTTATTAATTGAGCAATGTGGAAATTCATTTTTCCGCAGGATATCTTTGATAGTGGCAATGTGTTTCTTATAATAATTTTCATCACTTATCGTGAGAACTCTTGTTATAAAATTTTTGGCGGTATTCCGAATTATTTTCTTCTCATGTTTCGAGTTAAAATGAATGAGCCTCCCTGATGCTGTCGGTTTCTTGTACCAGTCAATTGTTAATGTGTTACTTTTCCTTATTATTAGGGTGTCCAGGTAGGGTAATTGTCCTTATTTTTCCTATTTCTAATGTAAATTTTATTTTCTTGTTGCAATTGTTTAGTGTGTTAAGCATTTGTCAATATTTTCTGTTTTAGCAATTGCAAATATGTCATCGACATATTTTATTTATTTATTTTTATTTATTTAGCGGGGGAACCCATAGGCATTCCTGACTTTTGCTCGTAGATCTTGTCGTTATATTTTAAATAGCGATTCTCTTTAATACAAAATTTCAATATGGTTAAGAAAAGGTCTTTGGTTAGAGATGAATGTTCTTGTATTGAACTCCACTTGGAATCCATTATCTCTATGGCTAAATCCACGGGTATGCTTGGAAAAAAATGTAATTCAATCAACTGCTAAAACAGCAAAAATATTTTTATACCCGAGCGCACTTGTGCACAAGGGTATTATAACTTTGTCCACATAACGGTTGTTTGTAACTGGCAAAACGAATCGAGATAGATAAGGACAAATGTATACATAAATGATCAGAATGAAAAAAGAAATCGATTAAGCGGTGACTGTCTGTCCGTCCATCCGTCTGTCCGTCTGTGCACACTATAACTCGAGTAAAAATTTAGATATCTCACCGAAACTTGGTATGTGTACTTCTTTTTACCGTAGGACGAAAATTGGCAAAGTCGGACAATAACAACGCCTACCTCCCATATAACGGTAGTTTTCAGAAATACGAAAACTGCGAGATTTTAGTAAATACTGAAGATTATTCACTCAAAATTTATACATGCTTGCAATGATTTTTAGACAAAAAATAAGAATATAATGCATTTTTGGAAAATGGGCGTAGCCACGCCTACTTATAATTACATGTGTATATTTCGGTAACGGCTCAACCAATTTCTCCCAAACTTGGCTCGGTTGTTGGCCTTGGTGCAGTATATCAAACTCCTGAAAATTTTTAAAATCCAACAATAACCACGCCCACATTCCATGTAACGGTTATTTTGAGATATACGAAATCTTCAATAAATCAGTAAATACTGAAATACTACGTTCATCAAAAAAATTTGAAAAATGGGCGGGGCACCGCCCACTTATGACAACATATGTGTATCTCGGTAACCGTTTGATCAATTTGTAACAAACTCGGTATGATTTTCGGGCTTGCCAAGTGAAAACCAAACGCTGAGATATATTGGAGTAAAATTACGCCAACTTTTTATACAACGGTAAATTTCAGAAATGCGAGAAATTTCGATATTTCGAAATTTAAGGACGAATTTACACAAAATTGATACTAACAACAATCCCTTGAAAAGAAGTAACATCATTATGGAATTTTGGAAATGGTCGTAATACCGCCCATATATAACTATAAAAGTTTATCGAAGATATTTGAAATAGGGGTAAAACCATCCCTGCTTACCATGTAACGGTAGTTTTCGGAACGGTAAAAACAACTATTTTTGTTAATACTTGCGCCGGGTATCTAAAGTTCCGAACTTATAATTTTTTACTTGTTTCTTTTAATGCTATACAGAGCTCGGGGCAATGCAACATATACCAAAAAATTTTCATCAAAATTTCAAATGTTTCTTAGAATAAATTTAAGTTTCTTTGTAATTTTAAGTATAATAAAGTGCAAGTTTCAAGTCGCTAAAAAATAAAGTTGATTTTTGAGAACTTTCTTTGTCGAGGGTGTTGCGCATAAGCAAAATCTACATATTTTTATATGAAATAAAAAATCGCAACGCCCGCGTCAAGAAAAAAATTCTCAAAAATCAACGGTAATTTTGAGAGATTTTAAACTTGCACTTTATAACACCAAAATTTGATGCACTTGTAGCATTTTTTTAAGAAATCCAATGAAAAAAATTTGGGGTTTTTGCTGTTGAAAGAGCTTTTTTTTATAAAAAAAAATAAGTAAAATTTGGTATGGAAAATACGTGGGACGTTTCAAAAGTTCTGGGAATACAGCTATAATTTATATTTTTATTGGGCTTTGTACCACAATAAAAATATTAAAAATAAATGTTAATAAGCCACAATAACATTGACAAATATATAATTTTTATAATTTTGTTAATTTTCGTCAATCTTACAATGTAGTTTCTCAACATTAATCTCGATTTAACTGAATACATTTATCCCAAGGATAAACTAATTTCTTAAGCCAAGCTCAAAGAACTTTTTCGGTGTATCCACCTATTTTTAGCACGTTTTACGTCAGTTAAACTTTCAAATCGAACACCCCGTAAGGATTATTTCAAATCTGCGAACAGATGATAGTCACTGAGTGCAAGTTCCGGGGGGAATAAGGTGGGTGCGGAAACAATTCCCATCGTAAATCGGTCGAAACATCATTCGTTTTTCTTGCGGTGTGTCGTCTTGCATTATCCTCTTGCAATAATGAACGCTTATGCAACTTTCCAGGCCGTTGTTTTGACAAGTGCCTGTAGCAGTGGTCCGCTGTATAATTGCTGATGTTTTCACACCTTCTTCCCACAAAATAAAAATTATTGCTCTTTGAGATTTTGCTGCGTCTTCCATGGTTACAAAAACAGTGCTATGAAAACGCGTCTATATCAGTCCAACACTTAAATCAGACTGCACAATATTGCACTAGATAGTTGCATAAACATGTCAAGACTTGTCTGGCTGCAACAACATTGCCTCTAAGTTCTGCGTAATCTAATTTTAGCACAATTCCCAGAACTTAGAAAACATCCCCGTATAAACAAATAAAGTCGTCAAAACGTCAAGGTACTTATTCGTATTTTTGGCGCTGGCTGTGTATAAATTAATATACACTTTGCTATAGTTATGAAGCTACATATTTTTAGGCTTATTTTTTAACATAAGCATTAGAGCTCTATTGATCACACATTGCGTCTGTAACCTTTTCATGTTGTATAATTTTAGGCCACACTACTTTTCAGCTAGAGAATTTTGGAATAAAGGGTAGCGATTTTCAGAATGGCAATGCAGGAACTTGTTGGAAAGTTATTGAAGCCGAAAATATTCTAAACAGACCCAGGGAGGGAGAGCCAGGGCGTCATCTAATCCCATGTATAATGGAAGATCGAAAATCTTAATACGACTGAGCTTGATTGATAACCTCAGTGCAACTTCTTAACGAAAGATCAACTGCAAGTCGACACGATTTATCGTCAAACTACAGCAACAGTATTCAGTATTTGGAGACAACTCGCAATCACCAGAAATACGCTAACATATGTTGAGTTGCGCCTAAAAATACGCAGCATAAATTTAACAACAGAAGCAATTGTGTGAAAAAGTCTTTTTATTCTCGTTTGCAGCAAATCAAAAGATGCTAAATGTTAAGTTAAATAAAAAATAAAAATTAAAAACAAAAACAAAAAAAAGGTACTTTCATTCTTTCACATCCAACTGCACTGTGATAGCGTTTACCCCGTTCTTCCCTCTTGACCAATTTTCTTCACATTTCCATGCGTGTTTCTAGCTCATTGCATCTGCGTCATGTCACTCCATACGCCACCAACAACCGGCGACTGTGGCATCGACTCATGCTCTTCCACCACGCGCGGCAGTTGACTATTCTGTTTTGCCGCTGCGGAAATTTGCGGCATAATATTGTTGCCATGCGGCACGAAACCGCGATCGTCGGCTTTGTAGAGAACGACCACCTCCTTGCCATTGGCATCAAAGTACGAGTAGCTGCCAGTGATCTTCAAGTGTTGATTTTTGCTGCCTGGATGGACTACGACAGCGCTTTCCTGTCGGAAAGAGCCATCCTCGCCGCGATAGTAAAAGTTATAGGCGCCATCAGTAGATTGTTTTAGGCCGGCTTCCAATATGCCGACCACTGGTGCTCTCATTTCCACCGGCGGCGCTGGCACATTGTCGACAGGTGGCGCTCTCAGTTCCATGGCAGGCTCAATGGTTGCCATTTGCTGGTCGATGGGCGCGGCGTACGCGAAAGCGAGCAGTGCGGTTAAGCAGATCTGAGTGGGAGATAAAAATTTTATTAATTTCTGTTTTAAGGACTTTGAAAGGATTTAATTTTTGGGAGCTGCTTACGTATCGAAACATTTTCTTGGGACTTCTTTGCTGCGAAGTAGTTTGCTTGGCTTTAACTTTACAAATATGCTTCAGGTTTGGCCTTGTGCACTTTTTATACCCAAAAAATGTGTGGAAAAAGAAGGCATTTAATTTCTTGGCCATGACAGGCCATTCCAGTGTTATTTTTAGAATTCACTCGGCATTCAAATGTTTTTTTAATTGTACTTAAATCCAGTTCTTGGTTAAGTTCTTGAGCTGAGTTTGTTATTTGGCCAAATTATGCACTGAGCAAAATAGTCTTCAAGTACTGGTACAATTGACTTATGTGCAGGAAAGCGGGTCACTCATCTGCCTTGGCTAAACATTGTTTGGCACCGTAATAAAATACTTTAGGGATGCGCTGTTATACAAATTTATTTTTGAATGATGTTTATTTTAGATTTACAAAAAAAAATAAAAAATCGAACGTAAGCATGCGATATGCATTACGTCACTGCATCATTGGCTAACACATCCGACATTTACAAATGCACATATTAACATAAACACAACCACACTTAGCATATAACTACTTTTATTTAGCGTACATACATGTGTTTCCAATCGCACGTATTGGCAAAATTTCAAACAAATCTAAATGAATTTGAAAATTTACTTCTCAGTGTGCAGTAATTGACGCATCTTCACAGCATTGCTGCGAAGTCGCATGCAATCAAAATCAACCACTGAATGGTGAAACAAGAAGAAAGAGAGCAAAAGAATCACAACAACCATGCGGCAACTCCAGTATGTACTACGTGAGCAATTGACTGCTCGATTTGGCTGCTTTTCTGGTTGCCTGCGGAGGCGGAGTGCAAATATTTTGCATAAATGTACGCAAATTTTTACATTTGTAATTCATTGTTACTGTGACTAAACAAATTAAATATTTGCCTGCAGATCTTTTTGACGTAAAAAATGGATTTACATCAAATTCACAAGAAAATATCTAAGTTTGGTTTTGTTCTTCATTTAAATATGACAGAATGCAATAAAAACACGAACATAAAAAACCGAAGCAGAGTAATTTATAAGGACAAGCCGAAAAAATCGGTGATAGGCCAGATAAGGCTCTCTAGGGTTCATAGGTACCTTTTTTTTGTCGGAAGCAAGCACAAAACAACGCGTGTAGTACGTGCAGACTACTTAGATGCCGCCCATTGTACTGCTTTCCTGTCCATTTTAATCTGTTTTAAATCTGCATGACTTACGAATAAACGAAGTTGGTTGGGTGTCAGCTGTTCACCTCTCAACACATCGCGGCCAAATGCCTCATACATAATTCTTGCAAAGGCTGGGCAGAAGCACAAAAAGGGTTCCACCGTCTCACCCTCCTCAGGGCAGAATAGGCAAATGGAGTTGTCATGTACGCCTATCACAGTCAGGTTATACTGCGAAGTGACCTGTCAGCGGTCCAACAAGTTATCTGCAGTCCCGTCTGCTCAGTGAGAGCAAAAACTAGGTATACCTTCTGAGATTGAAGGCAAGATGAGTTTTGTCCACCTGCAGCCCTTCGATGCCTCACAGTCATTTCTGAGCGAAGTATTCACCCAGCTTCTGTTGGTGGCTTCGATGGCCGAAGTGGGTAGTGCTATAAGTGGTTGCAGACCGAGGAATGCCTGGTCTGAGCCAACTCCGGCCAAATGGTCAGATGTCTCATTACCAGGTACTCTCGAGTGACCTGGCACCCAGACTGAAGCAAGCTCGCTGTTTTTGCCAACATAATTTAGTCGAGACTTGCATTGCCGAACTAGTTTGGAAGTAGTTAGAGGGCTGGCCACTGCCTTAAGTGCAGCTTGGCTGTCACTGCAGGCACGTAAACTTCTTCCTCTCGACCTATTTTCCACCACGTAGTCCACGGCCTTGAGGATTGCAAATACCTTTAATACCGAAGCATACTACCCAAGAAAAGAGTTAAGCTTATCCCCATTTACTTCGATAAAGACCTCAGATCCTGACGCGCAGAATCAGTATTGGAGCCATAAGCGAATATTCGACAATGTGTGCGTCCGGGCCAAGTGCTGGTATTAAACCAGCGTTCAGCCTCAGGGAACTCAACATTATAGAAGCTAAAGTCTAGAAAAAAGAAGTCTGATGAGAAGATGTGGTGATCTCCGAAATAGCTGCTATAACTTCTACCGCTTAGACTTTGTTGCTTTTTCAATTTTTCCTAACAAACAATCGTGGTACAAAGCTCAATAAAAACATTAAAAATAAAATGTTAATAAGCCACAATAACATTGGCATTATAGAATATCTTCAACAAAGGCAACGGTGGCATACTATCCTGTGGCATTGAAAAGACAGATCTCTGCCGCCAGCAATTTCCGCATCGCCCCACTCAGTGTTATACCAACATCCGTTTCCTTTTAGTCTACAGACTTCCCCATGTATGAAGACACAAAGGGACGCTAAGCGCAGCGCCAGGTGTTATAGAGAAAGCTCCCGTACAGCAAACGGCAATAGTTGTTTGAAATTTAGCCGGCGGACTATTCTATGCAAGTTCTACGGCCCTGTTCGCGTGGACGACGGGTATAGGAGAGGAAGTAATTACGAACTGTTTGAGGTTTTTAACGACATTGACATAGTTAATAGGCTTGCGCTGGCTTGGACATGTTGTACGCAGTGCACGGACTTTACCACTTTATTGGTAGATCTAGCAACATTTTAACGATGTTATATTTTCTACCATTTTTGCTACCAAAGGCTAAAATTCTATCCAAGCAAAGAGATTTAAATGAAAATACGTATTTTGTCATCGAACACACCTTAAATAAAAATGAAAAGTTAAGTGAATAATTGTTTCAGCCTCCCTCCTCATCAATCAGGGCATAAGCGATCGAATGAAATTTTATACGAAATATCTTTTAGAGCATTCAGTAGTGAGTTCGCTTTTTCAATTCAAATTAAAATGGAGAAAAAACAGCTGCCATTCTATTTCATTTGATTCGAAACGAGTTTCGTTCGATAACGGGTTCCGTGCCCAGTTTCATGTATAGTTTTTTTGATGAATATTTTATTAATGTGAAATACATTTTTGTTGTTTTATATAAAAAATACTAATGCGTATTCATATTAGGTGATAGCGCAAGCACAAAAAAAAACACTAACAAACTATACGCGAATTACAACAAATACATGATATTGACATTAATAAATAGCCCGAACATAATGAAAACGACGTATACTAATGTAGATAGAACAACGTATTCTTATGTAGATAATTATTTTGGCGACGACTGTGGTTGTGGCCAGATTAGATCTATTTCTATTTTTCCAGCGACAGATAAGGTTCTTCCTCTTCTTTTATGTCAAACTCAAAATCATGTCGCCATCGACTAAGAGTTTAGATAATGAAGATACCAAATTGGAAGCTGTGGCCTGTAGCTGGGGATGCAAACGATGCATCGATGTTTTGTCCAAAAATATCTATGTTAACATCGATGTTTTGCTGGACCATACATCGTCGATACATCGTCTAGAAAAGTGAAAAACATCCACATCGTTTATTCACTCCGTTTGTAGCCCTGTTCGCGTACGCACTACCCAGTAAATCCAGTACTCATTTTATTGGTTTTATACTGGATAACGTTTTCGTACGCAAAAACTTGCAAGAAACTAACAAAAGAGGGGAAATTGAGAGAGCAACAAGTAATTTTTAGCAAAAAAAACACCGACTTCAACTCTCATAAAAAATATATATATATATATATATATATCTCATGATCCGCTGATCGGATCTTAACCAGATTAGTATGGGACCACCTCTGAGACACTACCTCTCCGATGCAACCGGAAATCGGTTGACGTGGTCCAAAGTTATGCGGTAACATACATAAAAAAAAAAATAAAAATATTCCGACGAACTGATAACCTCCTCCTTTTTTGGAAGTCGGTTAAAAATTACAGCTCAACTTGAAAGTTTTACTGGATTTTTACTGGCCAATTTTTTACTAGCAACTATTTGCTAGTAAGAAAAACAGCTGATGGCATGATGCTTAATGTAATTCACATTAACAAAATAATTGTTTGTGGTGCTTTTAGGGTTGCAATTGTCAAAATAAACCTATTTGAATATATAATAAGATGGGAAATACTAGTTAGTTCTTAGAAAATTGCATTGGATATTAACAAATTAATCAGCTGTTCATAAAACTAGCAACTTCTTACTGGTTTTGTGTTTTCGTCCTTTTTTGCATATTTCACTCATTGGGAGTAAATATTGGCTTACTCTCCGAAATTTGGTTACTGGCAAGTTGCTGGATATTTTTTGCTGGAGAATACGAAAACACAACTTGAATTATGCCGAGCGTTAAAAATTAAGGCGATTTTTAGCGGCTTTTTCTAAAAATTAGATAAAAATGTTAAAAATTAAGATAAAAATGTGTTGAATTTTTGAATGTTATGAAAGTAAGAAGCTATGAAAAAAGATTCTAGTTCTTTCGAGTTTAAAAAAAATTTCAGGCCACATTTTATTTCGTGTAGTAGATGAGAAACTAAAACATCGATAAAACATCAATGTATCGTTTCTATGACCGATGTTTTTTAACAAGGATGTTTGTTGTGGGAACATCGATGTTTTCAAATATCTATGTTTTTAAGAGCGATGTTGTATCTCTACTCGTAGCTCGTCATTTTCAATGTGTTCAGCACTTAAAAACCACCGAGGCGAAAATCCACCTGCTCTGGCAACACCATCTTATATGAATTCATCATGTTTTATCCTCTATGAGTTAAAACTATCTGATATTGTTTCTTTTAAAAAATCTACAAACTTCTACCATGTTTTGTATGTAAAATCTACCAATATTAATTTTTTCGAAGTCTTTGCATTTGATTAAATTAATCGATTGTTTTTGTTCAATTGTCGATTTAATTGTATCTTAGTTTTGTGTTTCATTGATCGATTAATTTTAAAATAATCGTAAAAATAATTCGAAGAAATATGAATCCTGTAGTAAAATCCATCCATCAAACAGTATTTTTTGCTAGCTGCATCAACTTTACTCCACCCGAGGATCAAAAAAAATAATTTCAAAGATCCGTTCATGATGATGATTTGGGTTCGCCCCAAGATGAAATGAGTTTTTATTTAAATTGTCAAGTCCTAGAAGTAAAGCGGAATATCATCGACGCTTGGGAGGAAATGAAAACTGTTTACCCAAAACTTTACGGACTTTCGAAAAACTTTTAAAGCTTTTGTTTTTGCAAACTTGATTAAATAATAAATAATTATCACCGCTAAAAATACTCGTTTTATTTTATTTAAGGCTAATTAATAAGAGGTTTCGAATTTTTTTAAGTGTTTTTGTGAATACTCACTGTAAAAAAGTGCCCTTAAAAATTCAATTCATCGATTATTTCTCAAAAATTTCAATTAATTGCAATTGATTTTTTTGGCTTGTGATTAGTTATATGCCTAATTAATCGACTATTTTATTTATTTTTACCATCCCTAGCCACAGCTATTTGTGAGCGCACACCAACAGCATGGGCTTGCCAGCGAATGGCCACTTTGTCAGCTGTCTGGAAAATGAAGAAATCGAGAGCATCGAGGCCTTTTCCACTGCCTGGTTGTGGCTAGGCTAACGCGGTGGTATCTCCGCTACTACTTCACGCTTCATTAGATAAACTATGCGGTTCTACTTCTATGTAAGCGGTCGCGATCAACATTGAGCCAATTAAGTGGTCTTACATGTCTATGCGTGCCTCCGTCCGCCAAAGTCTAAACTGATTTTTTGCCTCCCTTCAAGCTGCCTAAGTCAACGTCGCGACGTTCTTAAACAAAGAGTGTAGCAATATCCGCTGTCAGCCAATATCAGTTATCCGACTCTTTAGCCTCGTCGATCTCTTATATAATCTAAGTAAATATGTACTATATATGAATTCGATTTCCGATTATTTCTGCATCCAAAGTTGAGTTCAGTAAAGCATGCCAAATCTTTCCGCACATTGAATAAAGTCAATATTTTACCTATAATTTCGAATGATTTGGCAAGTATTTGGAAGTTTTATTGCACTTGCGTAAGTAAGTATACATACATACATATTAGGCTGGGTCGATTTTGTATGGGGGAAAATAAAAGGCATTTGACGGTATTGTAATAGTAATATTAGGTTGTCTTAGGTCTAAAGACCAATAGTTATTGGCCACGATAGACTAATTTAAAACTTATCTTTAGCCCGCGGAATTGATTCAAAGTGTATGCATTTCGAAAATGAAACATTGGCTCGTAATATCTATGAAACGCGTTTATTGTTATAAACAGGACGATATATCAAATTAGAGGTTTTTAAATTTAGTACCTAAAGTTCATATATAATTTTTCAATAAGACTACAAGTATTTAAGATATTGGGTAGGTTCAGAAGGCGCAGCAGTTGAGCGCAACCGTTGCTAAAAAAAAATCATGGATCGTTATACGTCTTCTGAACGGCTTGATACATTAGCTGTCAAATTCAACTCTCAGAGGTACACACCAACATGTTGTCTCAAATGATCAGAAAAATATTACGATCATTTAACACGCAACTGTTCAGTAGATCAGAAGTACACAGCAACGCGTTCAGAAGGTGCAATCGCAACAGTTACCGAGCTGTTGCGCCTTCTGAACGTGCCCATTGAGATAAATCTTACAAAAACGATAATTTTCCCTTATGCATTTTCAATTCTTCATTACTTCAGCAACCAAGTTAAGGAAGGAAATTTTTTTTAGAAAAAAACTAGATTCACGTAAGTTTTTCGATATAACTTTAGTAATTGTTACTCCATCGGTACGTAATGATTTGTGATAAGAATATGATGAAAATCATTCGGATTATAAAAAAATAAAAAATGTTTAACAAAGTTTTTTGTCAAGTTCCTATATTTGCAAATTTTTGTATTGTATGCATAAGCATAAGTAAACTGATTAGTGTTTCTAGAAGTTGTGCTTGTTCAGGGTTTCCATACTCATTTGCATACACAAAATTGCTCCACGATGATGGAAAATAATGGATTTTCTATTAGAGCTACCGAAATTGTTCCTAGATTTGCGAAAATTCGCGGACTAATATTAAAACAAGATTAGAATATTTGGAACCAGCGACTTAAATGCATCCCTGCAATATTACTGCTGCTCTCTTGTGACTATAGGCCAGTGCAATTATCAAGAGAACAATTTAAATTTTCTTGAAAACTGACAACTTTGAGATTAACGATAAGCTAAAGTGCTGCGATACATGACATTTTACTTTATCTTTTGCGTTAACGGGTTCATTATCTAATAATGCGCACCAAACCTTTTTGCTGAGCCCATTTTTAACAAGAATTGGTCTTATTCGAGTAGTTTGCTGTGTGTCACTTGGCGGTCGATGCGCGGGCTCTTACAATTAAAATAAAACTAACTAATATTTTGCAGGCTTGTTTTTGACTTAATAATACAATATATTTTCACTATTACCAAGGGATTTGAGACAAATTAGAATTTCGACCCGCCCTAATACACATATATAAGCATATGTGAAATATGTGCTATAATTTATAATTTCAAAACTATTTACATATTTAGATATAAGAAAGCAGAAATGCTCATGTTTTAGCATACTCGTACATTTGCTAAAATCAAACCCCCCCCCCCCCCCCTTTACACCCCTGCCATCTACCTTTAAATCTTTTTCTTTGTTTAAAATAATCAAATAATCGATTTCCTTTTCCACGCGTACGTGCAAATACGTACATGAATGTGTCATACTTATGTATATTTGTACGGGTATACATATGTACGGGCATCTGAAAAACCATCTGAAAAACATCAGAACATTTGTTTTGTTGATTTCTTTGCTTTCCTTCCCTGCATTGTTTCGATTAAACAAAATTACTTTTGCTTCCTCCTACCTCTACCTTTTCCTTAATATGTCCATCTCTCCTGCCGATGGCTTTGGTCTTTCTTACACACCGCCTTAGAATTTGGGCATTTTATTTTTAGCCCATCGTCGAATCAAATTTGCGGGCAGCCCGTAGTAAGCAATCAGGCCAGGTCGGTAGGCAGGCAGGCAGTCAACTAAATGCCCGATCGATTCAAAATTACTCGCTGCTTCTGATGCTATTTTTGGCATACCTTGCCGTAGGCTGCGTGCTGTGCACAACGCAAAATAATCAGACTTCCAGCAGCGCATCAGCCAGCAAAGGAGTGCAGAGGGCGTGCAATAATCGTCAAGTGCATGTGGTTGCCATGCATGTAGGTATGTATATACTACATATGTACATATCGCACACCGTCTTCAAAAGAGTCACAACTCAAAACTTAGCACTTTTCAAATTATGCGTTAAAAATGTACACAGAACTTTTATTTACCTTTCAGCAAAAGCTGGAACAAAATTTTTGTTATAATTAAAAAAAAAAACTCTAAGGTAAAGTCGCCCTTGCCCATATGACTATCATGTGCTAAGAAATAGTTTTTCGCATTTTCTGACAAACGTATTATTTTGAGTTGCGACTCTTTTGAAGACGGTGTGCGATATGTACACATACATATATGTACAGTAAGTGTCAGTCAAAACCGTACAGCAAATTTGTTTCCATATTTTAAAAATATTGTGTTTTATTCAAATTTTATTAATTTTAAATAAAAATATATTTCATTCTCCAATACAAAATACATAAAACTCAAAGTTTCTAAGTTTGTAACAATTAAAAAAAAATCGTCCAATTTTCATCAAAATTTCACACTTTTTTCAGAATTTTTAGAATTTTGTTTGGTATGCAGTTTTATAGCCCATTCAATTTTAGTACAATAAAATACAAGTTTGAAGTCGTTAAAGAATACCTTTGATTTTTGAAAAACTTTTTTATCAAGGATGTTGCACATTTTTTTCCTTATAAAACAGAATTTGTCCATGCGTTATATGGAAGAAAATGCGCAACGCAGTCAAAAAAAATAATTGTCAAAAATCAATGGCATTTTGTAGCGACTTCAAACTTGCATTTTATTATACTAAAATACATACCAAAAAAATGCTAAATATTCTGAATAAAAAGTGTGAAATTTTGATGAAAATTTTACGTTTTTTTAGTTGTTACAAAGTTCGAAGCTTTGAGATTTATAGATTTTGTTGTACTATATTTTTATTAAAACTTAATAAAATTCAAATATAATAAAATATTTTCAAAAACAGGAAGAAAATACTGTACGGTTTTGACTGACACTCACTGTAAGTAAATGTGGCGTTCAATGGCCATCATTATACATATTATACATAGTTTCGTAAATAGTTTATAGTTTCTTACTTTGCTCTTTTTGTTGTTGCATATAGGTATTTGTTCGCATTTATTGCACATATTGTATAACAATAGCGGAAATGCGTCTATACGTAGCTACTATTAGATCGTAGCGGGGAGAGAACAAGTAGGGCAATATTTCTTAATTTAAATGACTGTTGGAGGGGAATAGTGTAAATGCATTTTGGACACGTTCAAGATGTTTTAACATGTAAATATGTATAAACATACATACAAATGTGGGTCTGAGAAAAAAATTAAAAATATACATATGTATTTACAGTATTAACATATGTATGTTTTTCAGCTAATTAAAACCACCGAAAAGTTGTAATTTTTTGTCATATTTCTTGGTAGCTTGTCAAAATATTTCTAAAATACAAACTTAGCAATGGACCTAATTAAATGCCTTCTTTAACGGTAGCACAATAATAGTCTCAGAATTCAGAAAGAATAATCAAGAAAAACCTTAGATCTAAAGTGAACATATTTTTAAATTCGCTATGTCGAGGGATTATATTCAATATATATATATATATATATATATAGATAACTGAAGATGGCACAACGCCGTAACGGGTTTGTCTACAAACCAAATTTGACAAGGTATGATGGAAAATCGTTACACAATACATCATATTTCTACCCTGTCGGAAACAAAAACACCCCAACTAAAAATAACGATAAGAGTATTGATAAATATAACGAAATTCAGAACAAATTTGGTAACCATGAAAATAAAATAAAGATATTTACACGATAACGAAATCGATAATTGTTAAGAATGATAAAACATCGATATGTTTTATGAAACACTTCCGCTAATGATACAATATTAAAAAATTATAATAAAAAATAAATAAAAAAAGGTAACAGTAAATTTGACAACATCGATTTTTATTCGTAAAAATTAATTTCAATATTCCTCAGCGAAGAATCGGAATCATGATATTCTCTAGTTGGGCACGGTTAGAACTAACTATGCTTATAATGCTCCGACATTTAGAACTTTGAGAGAATTTAACTCGTTTTCAAATCCTACCAGTCTTAATTAATCTTCCACAAAATACCATTTCAAAATGTTGCTGAATGAATTGCTTCTTTAGTTTCTGATTATGGTCATGTAAGGTAATGTCTTTAGACCCATTGCACCGCGACCAAATTTATCTATTGTGCCCCCTATTTTAACTGTAGTTGTTTAGTATACACAATAATTGTTTTAACCCTTGCTGCGGGATCTGCATTGGGTCGATATCGCAGAGCGTATCTAGCTCTGCGGTGAGCTAGTGTTGGGCAGGTGGTAATGAGGTATTCCACTGATTCCTCTTCTTCACCACAGAAGATGCAAATGTCTGTACTACAGAGGATAAGCAAGCGCATGTTGCACACAACAAAAGGTGTGTCTGCCCCTTTTTTTAGCTTGGAAGTCCGCTTTTCCATTACCATCTATAATAAACGTGAAAAATTGTATTCAACTTATTTCTAATTTTTTCTAAAATACAAAACGATGAATGTTCGATTACCCATTAAAAATTTCCAAAAATTAGGATTTCCGATTTTTCTACAAAAACGTCTTCCTTATGTGGTCTATAATACACTTCGGTCCCCTATTTAGTTATAATTTCGCAAAATAATTCACTTCATCATGCATGTGTAGTAGAGAGGCCCTTGTTTCCATACACATTTTTATTTTTTTTTTTTAGATATTTGAGGTGCTACCCCCTGAAATTGTTGCATATACAGAAAAAATATTTCTGCTTTAATATTTAAAAGAAAGGATTTTTCTGGTATTACCAAATGTTGCGCAATATGATAAATTTCGATATCCCCCGGAATCTTGTCCATTCCGACAGCCGCTACAACTGCAATAAATATATATGTAAAAAAATAAAAAATGTCTATGCATTGCCGCAGAAATTTTAAATTTAATGGTAGTTTGCAAGATTTGAAAACTTATTGTTTCCTTTTTTAGAGTGTAGCACCTGCAAATTTCGATTTTCAAAAATAAGGGCCACTGTAATGTGCAGGCATGGGCAGAGAACGAGCACACAATGGGCTAGCTTTTGTCAATAGTCATCGCAATCTGCAGTGGAATTCTGAAAATCGCTACGCTAAAGTTTCGTCGCTAAGGTTCTCTAAATGAAAAGCATTACAGCCTAAAAGTATACAACAAGGAAGAGTAACACATGCAATGCGTAATCAGTCAAATCTGCCAGTGTGGCGGCCATGCAACTAGATTTTGCGTCTTGTTAGGGGCGCCTGCTATGTTTTTGGAGATTTTTTGGCGATCAAAATTGGCGATAGCAAATGTTTGAATCCAGCTGCTGGAAGTTAATGTTGACTCAGTTTTAAGAGAATTTTTACCTGTACCTCGGTGAATGGCATTATTGAAAGCAGAAACATTTTGTAAATAACACATCATGTGACTTTTCTTTAGTTGTGCTCAAATATATCCCTTATTAAATACAATAGGCTGAATACTCTAAATAAAAAAAATCATATTCTTGCTGTTACTAGTGATGGCAAAAAAAATTAAATAATCGATTAATTAATCATATGATTAATCACAAGCCAAAAAAATTAATTGCAATTAATTGCAATTTTTGAGAAATAATCGATTAATCGAATTTTTAATAGCACTTTTTTACAGTGAGTATTCACGTAAACACTTTTCCAAAAAAAAATTCGAATCATCTGGTTAATTAGCCTTAAATAAAATAAAATAAGTATTTTTAGCGGCGATAATTATTTATTATTTAACCAAGTTTGCAAAAACAAAAGCTTTATTAAGCGGTTGCGTTTCTCGGTGGCTGTATTACCAGCTTTTGAAAAAAGGCCGTCAGCAGGCACCGAGGTACCAACTAAAATACAGTATTTTTTCGAAAGTCCGTGAAGTTTTGGGTAAACAGTTTTCATTTCCTCCCAAGCATCGATGATATTCCGCTTAGTTCCACAAATTCATTTCATCTTGTAGGTAACCCAAATCATCATCTTTTCGCCTTCGTTTGTGTACAAGAGATTTATGAGGGGCCCAAAGATCGAACTCTTTTTCTGCAGATTCTAGTGACGACTCGCTACTCGTTTCCTTAAGATGATCTACGCACATTATTTAAGATCGAAAGAACTTCATTACTGAGGTCAATGCTTGGAGTAAAGTTGATGCAGCTAGCAAAAAAGAATGTTCGATGGATGGATTTTAGACAACTACAGAATTCTTATTTCTTGAAATTATTTTTACGATTATTTTATACTTAATAATAATAATAATAATAATAGAATTTTATACTTAATAATAATAATAGGTTGGTGTTTGGCCGAGCTTCTCCTCCGATTTGTGGCGTGCGCCTTGATGTTGTCACACAAAGCGGAGGGATCTACAGTTTTAGGCCGACTCCGAACGGTGATTATATTTTTATGAGAAGCTGTTTTCCATGACAGAAATACGCCCGGAGGTTTGCCATTGCCAGCCGAGGGACGACCGCCGTTAAGAAAAAACCTTTTTTCTATTTTTTACGATATTGCTTTGACCATGGCTTGAACCCAGGCGTTGCGGAGTGGAAGCGTGCACTGCTTACCACTACACCACAGTGGCTGACAATTAATCGATTTATAATCGATCAATGAAACACAAAATTACGATACAATTAAATCGACAATTGGACAAAAATAATCGATTAATTTAATTAAATGATGAATCGATCTCTATGTAGTTGTTAAGAAAAACTTTACATACCCGACCCTGCTTGCACACACATAACTTTTCTTTATTCTAAACTCAAAGAGCTTGTTATGCCAACTTTTTCCAAATTTTCTAGCTGATTTTTCAACCACACTCGCTCGTCGGCTGGCTGCCCATTGCCGATCAGAGGCTGTTGTTGCTAGCGTTTTCATTACTACCAGTCAAAAATGGCATGAAGAAATACATACATACATACTAGGGATCCCGGGATCCCGGCCTTTTTTAAGTGCCGGAAATCCCGCGATTATTTGCCAAGAATCCCGGAATTTTCGGAATTTGTAATTTGTAATGGTGGGAATAATAGCACCGCCTTATGTTGACCAGTTTTTGCTATATTTCTTTTGTTTATTTAATATTTAATATTTTTTTATAAATGTCTAGCTCATTATACATACACATAACACCGTGCGACAGGCAATTTTAAACACAAAAAAAAATCAATATATTCGCGAATCCATGGGCCAAATATATGGAGTAAATCTTCGTTTTTAGTTTTTTTCTCTGACGTCAGGATTTTTTAAAAGGACTTTGAAAATTGAAATATAAGAGTAATTCAGAAAAGGGTTTACAAAATTTAGCGCAATGTAGTTAGTAAAGCAGTATGTGTATCAAATTAAAGAGAAAATTCTGTAGAGAAAGAACAGATGAAATTTTTTGGGGCATTAGGTATTAAAAATGTCCTTAAAAATTTTATCTTTGAATAGCCTTGAAATTTTACAATATTTATTTTGGAAAAATTATATGTTAAGGACTAATATAAACTCGACAACGTCCTCGAATTTAGTCCTTCTAACTTTATTAGCTTAAAAAAAAATAAAATTGATTAAAAAGGTATTTTCAATACCTATTCGTCCTTGTGAACCCAAAAAGTTTTAATCTTTTTAAATCCTACAGAATTTTCTCTTTAATTTGGTACCCATTTTTATTCTACATTGCTCTAAATTTTATAATTTTTAGAATTTGTCATATCATTGAAATTATAAAGTTCTAATGAAAAAAAAAATCTAAAACTAAAAACGCAGTTTTTCTATATCTGGCGCACACTTCCGTGAGTAAATTGATTGCTTGGTGTGTTTTGAAATTTGTCTGTTTCAACCTGTTTCAATCTTATTACTCAGAATTTTTAGAAAAATTCTAGGTACGCAATTTTATAAGTATAGCCCATTAAATTACAGGATGACAAATTGCAAGTTTCAAGTGACTAAAAGTAACGTTGATTTTTTATAATTTCTTTGCTGGCGGTGTCACGAATTTTCTCCCATACAAAGTATGTTCGACAATTTGTTTATATGGAAGAAAAAATGTCCAGCATCGTTTAAAAAATTCAGAAAAATCAACGGTATTTTGTAACTGCATTAAACTTGCATTTTATTTTATTTACTTTAATTTAATGGGCTATAAAACTGCATAACTCAAAGTTTCCTAAAAATGCTGAGTAGAAAGTTTGAAATTTTGACAATTTTTTTTGCATTTTTATATATTTGCATTTTTATAAAACTGCAGTTAATTATATGTAAAATGAGGTAGACTTTTATAAAAAAATTTAAATAATAAATAAACAAAAGAAATATAGACTAAACTGGTTGAAATAAGGCGTTTCTTTTATTTGTGCCGGTAGTATTCTGAATTGCTTTCAGCCACAAATACATCGAGCTTCTTTCGACATGCCTTAAGTTACTTTATCAGATATGTACACGCGAAAGTATTGTTAAATGCGTATAAATTTAATTACTGTCTTTTGTTTTGTTACTAATGAAATATTTTTCAACTTAAATAATAAAGTAGGTTTCAAACGCATTTATTTAATATTTATTATATGGTAGGACAGCTTCTCAAATTATATTGATGCAATTTTTTCATGTTAAGATGTTGGAAAATAATGAATATCTAAATCCCGGGTCTAATAACGGGATCCCGGTATTGTATTACCGATGTCCCGAAAATCCCGGGACCGCAAAAATCGATAAAATTTACATAATTCATACATATGTACGTATGTGTATGCACATATGTATATTAGGGTGCTTTTTTTTTGCGACTATTTTTTTTTTCGGTCCCATCGTGAAATTTTGTTGGAAATACCCAAAAAAAAATTCCCTGAAAGTTTGAGCCCTTAATATTAATTTTAAGTACTCGGCCAAGGCGTGGGAAGATTTTCCATTTAAAATACACGGGAACTTTGATTTTTTTTTTTTAAATTTCTATAGCTCAGCGGCATTTAATGGTATCACCTTGTCCAAAATGGGGATTTTCTCAGCATTAAATGCTCTACAAAAGTGCCCGCTGCAGCGAAGTCGTAACTCACACCGGCGAGGTAGTACGGGCCACTAAACCTGATTTTTTCATGAAATTTACGTTTTTTCGCATTTATCTCGTAAATGACAAGAGCTATAGAAAAAATGTAAATGAGAAACTTGTAGGAAATTTTATTTCCTACAAAAAAGCTCATTAGCGCTTAATCGCTAACTTCAATACTGCTTGAGATATTTCAATTTTAAGTTTATGAAGTTTTAAATTTTTATCAAAAATCACGTAAAATTATAAAAAATATTGTTCTTTTATTATTTATCACTACTTTTTTAACTAATTACCTTTTTTGATAAATAATAAAAGAACAATATTTTTTATAATTTTACGTGATTTTTGACGATGGGACCGAAAAAAAAAAATAGTCGCAAAAAAAAAGCACCCTAATGTATATGTACTTACATACATTCCCACATAAATACAAGCACACATACTATGTATGCCTGCGTTCGAAATGGTGAGGTAAAGTATGTACATACGTATATTATGTATAGTCTTCACTTCAGTATTATAATCGCAGCGTTTTATTATCTGGCATATGGCCAAATTGATATCGGGCGATTGCTTTTGTTGCGCGCACGAAATCAACCAAAGTAGCCAAAAACTCAAAAGCCAACAGCCAGCAACTTACACATTGAATACAGCAATGCTAAGTGATCGCCAAAAATTGGACGCAATGCTGCCAATAAACGGCGAAGCGGCATGACTGTAATAATTTTGATTTTCGATTCTTGATTTCCAATTTAATTTTTGAAAAATTATGAAAATTTTTATATGTGTACTTAGTGTGGATGTATGTATATATGTATGTAGATATAACGGTATATGATGCAAGTTGTTCTGTTCTCACATCACTTTTGAAATTCGCTGTTGCTATAGCATCACTATAGTCATCAGCAAAACGGGTTGTGTGTGTGTGTTTGACGAGGGGTTCATTGTGCTGCGGAAAGTGGGGCCAAGAATTATGGCAATCATAAAAAATGAAAAATTAATTTCGATTTGGCAATATTTGTAGGCGAAAATGTTAAGTATTTTATTTCTGTGTTGAAAATTTCGAAAAATTAGTTTTAGAATCATAAGTATTTGATGGATTATAAACATATTCGCATATGCCAATGGAGCGCGATTTTACAGACATGGCTAATGAACTAGTAAGCTACTACTTAATACCTTTAACAAGTTTTTTTTATGAAACATTTGCTGTGCGTCAAATATTTTTTTTTATAAATTGCGGAGCATTGGCCTATTACAACAACTAATATTTGTGTGCGAATTCACATAAAAAACCCGTAGAGCTTTGTATGGAAGAAAATGCACAACAACCGCAGCGAAAATAAAAATTGCCAAAAATCAACCGTCCTCTCTAGCAATTGATTTGGTAACAGAACTGCTTTCTCAAAATTTTTCTAAGAAATCGGATTAAAAATGTCGATGTGTTTTCGAAAGTTGTTGATTTTTTTTTTTTAATTTTGCACAAACTTTTAAACTGGGATTAATACAGTTTTGTTTAATGAATAAACCAAATACTTATAAAAAAATTACTTAAATTAAATAACTAAAAAAAATACTAAAATCGTGTATTTATGAAGATATACTAATGTTCACTCAGCGGTTGAAATTCCACCACTAAAATTAAGGTGAATTGAGTTGAGTTAAGCTAAGGTGAAGTGAGTTCAGGTTCAGTTGAAATGAGGCGAGGTGAATTGAGTTGTGATGAAATGAATTAAGTTTTGGTGGGGTGCGTTAAGGTTAGTTGAGGAGAATTGAGGAGAATTGAGAGCAGTGTTGCCAGACTTTTTGGACGAACCGGCTAAATTGGCAAATAAAACCGGCTAAAAACGGCTAAAATGTTTCAACTAAATTTCACATGTTTTATTTAAATAAACCACAAGTACTATTTCTGGGAGAGAAGTTACAAATTCGAGCCGGAAAAAATTTTGCCAGCAAAAATTTGCAATTCGGAAAAACATATGATTGTGGCACATGGTTGGATCTTTTGTCGACGATAATTTGAATAAACAAGTTCGTTCAATTTAAAAATTTACTAACTAGAGCGATTTTAAAATGAAAAATGTAAGTTAATACTTGTTTACTTAATTAATTTAGTTTATTCCAAAGAGTTGAAGGTACTCGGTAAAAAAAACTGTATTCTTAATCGGAATGCAATCTCAACCAGACTCGATATAGTAAACCCGACAAAGAAATTGAAACATATGTTGAAGAAAGTCGGACTGACAAGATATATACAAGCAGATGCTGTTTTTTTACCCCTCTGAAAGAATTTTAAAATTTCTCTACAAATTTCTTTTGTTTGAAATGCAGCCGTGGACACTAGCTGGCAGAAAATCTTGCCAATTTGCGTTTGTACAGAAAATTGCAAGTTTCCTACATGAGAGAAAATTTGGGAGCATTTTTTCTTACTATCTGATATTTTGAGTGATAATTCTCGCTGGATTTTCGACGAACAAACCTATTGTCTTCCCTACGAGGCCTTTTCAGACTGACCGATTCTTAATACACTCAAATAGAAACCAATACACATAAAAAACGCTGTGAAAATTTCCATTCAATTTTAAGGCAGTAAAACAACGACAAGGGATGCAAAATCACAGTTACATAAAAGAACTGGTCACATTTTTCAGAAATCCCTTCAATTCTGATGTAAAATATGATGCCAAAAGACTGCAGATCTCCCATTTAGATGAACGGTCATATGACCGGCAGATGTCTCGTAGGATTCCCAGAGAGTTTTTCTTTACATAGAAATTTGTGCTCTTTTATTTTTACTCACTTCAATGTTGGTTCCTTTAATTCAAGTTGGCATTCGGTTTTTGGAATTTAAATAAGTTCTCAGCAAAAAAGTTTGTTAAAAAAATACATATGTGTACATAGTGCTTGAAAATATCAATTTTTCCGTTACCTTAAACCTTTGGGAGTGGGAAAAAATGATGTTTTGTAATTTAGGCAGAGTTGTATATGCGCTATCTGGGAAGACAATATCTACATGTAATGTCTGTTTGTTGGCACTATATCCAATCTCAAGGGTCTTAACAGTGAAACAATTTCTTCTTTTCTAAGTTTGCGAATAAAACTTCACACTTAAAATTAAGACATTTATAGCAAACATTTTATGAAGAAAATCCCTTCTTCGTTTAAAATAAAAATAAGCGAAATCAGCACAATTTCATACAACCCTGCATAACATGAAAATTTTCTCTACGATAAAAGTAGTAGCCATTTCTAACAGATTTTGGGTCGCTTAGTCAAAAATAGAAACATATATACATATTTGAAATTTAAGAAAACAAGGCAAATAGCAAAATCGGCTAAATCGAAATTACTCCAGCTGTTTGCTATCGCAACCGGCTAAATCTAGCCGGAAAACGGCTCAAATGGCAACACTGATTGAGAGAAGCTGATGTGAGGTTAGTTGCGGTGAGGTGAAAGGATTTGAGGGGAAATGCGATGAAAACACAACACGACATAGCTTAACATAACATAACATAACACAACATAACATAATAAAACATAACGTAACACAACGTAGCATTAAATTTACCAAAACGTAGCATAACATAACATACAATTACATAACATAACATAACATAACATATCTCATTCTTCACTTTATTTATATTACATACATCTTATTTATTTATACTTCATAAATCTTATACCTAAACTGCTGCTTAGCCAATTATTTGATTCATTGTCAATATTAAAGCATACATTTAGGATGCATTTCTTGCTCATGTATATGTATGGCATTTTTATTATTGTCAATTGTGAATTGATTTTACCACTTTACTTTAAACTAATTTGAAACTTGAGTAATGTTCTGCACTTCAGCAGCGGTAGCCCCTTGGCAGGCAATGGCAAACCTCCGAGAGTATTTCTGCCATGAAAAAGAGCTTCTTATAAAAATACAATCGCCGTTCGGAGTCGGCGTAAAACTGTAGATCCTTCCCATTTGTGTGACAACATCAAGGCGCACGCCACAAATCGGGGGAAAACCTCGGCCAAACACTAACACATGTGTAATCGCCAAACTATAATTATTATTAATAATTCTCTATGTCTTAGCAGTACAGTTTAGCTGTAAAAGGGGTGTAAACAAAACATGTCTGCCTATTTATATATAAGAGATGTATTACATTCAAATATACTTGCATTTCAAACTCGTTTGCTTTGCAGCATTCATTGCGTTTAATTCGACCGAATCGTAAATATTAGAACCGCTCGCCATTTTTGGCGCCCCTTCCGTCTCTCGCGTTCACAATAGCATTCTTAGTTAAACAATCGCAAAATAAAATCGATTCTTCTGGAAATTCGAATAAAATTGTTCTGTTTCATTTCAATTGCGATATGTTTTTGTTATTCTTGCCGAATTGTTTATTTTAGTTGCGCTTATTCATTACATTGCCAGCTAAACAACTGCATAAAGTCTTGTACGGCATACATACATGCATATGTATGTATATGTTCGTTTGCATTTTTGATTGGAAATGTTTTGTTAATGTTATACAGACCGTTTCATAGATCGAACATAATTTATGTTTTTTGATTTACATATTTTTCCAATTTAAAATGATTTTTATACATACATACATATTTCACAAATGTTCAAAGTGTATACAAAGTAGCACGCTTTCTCATTTCCGTTGTTTGGCAAAAATTTGGTAACAGAAAGTCATCAGTCAACTGAATCTGCTTTCTGGAAATCCAATTTTTTTTTTGTATAAAATACATTTTAATAGAATTCTCAATTAATTATAAAATTAATTTAGCATAGCTCTCGGCTGCAGTTAAGCTTCTGGTGAAAATAGTTAATTCATTTTTGATTTTGTTTTACTAACATTGCATATATTTTTATATATTATGATCTATACACTATTAATTCCACAAATCACCGATGTTTGAATTCTAAGTCAATACGTCTCTTCCCCTTTCCTGTCGTCCCAATTAAAGCGACAGTAAGCGGAAAAAGACAAATCTACCAGAATCCTTTTGGTTTTCGTTTTAAGATTGCATTCAAAGTTTATCATCGTTTTTAACTCGCTTTTATTAGCTCCGGATGTAACTATGTAATAATGATGCGCCTAAAAGATGCAGCGATTTCCATTCTCAAGTTACATACCTGATGACAGGACGAATGGAAATTATATAAGCGAGTTTTTAGTTTTTTTTAGTTCTTTTTTAAATTTATACTCACTTTTTAACCGACTTCCATGAAAGGAGGAGGTTATCAGTTCGTCGGAATATTTTTTTATTTCGTTTTTTATTTTTTATTTTTTTTTATGTATACATATTACCGCATAACTTTGGACCACGTCAACCGATTTCGATAATTCCTTTTGCATCGGTCTCAGAGGTGGTCCCATACTAATTTTGTTAAGATCCGATCAGTGGATCATGTGATATTTATATATATATATTTTTTTATATGAGAGTTGAAGTCGGTTTTTTTTTGCTAAAAATTACTTGTACATTTATAGTTTTTTTTTAATATAATTCTTCCAAGCACATCGATCAATTTTTTCTGAATAAAACTTATTGTGGCGCCAGTATTTTTTAGATTCTTCGAGTGCTATTTAACAGTAGTTTTTTACTTTTTCCATATAACGGGTGATTTTTTAAGAGCTTGATAACTTTTTTTTTAAAAAAAACGCATAAAATTTGCAAAATCTCATCGGTTCTTTATTTGAAACGTTAGATTGGTCCATGACATTTACTTTTTGAAGATAATTTCATTTAAATGTTGACCGCGGCTGCGTCTTAGGTGGTCCATTCGGAAAGTCCAATTTTGGGCAACTTTTTCGAGCATTTCGGCCGGAATAGCCCGAATTTCTTCGGAAATGTTGTCTTCCAAAGCTGGAATAGTTGCTGGCTTATTTCTGTAGACTTTAGACTTGACGTAGCCCCACAAAAAATAGTCTAAAGGCGTCAAATCGCATGATCTTGGTGGCCAACTTACCGGTCCATTTCTTGAGATGAATTGTTCTCCGAAGTTTTCCCTCAAAATGGCCATAGAATCGCGAGCTGTGTGGCATGTAGCGCCATCTTGTTGAAACCACATGTCAACCAAGTTCAGTTCTTCCATTTTTGGCAACAAAAAGTTTGTTAGCATCGAACGATAGCGATCGCCATTCACCGTAACGTTGCGTCCAACAGCATCTTTGAAAAAATACGGTCCAATGATTCCACCAGCGTACAAACCACACCAAACAGTGCATTTTTCGGGATGCATGGGCAGTTCTTGAACGGCTTCTGGTTGCTCTTCACTCCAAATGCGGCAATTTTGCTTATTTACGAAGCCATTCAACCAGAAATGAGCCTCATCGCTGAACAAAATTTGTCGATAAAAAAGCGGATTTTCTGCCAACTTTTCTAGGGCCCATTCACTGAAAATTCGACGTTGTGGCAGATCGTTCGGCTTCAGTTCTTGCACGAGCTGTATTTTATACGGTTTTACACCAAGATCTTTGCGTAAAATCTTCCATGTGGTCGAATAACACAAACCCAATTGCTGCGAACGGCGACGAATCGACATTTCACGGTCTTCAGCAACACTCTCAGAAACAGACGCAATATTCTCTTCTGTACGCACTGTACGCATTCGTGTGGTTGGTTTAATGTCCAATAAAGTAAACTGAGTGCGAAACTTGGTCACAATCGCATTAATTGTTTGCTCACTTGGTCGATTATGTAGACCATAAATCGGACGTAAAGCGCGAAACACATTTCGAACCGAACACTGATTTTGGTAATAAAATTCAATGATTTGCAAGCGTTGCTCGTTAGTAAGTCTATTCATGATGAAATTTCAAAGCATACTGAGCATCTTTCTCTTTGACACCATGTCTGAAATCCCACGTGATCTGTCAAATACTAATGCATGAAAATCCTAACCTCAAAAAAATCACCCGTTATTTTGGCCACATTATATCACAAACATATACGTTTTTTAACCGACTTCAAAAAAAGGAGAAGGTTATCAATTCGTCGTAATATTTTATTTATTTTTTTATGTATGTTACCGCCTAACGTAAACCGATTTCGAAAATTCTTTTTTCATCGGAAAGGTAATACTTTAAGGGTGGTCCCAAACTAGTCTTGTTTTGGTCCGATAATTGGATCATGAAGAAATTATGGGTACACCTAAATTTTTATATGAGAATTGAAGTCGGTTGTGTTTTGTGCTTAAAAATTACTTGTTAATATTTCGATGCCAGTGCCAATTAATCTAGATGCTCTAGGAATATTTCTGCATCTAAAAGAAAATTTTGAAAAAAATGTCGCTTACGTTATTTTGGCGGTTAGGGATCGATATGTGTAAGCGCCAATCTATTATTATAAATCATTTTTAAAAACTTTGTCCGCAATATTAAACTTAAGAAACTCATAATTTAAATCTAAATTTGAAGTGAACATTTTTACAGAATGTTCAAGACTATAACGATTTTTTTTACCTCCTGCACCCGTTTTTTCCGTTCTTTTCGTGGGCATCCTTGCTTTCGTTGTCCGAGTGTAAGTAACTTTTCACCACATCAACATCATCCATACGTAAGACATGTCAAACCCATAGTGTTCTTAAGTGTCCACACGAACAAAGCCATAGATCTTGCACAGAATACTCGGCCCGAAAGACCTCACAGCCTTCGCACTTTTCTTCGACACTGTCCATGATTTTGCGATGTATTAAAGAGCGCTTGATAGCCAGGCTAACATCGTTGGTAGTGTTACTATTCGATTCTAGGCGAGCGAAGCCCTTCACTTCTTCAGAGTTATAACTGCAGGCAATGACTTGTGTTCTAAGGACCCTTTGTTTGTTGGCAGGCGGCACTTTGCCCTGCTTTCCTTCTCCGCCAGACCAACTTATTTTTGCAGCACTAGAGCCGTATCTGTTTTGTGGAAATTCCAAATTTAGGCTCAGCTGGTTCTCTTCAATAAAATCGGCTCTAAAGCTGGCGAAAAGGTAGAATATGTTAATAAAGGCCTGCTTCTGGATTGCGCAAAGTGCATTGAGTTAAAAACCTTTTGGGTAGTATTCATCAGACCAAGCTTAACAGCTGGGATATGTGACCTACCAGCTCTTCGTTTTGCCGCTAGGGCGCATGGCGGGACGTGTATTTTGTGCCTTTACATTGGTCTGGATTCTTCATCGTAAAATATGCCACCTGTATCGCCATTCAAAAACGTTGAGAATATGTCTGCCACCAGATTTGATTGCTGCCTTATTTTCTGATAAAGTTTTCGCGCCGCATTCCTGCCTGCGCGGGTCTCAAGCTCTGCGCACTCACGTCTTTTTGACTCTGTTTTCTTCTACTTACTTAAAGCAATGTTTCTCTCCTCCCCCCTAACCTTCTCTTCACGATGCTCAAGTATGTATGAAACCACAACTGCTATTAATTTTACTCGACTTAATATTAAACAGCTCCCTGTTGCCAAGCTGGTACATTCAAAAAATTGCATACTACCACTTAATTCGGAGCTCATTGAAATTTCGTAAAAGTACATATGTGTCTTTCTTTTAACTAAAAATTCCTTATGAGAAGTACATAAAGTAACACATTATTGAATAGAACAAATACAACTACATAAGGGTGTTCGATTATTCGCCTTTTGCTAAACCCGGTTTCCAGCAACATCAATGAAAAAAATTTCAAATAGCGGTCGCTATGGTTACGTATCGGCAATGAAAGTTCGATATATCGGTATCGCGATATTCTGATTTCGCAATATGCGATAACGATATATCTACTAAAATAATATCGATTTATTGAATATCGGAAATAACAAAAACGAAATGCACAATAAAGATATATTGATTATCATACAACGTGTATTTGTAAATAAAATGCAAACAAGCATAAATTCAAATAACGAAGTTAGTTTGGATAAGTTGCACTTAATGAGTTTGAAAAAATGTTTATCAGAGTTGAGCAACGTTGGTTTACCCCTACTCACAAGAAAGTCTAGTACGTTCAAAGAACAACACTTTTACATATATATGTATTTCTAAATGTGAAGTACAAATACCACCTTTCACGACTGTTTTTCCAGAAGACCTCAAAAACAGAATTGAAATGTCCTGGTCAATTGAATCTGCTAAAGCCTTAAATGCCAATACAGCAGCTCTGGTGATCTTCGTTAGCTAATATTATTTCTATGCAACAAGTAATTTACTTTTGCTGTAAATTTTCTTGAAGAAATAAATTTACGATCATTTATTTCTTGAGAATTTTAAACTGATTTAAGAAATTAAGGCCCACTTGCAGAACATCTAGAGGTAAATGTATAAATAGAGAGATAAGTAGCTCAGAGTTAAATTGTTATATTCCTTAACCAGACATTGTCTTGCAGCGTTGAAAACTGGCCCAGCGTTAAGTAACCCGAGGGATTTTTAAATTAAGTAGGCACCACTCTCTTTTTTTTGACGTTTATTTACATTTGAATATAGAATTTCAAACACTTCCATACATACGTACATACATACATACATAAATAGGTACACTTTTTAAATAAGCCAGCGGCACTTCCGAGAGTTCTCTTAATTGGATGGACTACTAACACGGTTGGTGCATTTTAATCGCATATATTTTTTACACCAGACTGACCAAAACCTCAGAGCTGAAGGCGGAATAATGAATACGTGAATATGTATGTATGTATGTATGTACATATGTTTTCAAAAATATTTTTGAAATCTCAATTTATTTTTTCTTGTTATTGACAGAAATGACATACGTAGAGTTAGGAAGTTAACCTTCGAAAATTGCTGGGCTAAATATTTAACGATTTAACTATAATTTTACTCCTAACCATTGATTGTGCAAGCAAATTTATCAATTTAACCACTAAACTTCGAGTTAAATAGATAACGTGCTGTTCTGCAAGTGGGTCTAAGATTAATTTTTGAATTTCTCTTACTACGCCAAAAGCTGTTTTGCGAGACTACAACTAGTCAATTTTATTTTCAACTCAGAAGCCCAGACGACGTAGAGGACTTTCTGATAATTCAGTTATCGAAACAAAATATTGTATCGGTATCGTATCGCAACTCCTGATATCGATATAAATTAACCGATATGTTGAACGATACTGATATATTGAATGTCGTATCGGTATCGCGCATCTCTAGCGGTCGCCCCTGGACAGACATTGGCAAACCTCCAAATATACTTCCGCAATGAAAAGCTTCTTCGGAAGTAAAGCAAAAGTGTAGATCTCTCTATTTGTGTCGCAACCTCAAGATGCAGAAGCCAAATTGAAGGAGAAGCTTGGTCAAATACGTAGAAAATGTTTAAGCGCCAAAAATTTCATTCACTGGAATCAAATATGATATACAATTCCCCCTTCGGAAAACCTAGGGTACAGTTTTGAAACTATTTAGGGTCTCGCTTAAACTGGAAAAATCTTTGAAAACTTCAAAAAACTCAGAGAGTTCAAGATTTGTGTGAAATGAAAAAAAAACCGGTTTGTTCGATTAAAACATCCAGTTTATTCGATGTTCGAAAAATCAGGATTTCAAAAAAAACCGCCTATTGTTATCAAAAAGAACGGTGAAAACCGGTTTGGAAAAACCGAGTCAATCACCCTAATATACAGCCTTGGGTAAAGGCATGTTGCACATAAATCAATCAAAACCAGTGGCGAGTTCAAAGAGTTTCGGAAAACACAATTTTTTAATTAACTAAATAATGGAGCACAAACAAAAAAAAACAAAGACATAATATAAACCAAGAACAAGTGACTAATGAAAATCAGCATGAAATTAGAAAATCTAAGCATTTAGCATATGTGTAGGTATGTATGTATGAACATATGTATATAAACATTGCTTATAGGGGGAGAAACTACAAAATAGCACCATAAAACTAGGAATAGCTGAATTCCTATAAAACAGTGCAAATAAACATCAGCCAGTTGGTGCTTCTATGTGTAGTGAATAGTCTACGAAAAATATACATATATACATACGCCATAAATTCAAACGTACAGAATGAAGAAAAAAATTGTTCTTCTATTTTAAAGATGTGCCTTGAAAAGCGGAAGCAGCGTCAACTTGGAGCACTTGACAGCCATCGACGAGCTGGTTCTTTGAACAAATGATGAACGTGGATATATTTTTTTAGTCAGGAATATATGTATGTACATGTGTAGTTTTTTTTCTAGCTCCTAAGATAAAATTATAGAGTACATACATACATACATATGTGTACCGAATTAATATCAATTTCCAGCACTTAATTTCGAGCGCAAATTTCATCGAATCCATATGGCCTCGGTGTGGGAAATTCCCGTACTACCCTGGCAACAGCTCTTGTTCTAATATGAGATTATAAAAAGAACAAAGAAAAATTCAAAAATATGTACATACATATGTATACTCGTAAAAAGGTGCAAGCATAAAAAATAATATTTTTCTGAGAAAATTTCGCCTGAAGAACAAGTTTCACAATTTTTTTTTTATTACAATATTTTCTATATTCTCTATTTTTAATATACGTTTTTTTTTTTTTTTTTTTAACAGTATATGTCTGTCAGTTTCAGTAGTGTTGCGTGTTTGCGTCGTGGTGACTTTTTATACGGCCTGTCATAATTAATCTTGGCGTGTCGTGGCACAGTTTTCACAGCAGCCAAAAAGGCGGAACCACACCGGTGACAACAAATTCGAAATAAAAACAAAGATAAACACACACAAAAATGGACAGAATTATATGGAAACACCAAAGAAATCAGCAGGCAGTTCTAGCTCGAAACCAAATCAAACGACAACTTGGGAAAAGATAAATTTTTTGTTTTGCTTCATATAACAAATTAATAAATAAATTGAACAAAATAATTAATTTTTAAACAAAATACTAAATTTAATACAAATTCACCGCTAATATATGTACATATGTATATACGACTCATAAAGCGTCGCTTATTTGTTTTTATTCAATTTTGCGCTGTTCATACATAGATCTCCTTCCAACTAATTTCCGCTGTAACTGTACTTGCGCATCTAGCGTAATTTTTGTTTTTCATCTTTGAAGCAAATTTCATTCAAATGTCATTTAAATGTTGGACAGCAGCTACTTTGGCAATATGCCTCTTCTGTCAAACAGCACACACTACAGCCCACCGTTGTTTGTAGTGTTGTGTTTGGCAAGCATCATTGCGTTGCCGTGTCGCCATTGGCATCTGTAAGCAATGTGCAACGCTTGCAATATAATGGCCAACATGTTGCTGGCAGAGTGTGGAAGGGAGCTAGAATGCTGCCGAGCATCAAATGGCGGCAAATTTCATTCATTCACAAGCACATTGGTGATGTGACTTGTGAGGATGCTTACGCACTTACATAACAAACGTGCATGCAGCTCGTTTTACAGCTATAGCGAACCTGGGTGAGCCCTTTAACCGCAGGCGCGCTGCATGTGGTAAATTAGGTATGTAATCAAAGTTGTCCTCTAAAACGAGTATTTAGGTCCCAACGAACAAGAGTCGAGACCCATTTATAAAAGAAAAAAAAAACTCCGAGAAAACCGACTCAAAAGTGAGCAATAGCATCAGTTTTACTCAAGCAATCTTAGCGATACTCCGCATAGAACAATTTTTAGGCAGAAATTACTTTTTTGGAAAAGAGAATAGCTAACTACTTCTCAAAGGAATATTTAAATTACCATTATTTCGAAGTAAGGCAGATAGCATAATCCAAGGTTGCCGGTTATCCTAAAACTAATTTTTCATGCCACGAACATCGCAAACAAAATATAGAAAAAAGGTTTTTCTTAACAGCAAAATCTTCAAAAAGCCACTATATAAGTAATTGGCAGAACTTTTGAAAGGAAAGAGTAGGATAAGAACATATTACCGGTATTATTGGTATTTGAGTATACTTTTTACTGAGCGCATAAGTATGCAAAAATAGCTATTTAAACAACTCATCCTATCGCTTAGAATCAACTTTTCAAATGGTGTATGAAATGATTTGCTGAGGCTTCAAATTACCCAGTAGTGCAGGTCGATTTCGGTTCTTGCCCTTTAAAATGCTTTACTCTTTCAAAGCATGCCAAATCCTCCTAGTCGGCAAAATGAAGAGCGCTTCTCAATAGTTAAATGCTTTCAGGCAGTACTTTGGCAATAAGATCTTCCCTTTGTAAGCTGTATTAGAAGACTTTTAAATAGTCCCGTCATTCGAAGGTGTTCCCAAAGCACCGGAAGTCTCAAAAACGTGTAAAACATCAACCTTGGAAAAGATTAAGATTAAAAAGTTGGATTCCGAAAAATGCCTCCTTATGTTGCCAACAGCGATTTTAAATGAATACTAACAAAACGACTAAAAACAAATAAAAAAAAAACTATAGAAACTTTAGTGGCATAATTTTTTCAATATTTTTTTTTTTCTTTTTTTTCTACATATCATCGCCTGAAATGCAAAATAACGTAACTACATCGTCACTGATATGAAAAAAGTCGTGACTAATTATTATTTTTTTCATAACACGATGTGGGGAGTTGTAATTCGATGAAATCCGTCATAGCAATCAAAAAGTGAATTTTGCATTTTTTATAAGTTATGACTTTTTGCATTTCAGTGACGATATTCAAGACATTTTGGATACATTCGTACTTGCATAAATCTGCACATTTGTATGTGTGTAGATGTAGATTTTACAGAGATGTGCAAATGTCAATTCAACTTGTATTTCTGACACTTGCCGCCAAATTTTGCCTACGCTTCAATGGCTCTATTATGCGGCGCTTGTAGAATACGTCAGCTGAACAATTTTATGTGTATGCACATGAATTTTCATAAATGAGCAGAAGATTTCTTCGAATTAATTTTTCCTCTTTGGCATGCGCAAATTAATTTTAATGGCGTGAATTGCATCAAATTGTTGCATTTGTCAAAAGAGACTATATCAAATCATCGGCGAAAAAGTTGGATGCAGCCAACGAATAGCAAGTTGGACTGGGTTTATGCACATGTATAAATATGTAAATGTAAATGTGTGTTTATGTTTGTGATTGTTGGCAATGAGGAATAAGAGATTATGCACTGATGAATGAATATATAATGCGGGCAATCACGAGAGTTAGTACGGCGCAGAAAGAATTGGAAAAGAGGGCTCATAAACCAAAAATATTCCAGCTGCCCACAGCTAGAAATGTTTGGTACTCGCATGAACGTATTTAATAAAAAAATAATAATAATTTTATAAGAATGTACTATAATAAAATATGGACAAATGACTGTAGCCAATTTTCAGCCCCACTACACAGTGGTTCAAAACTGGAATTTAGGTAATGTTCATAATTCAGTGGAGCCTTCATTTTTCACTCAATATGATTAACTTTTAAATCAAAACTTATAAGAATTTGCAAGAGACCAGTTGAGCCCGGTTTTTGAATTTTCATTTAATTGTATTAAATTTTTTTGTGTTAATTGCGGAAAAAGAAGCAATTTTGAAGAAAATCAATTCTATTGTTCCAGTTAATAAATGTTACATAATAAACCCTAGTGAAAAACAGTTGCAGAGTTCACCTGAAATGTTATTTTAATTAATAATTAAAATTTTTTTTTAGTTCTTAAAAATCAACTCAAACTCTTAGTCACTTACAACTTGCACTTCATTATACTAGAATTTAACGATCTGTAAAATTGTGTACCCAAAAATTTTCAAAAAAACTCAAAAAACAAATTCTAATCTTGGTGAATTTTTTTTTTTTTGATATTTGAAATTTTTTTGTGAATTTATTTTTCTTTTTGGGGGAACCCTACAATTGTTTTCAACTAGTTTTATTATGTAACATTTATTAACTGGAACAGGAGAATCGATTTTCTTCAAAATTACTACTTTGGACTAAAAAATTTAATATAAACATATTAAAATTCGAAAATCGGACTCAAATGTTATCTTGCAAATTTTATAAGCTTTCATTAAAAAAAAAATTATCAAATTGGTTGAAAAAATATAGCTCCAGTGAATTATGAACACTAAATTCCAACGCTTTTAAATTGCAGCACTAAATTCCAGTTTTGAACCACTGTGCAATGTAGCATAAAAATGCAACCAGATAGTGCCAGTTTCGGGTATTATTCTTAAAAGGAGGCCTACTTGCACTCTTCATAAATCTTACAACAGAATGCTTTTAGAGAGTGCAACCACATCCTCCCAGGGCAACGCCTAAATTCAACGCCACCGCCACAATACGCTTCAAGACTTTTTTTTGAAGAGTCGAGAAACAGCAGCAATGATTAGAAAAAAATAGATACACAGAGGGAGATTTGACCAAGGCAGAGGAAGTAAAACTGCCATAACAAAAAGAATACCTCACATATTGTTGTAAATATAAAGTAAGCCAGCTACAGGAAGGCCATAAATTCCATTTGAGATCGAAATAAAAGAAAGCAAACAAATTAGCTAAAAACTGTTGAAAGGGAAATGTGAACTGGCTGCAGCGCACTAAGAAGCATGCAACACCAAAACACTAGTACCCACTGCCCTATGCCACCACTGTGGTAGCTATTTTCGGAAATTAAGAAGGCAGGGCGCGCGCAAAGTAAATTGATGCGCGCATAGAAATCACTGCTGTTTGTTGGCTGCTGCAAGGCGTGCGCGAGTCATAAACAAAGATACTTTTTTTAAAGAAAATAAAAACGTTTTTTTTTGATTTCTGAAGGCAAAATAAACGGGGTGCATTTTTAGGTGACGCCTGCCACGCGCCACACGCTGCTGCAACATGTAAACGTGCCCAGCTACATGTATGCATATCTACGCGTACATGCGCATTATCAGTGCATATGTACATTAGGGTCGTCCAAAAATACATGCGAAAAAAGTTGAGTTGGAATTTTTATGCTTTCATCCCCTAAGATTATTCTATATATACCACAGGTTCCAAAACTTATTTTTCCACTTATCGAAACCAGATAAATTTTCGTGGACCACCACTTACAACTCGTGGACCCCCATATTTTTTCACGCCAACGTAGACTCCTGTCTAGTCTCCCGGGGAGCCCTGGGTGTTCACCTGGACCACTTTGGGAACCACTGTTCTATAACGAAAAAATACACCCCGTTTTATTATTTTGAAATCGAAAAATATTTAGAGGTTGCTCAAAGCCATGATAAAAACATTAGAAGGTAAAACCATTCTCTCAATTCGTCGGCCATGATTTTTTTCTGACGTTTGCAAACATTTTAAAATCATATAAAATTGAAAATAAAAAAATGAAATTGGTCACAATTGTTGTTGTTTGAGATTAAAAATGAGAATGTGTGTGTGAGCCTGAGCTCGAATTTTAAAATTATATTGTTGGCAAACGTCAGACTGCCTCTCAATGATTTTACCTTGTAATGTTTTTATCATGCTCAAAGCGTTGAAAGTTTTCCATGTATTTTATGTTGTATGTATGTATATGGAAAAAACAACTTTTCGTAGAAATGGGGTATAGAATTCTTAAAAACCAATATTTTTCGAACTGTTTCTCTGCAGGAGATTCCCAGTAATAATACCGAATTGTTTATTTAACCATTTTTTTCATGGCCACTATAATTTATAGGGCCACCAAAAACCCCAAAAAGTGCAATGGAGGGCCAATAAAAAATCTTTAGTTTAAAAAAATTTTTAATAAACAATTGGGTATTATTACTGGACGTCTTCTGGAGAGTGCCAGAGTTTTCTGATCAAAAAATTTTGATTTTCAAGAATTCTATACCATTTCTAGGCAAAGTATTTTTTCCCCATACAAAAAAAAACATGGAAAACTTTGAGCTCTTTGAATGACCGCTTAATATTTTTTGATTTCCAAATAAAAAAGCACATGTTTTTTCGACACAGAACAATCCTAGGGGATGAAAGCATTAAAATTCTGACTTAACTTTAAATGGGACCGCCCTAGTGTACATACACTGCCGTGGCAAGTGCAATGCGGTCGAGTAGAATAGCTGGTATATGCGTTACGAGTCAAATAATGCTCTATGCTGGACGCCACAACACACATGGCCCTTTTTCCTCAACTCTGAATGCACTCCACCGCACATGGCGGCCTCAACCTGTTCCCTACACCCGCTGTGCAGCAGTCAGCGCCTTCAACATTTTCCGCTTTTTATGGCATTCTTTTCCTTTTCAGTAGCAGATCAAAATTTATCGCCTCCTTTCACTTTCTATGTAAACAATATGTATGTATGTATGAGTATGTAATGTTGCTGTTGGCGTAGTTTGCCTGTTGCCGCTTGAATGTGAAATTTTCCAAAAAGTATACAGTTTTTACTGCCCGCAGGAAGATTTTGTATATTTTTTCAGCATTTTAACACTTCACACGCGCACATGTTTTGTTTAATATTTTACGTTTTGTTGTTGTAAAGTTTTCACTTTTAGTTTTTCACTCGAAAATGAACCTGTTCTGTTGAGTAGCTGGGTCTTAATGATTTATTTTCGAATTTTTATGGATCGTTAAAAGTTAGCTAGAATCAGAAAAGTACAAGTTGTCGGTTTTTGAATGTAAATTTATGGTTGCCAAGACGATATTCAGTAACTTAGACTTAGGAAATATAAAAAAAAAAATATCACAATTTGATATGAAGCAAAAGGAGTTGTATGTATTTAACCTCATAAACAAATTGTTTAAAATTTTCACCCATAAATTGTTTAAGCTAAAAGTTTGTGCGAATCACTTTCTCCATTTTGGAGACACTATGCAACTGTGTATTAAAAGATCGTAAATGCCGTTTGTGCAAATCATAAATGGGAATAAATATTCGATGGTTCAAGCTAGCTAGGCGGTAGTTTAAATAACGCAGCAGACAGCGTAGTAAATATCAGGGACCTAGAACAAAAGATGTAATTGAAATCGTTCTCGTAGTTTTGTTCCCAAGAAAACTTCGAAACAAAAACCGAAATGAGAATAAAACTATCGAAAACATTCTCAATGGGAACTATATAAGAACAAACCCCTGTGGAGTGTTCCCGAAGAGAACAAAATGCGAACATATCTAACATATCTAAGAGAACTAAACGGGACAAAAGTCTAAGTAACTTTCTCTCGAAGAACAATTTGGGAACAAAAATCTCAGGAACTTTCTGACAGAGAACGAAACGGAAACAAATATTCTCTGAACTATTCACGAAGAAAGGAATCGAGAACAAAAGTTTTCTTATACGTTCCATAGATTTGAATATTAAAATTAATCAAAAATTAGCCAGGTTCAATACCAGTGCCATGAGAGGTACGGATCCCTTCATCATTCTAAAATTGAGTCTTCCAAATTACAGCAAGATAGTGCAAGCGGAGGTTTCCGGTGTCGAAGAGGGTGCCGATTGATTGATAAGTGCTTAAATTTTCATCTCATAGACAAGCGGTAATCAAGGCAATTTTTCATCGATGATTTCCTGACCTCACAGCAAAGTGTATGGATGACAAAATGGTGAGAAAATGTAGATAAACTTTAGTAGGCGTTTCCGGTCAAAGAGTTCGAAAGCTGTTGACTACTTGCTGTCTACTCCCTAAGGGCCAGTTTTCAGTGCACGGCTGTGGTTTAAACTTAATTTAAACGATCGAGGTGGCTGGTGTAAACTAAGATTTGCCAATCAAATGTCAGCCAGCTGTTCAAGATAAACGCAGTTTACTTGATCTAAGTGTAAACTTGCATTGAAAAATGGGCCCTAAGAGAGTCACACTTAAAAATGATCTGTTGACTTTTGGATCAGAGGCGCACCTTTAACTTCAGAAGTCTTTACTCAAGTCGCAAATATTGAAGCTGATCAGTGTCCTAACTGACCAGTATCCGATAAAAATTCCTTCGAATAACTTCCCGACCGGAAATAAATCTCGCTTTGAACAGGCGCTAGTCAGATTCCAACCAGCGCCCGACAAAGAAAACTATCGAGGCGCTAGACACAAAGGTAACACTCGCAATAAGCAGCCGATTCTGAACAGCTTCCGTCGAATGAACTGTCGAATTACCAATCAGAATTCCCATATAATACCTAATTTACCATTGTAAGGCAGAGGCTTTTTAGAGCTTGTCCTGGTGGTCATTGTCAGGAATATCTAGCCAGCAGCACGATCGGTTTCCCAAGTCAAGGTGTTGAGCGCTAAAGCCAGTCCGGGAACTAAGAGACAGAACTTTTTTTGAGAGAATCTCTCCAGCTGCAGAAATTAAAATCTCTGAAGAATTCTAGTACGAGTATTCTACAGCCAGTCTAACCTCCATACCATAACAGTACTCTCACCACTGTTATGGTTACTACCGGTCAACAAATTACTAGAGGAATTCGGGGGAAAAAACCCAAGCCGTAGTAGTAGTAACAGGGAAGTCCTGCACAATCGGTAATGTAATTAAAAGCGCCCTGAAAGTCATTGGTCAATGGACATCTCGAGCGGCGCTAGGGGTTAACGCAGACAAAACAGACCTTATTCTCTTCACAAGAAGATATAAGGTCCCAGTGTGGAGACCCCCGAGTCGAGCTGTCAATTAAAGACCACACATGGTATTTGTTAGTAGCCTTGGTTAGTAAGCAGCTGTGGAAGCGCAATGTTAAGGAAAGGTCACTTGGGGCCCGTCACCTGCTTTGATGCATTGGGGCTACACAACAATAGTCAGACCAATACTGCTTTATTGTGCTTTGGTGTGATGGAATGCCAGAAAAAAGTCATCATACCTCGCGGCAATGACGAAGGTTCAGCGCCTCGCAGTATTGTGCATCACGGGAGCGCTTAGGGACACTCCAACGGCTGTTCATGAAAAAATCCTCAGTTTCCCGGCCATTGCCTTATTCGCGGAAAATCGTGCTGCCAAATCCGCAGGTCGATTGACGGCCATAGGGGAATTCATTTTCAGAACCTTTGGGCACAGCTCAATTGGGGCAGGGAGCTAAGTGGGAACTACGGTATCGCACAACGGTTGAGGAGGAGTAATGGCGCATGAAGCCTACCCGTAGATTCCTCAACATTTTCACGGACGGCTCTGGGATTTACTGCCGGTAACTGAACGTCAGGCGGACGGTAAGGTTACCTGACCATTTCAGTATATTTCAAGCAGGGGTTTTCGCAATGAGGGCAGCATCAGAGCTAGCTTATAGTATACAGTATCATATAGTATTTCGTCCATAAACGTCCTTTGCAGCCGGGAAGCCATTGACAGGCTAGCCGCCCACAGAATGCTGCATATCTACTGGGTGCCCGGCCACAAGGGAATGGTAATGAAATAGCAGATGAGACTGCCAATAACGCTGCCAGTCTCACTCTCGAACAGACAAACTACATTTTCCATTCTATAGGCATGCTTTCCTAGAGGCCAGTCGCCGATGGCAGCCACTACAAACCTAAATACATTAACACTTGACCTACTTAGCAGCTCTGCTGTTATTTTCCTGCCAAAGCTCACGCGCGATCTTGCAAGTTTCAATCTCTGAGCACCTCCTCCTTGCCAGTTTCGGAAAGTGCAAGTGTACTTCTGCTTGCATTTGTCTGAAAGGGTATCCATGTACCTCTGCTTGTATTTGTCTGAGGGGGTATTCCAGTACCACCGCTTCCGATTCATCCAAACAACCCCTGCCCAGGCCAATTTGTCTGCTCTCTCGTTGTCTTCTTTATTCCTATGGCCGAAAACCCAGATAAGAGAGATAGACATTAACTGAGACGCCGAGAATAACTCCATCTTGCATTCTTTAACTAGCCTAGACTTGGTATCAGGAGATGATGTAGCTAGCAGCACAGCCTGGCAGTTAATCCCTGCTTTTACTTTTCTAGCAGTGCTATTATTTATTAACCTACAGGCCGCACATATGCCCGGACTTCGGCCTGAAATATGCTGGCATGGTTCGATAACCGCAGGGACTGATCGGCACCAAGCACCTCCTGCTCCCACACCGCAGTCCATCTTGGATCCGTCAGTGCGTTGTGTAGTTGGATCTATGGACGAAGAAGTCGTGCTCAATATTGACTATTTTGCAAGAACTATAGTTGAGTTTTTACAAGCCCCTAAGGTTTCTACAAGGCCACTTCTTCAAGTACCTATAGTTTGCGCCTAGATTGTCATTTTCGTAAAGCATGCTGTTTGGTCCAGTTGCCTTAAAAATGTATTGGAAAGGAGTTTCAAAAGTCTTGCCTGGCCGCAACCGTATATAATCACGGTTCTATCCTCCATCTTAACGCTAATAGATTTTCCTACAGGGCTAAATTATCACTCATGCACGAAATACAAATTAAAGTGCGATAAACGGATTGTCATTTTTAAAAATCATAACTTCGTATGAGCCAAGACAAATGCACAGAATTTGCTATAAGAAAAATAGCTATTAAAAATACATCCATTTACAAGCAGATTCAAGCAAAGCAGCGACCATAAATATGTAAATAAAAAGCGAATCAAGCAGATAGGCAATGACTATTTAAAAGACTGTCCCATTCATTTGATTTACGCCAAGATATTTCATTCAAACAAAATAGGCAACAGCGCCCCTTTGCAATGGACAATAGCCAAAGTAACAAACAGCAGTTGCCAAAAAGGGCGGAGGCAACTGAGGGCCAAAGCATCTCGCCCAGCCACTTTGCAATGCCAAAAATTCTGTTGACGAGCAAAGATGAGATCGCAAACGCATAACTGCGGTGGCAACAATTAATTGTTGCTTTAAATTGCCTGACATTACGATATGAATTAAGAGGAAATCGAGCGAAACTACAACGCCAGGGCAGTCAGGGCAGACAAGGCAGTCGAGTAGTCAAGCGGAGTGCGACAGCAGCGCTGACAGGAACGACAAATTGTTGTGTCGAATGCAATGCATCACTCTTTCGGTCGAGGCGCGCGCGAATTTGCACTGTTTGCACCGCTTGCCACAGCTTGCAGCCATGCAACGTGTGTGTGCGCGCCCGATTTTCTTCTCAATTAGCGCAAAATCCAGCGGGTTAATGGCATACATACATTTTATAGTAATTTCGTAAATTGTAATTGGTGCATTCGAAAGCGGGGAGCATGCAAAGGAGTGAGTGAGGTGAGCAATGGAACTTCAAAACACATATTTTTTTTATCCTCTGATGACGTTTTACGAAACGCAATATTCGCTTTGATGGCGCCCACAAAAAGTTTGCAGCAACGGAACAGCTGTGCGCCGAAATTGCATATTTTCTAAAGTGAAAATTGGTGTCTTTAAAGTCATTACATTTCATTTTAAATTTCCACTTGAATATTTTTGTGAATAATTTCATTGTTGTTTTTGTACATAAACCTATTTCAGCGAGCGGCCATTTCCGCTACTCAGCTTTGCTTTTAAATGGAAAACCATTGCATTTGCAAAGGAATTTACTTTGTGTCGAAAATATGCATGCCAGCACAAACACACGTATGCCGGAATGGAGTATGTACATTAGGGTGGGTAAATTCTTTTTTTTACTAAACGCGTTTGGCATAGGAGGATTCTACTGAAGAAACCATGGAGCTAAAATCAATTTGGAGTTTGCCAAATTGCGAAAATAGGTTTCGAAGAAAGTGTGAAAATTTTCACTGTTGTGCCCGCTGGTGGAAGTTTAAAAAAACAATAAGTCCAGACATGGATCTCTCATACCAAAAAACCCCTTATAACATGTTTTGATACAAAATTTAAGCACTTCTTTACGACACTGCAGCAAAATGCTAAGTACTTATAAGAAACCTATTTTCGCAATTTGGCAAACTCCAAATTGATTTTAGAACCATGGTTTCTTCGGCAAATTTGCTTTGAATTACACGTTGAATCCTTCAATCGCCTATTGTCGAAAAAAATGTAGCCGCCCTTATATACATATGTATGTATGTATGTATTTAGTACGTAGCTGTATAACTATTTGTGGCCAGCATGGCGTATACGTATTGTCAGCGAAGCGTACAAAGTAGCTTAAGTAGCCAATTAAAAGTTGAATATCTACTTTTCTATTTTTTCTGCCATTGCCGTCGTGGCGGCGTTGCTCACAATAAAAATTCTGTTTATTTTTCTTGCGAAATAGCCACCCTAGCGCACCCCCACCACTGGACATCCTCCATCAAGCTGACTGGCTAGTCACTTTTTTTTTTTGCCCAACTAAATGCCTGTCCGCTGGCGTCCGTTGCTACCAGCATCGCTTGGCAGATTTCATAATTTTTATTTTGCTCGGTTGTCGTTATCTCTTTGACTGATCGTTGGCTGTCATCCAGCCGGGTGTCAGCCGGTGCAGCACACACTTTTGCGGAATGCAGCAGCAGCCAAGGCACCCTCATTGCGTTGCGCAGTCATAAAAATGCGTCATGCCTTTCAATTACTATTCAACGCAGGTGAAGGGTGAGCTCGTAATCGGTTTTTTTTTTTTGGATTGGGGTAAATATTTAGCAGAATGCCCATAGATTTTTGATTTCTATGCGCAACGTATTTAGTTTTATTAGATAGCTTTTTTGAAGTAAAACGTTTCAGCTATTTGCTGAGCCATTGACAAGCTAGACCAGGCGTTCGTTTTCCGGCCATTGGGTTTGTGTAAATGTCTGTACTCGCCGTAGGGCTTGGCGTTGTCTCCGGAGCTGTCTACCATTCTTCTTGACATCATTTGTTAGCTGTCAGCGCGGACTATTCAAAAATTGACAATTTTGAGGTTTGCTAATTTTCGCGATTTTTATGATAAACATGCAAAACAGAAAAGGAGTAAATGTTGACATGTTCAATTTGTATTAAAATTACCCATAAGACCTAAAACCACGTTTCTGCTATAAAGAAAACAAATCCTATACTCCAGTTTTCGTTTGGAGGTTCATATAAGTCGATATTCGAGTATTATTTGTTTTTTTTTTCGGTCCAAATGACAAACTGTTAACTGGAGTCCCTTTTGGAAGAGAGCACTTCGTGATAAGAGAATGGTCAAAATATGGGGTATCGGTCCAAACTTTATTTACAAATGGTTTCAAAAAGCAAAATCAACTAATATCGGCTGGCATTTGGGGAGCAACTTCACTTAAAAGCGAATGGAATAATTGACGGGAGCTTTAGGTGTTTTAAAGGAATTGGTATCCTCTAGTTATCTCTACAAGAATTATCCAGGGATGTATGTTCGTTGCCAAATGAAATAACTTCAACTGATGTGAGTGCTGGGAGCGGCGACACCATTGAGTTTCGAGTAATAAACTAGCTGGCGGGTTGGAATTAGATCGAAGCCAATTTAACGACAAAGACTACAGGGACTAACACAAATATCAAGAATATTGTGAATATTACCGCTGTTGAGATGTATGGAAAGACCAGACAGAGCAGAAATTACTTGGCAGGGCAGACAAAGGACGACAAACGAGCTCTAGTAGATACAATCGAAGAGATATGTAGTATATGCTCGCCATAGTTATTAAGGATTCAATTAAAAGCTCAGCACAAATTTTGGGTAAAAATTTTTGCGTACTTAAAAACTGGACACTAAGTCTACTGCAAGTAAATGACTCCTCGCATATATGAGCAAATCTCAGGAGGGATTTTTTTTTATACCCGAGCGCACTTGTGCACAAGGGTATTATAACTTTGTTCACATAACGGTTGTTTGTAACAGGCAAAACGAATCGAGATAGATATAGACAAATGTATACATAAATGATCAGAATGAAAAGAGAAATCGATTAAGCGGTGACTGTCTGTCCGTCCGTCCGTCCGTCCGTCCGTCCGTCTGTGCACACGATAACTCGAGTAAAAATTGAGATATCTTAACGAAACTTGGTACGTGAACTTCTTTTGGGCGTGGGACGGATGGTATTGAAAATGGGCGAAATCGGATAATAACCACGCCTACCTCCCATATAACGGTAATTTTAAGAAATACGAAAACTGCGATATTTTAGTAACTACTGAAGATAATTCACTCAAAATTGAGACTTACAATTAGTTTCAGACGGAAAACATGAATATTATAAATTTTTGGAAAATGGGCGTAGCCACGCCCACTTATGGTTACATGTGTATATCTTGGTAACCGCTGCACCAATTTCTTCCAAACTTGGCACAGTTGTTGGCCTTAGTACAGCATACTAAATGGCTGAAAATTTAAAAAATCGGACAATAACCACGCCTACCTCCCATATAACGGTAATTTTCAGAAAAACGAAAACTGCGATATTTTAGTAACTACTGAAGATAATTCACTCAAAATTGATGTTTGCAATGAGTTTTAGACGAAAAATAAGAATATTACAAAATTTTGGCAAATGGGCGTAGCCACGCCCACTTATGGTTACATGTGTATATCTTGGTAACCGCTACACCAATTTCTTCCAAACTTGGCACAGTTGTTGGTCCTGGTACAGCATACCAACTGGCCGAATATTTCTAAAATCGGACAATAACCACGCCCACATCCCATATAACGGTAATTTAGAGAAATACAAAATCTTCGATAAATCAGTAAATATTGAAGCTAATTTATTCAAAATTGATGATTGCAACAATTCTTTACCAAGAAATACGTTTATGACAAAATTTTGGAAAATGGGCGTAGCACCGCCCACTTGTGATCACATATATGTATCTCGCTAACCGTTCTAGCAATTTGTACCAAGCTCGGTACGGTTATTGTGCTTGCCACATAAAAGCAAACCGTTGAAAATTGTTGAAATCGGACTAAAATTTAGGCCGCTTTTCATATAACGGTAAATTTCAGATATGCTTGAAATTTCAATATTTCGAAATTTAAGGACGCTAATTTACTTAAAATGTATACACCCCGGCTTATCATGTAGCGGTAGCTTTCGGAAAGGTGGAAAACATATATTTAATACTTGCGCCGGGTATTTAATGTTCGGCTCCGTCCGAACTTAGACTTTCTTACTTGTTTTAATATCACTTTCTTCTCTCGCCGAAAGAAAATATGCTAAAGCATTCTTCTTGCATATATTTCAATCAATGGGGTTCAAGAAACAAATACAATAAAAAAAAATAAATCAAGTATTTGAACAATTTTAGCCATAAAACGTTTATTTAGGCGAAAAAGTACCAAAAGTACTCCTTTTTTCATTGTCACTCTAAAATGTAATAAATGTTTTTTTTTTATAACTGAAATTTTCAAATAGCGTGTTCATATTAGAGGCAATGGACGTTGGCATCAAATATCTTTGAAGTTTCAAGAGTGTGTCACCAAAATTAAATTAAAAAGCAGGCAGCATGCGAATATCTGTCGCAGCTGTTTTGTACTTTTTGAAATTTTATGATTTTTTAATTTTAATAGTTTAGTATTGTGGAATAATAAATTAAGATACTTCAAAATGTTAAAATGAAACGGTGAAAATATTTTTTGGCCAAAGAAAAAAGGAATCTAGTGTAATAAAGCTAGTGTGCCACCAAATGAAAAAAATTACATTGAGTAAAAGATTTCTATGATTTGAGAAACTAAAATTCTATTTTAACGATTTTTATTTGCACACTCGAAATTCATTATCAAAAGCGCCGGCAAAAAGCACTGGCACCACACATTTCTCACAATATATGTAACAATTTTTTTTTTCTAATATTTTTCCGCCAATTTTTTATAAAGATATGGTTCATTCTACAACAAAAAACATGAAAATATAATTCCTAAACTTTGAGCAAAACTCACGAAAATTCAGCAAATACGCCAATATTTAATTACTTTTACATAACATGACTTTTAAAGGCGAGTTAACCTCTTAGATGACTGCGTGTGGTGCTACGAGGCGTATACTTTACATACGCAACTACAGGTACATGAGAACGAGTAGTTATTTTTACTTTTTCTAATATACGTAACTTTTGTCGAAAAATTTAACAACTCTTGAGATTTACTCATATCTACCGACTTTTTACTCTTCAGTTTTCTATGCCCAATTTTTGCCTTCTTTTAGTAGTCCAAATTTTATACCCACTTCTCTTTCAACTCTTAAATCACCCACTGTTTGTACAGTGTGCCAGGTACTGACTTCAGTCAGTAAAAAACACGGTTACCACAGAAAACGAAAGTGGAAACGAGCTAGGCGATTGGAATCGCTTACCCTTTCGCTTCAAGAAGGCATTATTTTAACATGGGCATGTCATTGGCCGTAAGCCCTTGCCCGCAGCATTACCTTCGAACGAAGGGAGAACTCATGCATAAAAAGAATCCAGAGAAGCGAACTAAGAATGCCTTAAAGAGGAACTAATGTAGTATGCCAAGGTAAGAACATAATTATAAATGTATATCAAATTGAAAACAAAAAATACAGATTGTCTTAAAAGATTAAAATTAGTTAAAATTTTTATAAATCAGTTTTTATACATACATACATATTGTATGTATATTTATATTTGTATTTAGGTATTTATATTTTACTTAAAAATCGGTATGTACATCTGTACATACATATTTAATCAAACTTAAAATTGTATTTCCTCACTCATTCACTTCACTTCAACTTCAACTTCGCTGTAAATTAAACAAAAGTAAAACATGATTTTTATGCAATGGAATTTCCACTGAAAGGAACGATAGGATAGAATTTTTGGGTATTCATTCTATATTTCAGATGACTACTGTGAAGCATTCTACTTTGCATTCCCCGTAATGAATCAAAGCAGCGAAATCAATAAAATACTTATTGTAGAACATTCTGCTATGTATTACCGACAATGCCTTAAAGAAGCGAAACAATTAGAAGACATTATAACGCATTGCTTTCCAGAACGCGTTACCACTAAAAGCGATTCCCGATTTTTTGCCGGGCACCCAAACGTATTTTCAGTTTTAGGGTAAGCGAAAATCTGTGCCCACTTTTTAAACATTCAAAAATTTATGTCCAACTTAAAAGCTTTTCGGCCCAGAAATTTTCTTCTGGGTTTGATCAGGTGTGATTATGAATGTCAATTCCACCTACAAACTTCAATTACTATTTGTATCACCTCTTCTTTTTCTTGGCATTCTTGTGCTAGAATGGCTTTTCGGAGCAAAATTGCAACCACTCATGTAGATACCGTGTAGAAACCTTCAGATGTCTCTCTCAAATGGGGAATAATAGTAACTACCGCGTCCCCTTCGGCAAGAATTGGAAGCCATTCAGAGCGTGATAGGAGGTGATGCCAAGTGTTCGATCTATAAAGTCATTCCTTCGCCATTTAGATGGACGATTTGAGGCCTCGCCTTATTGCTTTTCCCGTTATGTTAAAGTCTCCTTAGTATTATTTAAAATTTTCCAGAGCCAATTTTAGCTTATAATTTACACTTTCCCCCAATTTTTTTGTTATAAATTTTACCCCAATAAAACTAAATTTAGTCCATAATTTTTCACAGTAAAAAAGCGAGGCATTTAATAACATAAATATAGTAACACTCCAAAGTCTAGACATACGTACATACATAAACATAATTTTTAATGGAAACTCATAAATACGTCTGCACTCACTCACCTTTTTTTGAATTCACTATTTTCTTCAACTTAAAAAAAAAAAAGAAAACAACGAGAGAAAAACAACAAAACTCTAGCGACACTGAACAGAAAGAATGAACAGCGAAAAAAATTAAACCGAAAAAATAGCAAAAAGAAAAAAAGTTAAAACGAAAGTCGCAAGCCCGCAAACGGACCTAGGAATGGAAATATAAATAATAATTTTAAGAAAGTATTTTTAGAAGCATTGACGTGAGTTTATGAATTTCTGCTGTGGAGTGGTCTCTTTGTCGCCGTTTGCTTCTTTGGACGACAGAGGACAATTTTAAATAGACGTGTGCTCCGATATGCGCATACAACATACATACATATGTACATATGTATAGCTGTACAGCTAGCTATTCGTCTGCACGCGTACACATTTTCGCTGAAGCGCTGAAGTGTGGTGGCCTTTTCCGGCTTCTCGTGCTGCTGCAAAACATGCAACTAACCGCGAGGCAATGCTGATTCCTCAGTTCATTTATCTAATTATTAGCTTCCGTTGCAACACAGTTAATCACAAAACCATTGAGGGTGTGATCCTCAAAAACTAACTGTTCTTTAACACAAAACTTTCCTTTACTTTAAGTGTGAAAGAAATTAACACAACCTGGTTACTTGCTAGAAGTGTGGGTGGGTGGCTGACTGGTTTATTCACCCGAATAGAAAAAGTGTTGTGCACACTTAAACGCGCCGCGACGCACTGCACCCACATTCCAAAACTATTTCGAAATACCCACCGCAAACATTTTTCGGTTTTTCAAAATACGCAACGTTTTCAGTGTTGAATATTTGTGATTTTTGAAATAGACTATAGCCAATAGAAAATTAACAGCGGCAGCGAGAGCGAGATGGCAATACATTCGTGCAATATGCATAGATGCAAATGTATTGACACTGGGGTGTGGGCGCCAAAAAAAAGTATGTAAGATAAACAAGCGGAGCGCGCACGAGCAAGTGAATGGAAGAGAGAACGTCAGTGCACGAATACAGAGGCACATGCGGCGTGAAGACGAGTAAGGAAAAAAATCGTTAAGTAGAGCGCGCGAGAGCAGAGCCGTTCGACGGACCCAAGGATCGTGTATGTCACCGGTGTAACCAGATGATCACAAAAACCGAAAAGAAATTGATTTAAAAAAAAGGTCAGAAAGTGTTGTATCCTATGAAAAACTAAGTTAAAGAGAAGTCAGTAACTAAAAGACTTTTCACTAAACGGCAGAATAAAATATATGAGACTAAAAACGGCATCATTACCTTAGCTATTCAAAAACGAATTCGGTGTAGTATAAGAAAAACTAGAAAATTTTGCGTATAGAAATATGGAAACTAGTCTCATGGGACAGCAAACTAAAGAAAAATTATCGTTTTCTACGTCAGAGTACACTGGTATACACACGCATAGTTCAAAGCCAAGTTCTTCGTAATAATTTTTAGTATGACCACTACTTATTTTTATAAGTTAAATAATTTGGATATAAATGGGGCATTCTTTTTGAGAATTTTTTCCTAGTTTGTGCACGGCCGCACATAGGGGTATTTGAACGATTTAGGCGGCCGAAAACCAAATAGACAAAATTTTGAAGGAAACTTAACAAATTAGTCACATTCGATAGAGATAATTCCAAACAACATTTTCTAGTCCCCCTCACTTTTTTAACTTGCACAGCGAACGCTCACCGTTGACCGGAAACAGAATATTCAAACGCTGCTTATAAATAAATTTTCACTCTCTAAAAATATGGTGACGGTTAATATTTTAATTTCTGCATTGTATTCTTAAAAAGTAGTGATGCATCCGCATACAGAAGGTAATAATGCACTTAAGTGTTAATTTTTTTTTTATCATTTTATTAAGCAAAAGTTCAATTTAAATGTAACGAAAATAGCAATTTTCAACGAGTATTTTATTTTTTTTTTTTTTTTGTTGGATATTAAGGAATTTTGTTTGTATCCCCGGGAGAGATCGCGTTATTATTGTTTGTTCAATTGAAAGCTTGGAAATTTGGCTAATGTAGTGTGAAAAGATTGCCCGCAGAAAATGGCAGATAAGTGGTATTTATTGCGTGTAATCGGACCACGGCAACATGGAGTCTATCGATGTCAAACGTTAAGCAACTTTAGTTTCTTTGTTTTGATGGAAGTATTGGACGTTCTCCCCTTATATTAACTTTATTTTAAACATTTACTATTCTATATGTCAAAGCACGTCTTTCTAAATATTTCGAGTGGAAATATTCATAAAAATAATTTTGGCTGCATAAATCGGCCAAATACCTCTACGTGGGCCGATGAAATAAAAAATTATGAATTATTTTCTCGGAAGCTATGCGTTTAATCAAAAACGTACTTGATACACTTTTCAGTATTTTTGTTATTTTATTTTATATTTTTTTGTTCGCCATTTTGATTTCATGAAAATGATATTCAAAACTAGATGAAATGAGCTTTAGAATGCACTGTCGCACGATTTTTTATGAATGAATTTTGGTGAGTATGGGGTCTACCCTTCAAAAAGAATGCCCCGAATATATATTTATATTGATCTTCTCTAAACATACTGCCTCTTCCTTCAAATTTTTGCAATTGTTATATTTTCATGGGATTCATAAAAAATACGGGTAAATCAAATTAAATTGCACCAATTAGAGATGAATTTAAAAATTTGTTAATTTCGGTTTTTTATTAAAATTTAATAATATAATCATGGTCATGAAGGTTTTTTTTAGATATTCAAAAAAGATACTTGTTTCACAAAAAGATTTTATTTTAAATTTTTTGCGATTTAATATTCACTTTGCAGGTTTTTCACGAAAAATTTCTGGCAACACTTCCTATGCTGATGCTTCGATTTTTTTCTTAGTGAAAGTTTGTATGTAAATACCCAATAGGAAAAATTTTGTATCTCCATTATCAGCTGGAGCCAAGCGGGTAGGATGCGTGACCAATTCAAGATAGCTCAAACTCCAGTATACATACATATACATGCATACATATCTTCCATAAAAGGATTTACATAAAAAAATATATATAAAACTAACAATCGATCAAATTTAAGGATAAGTATCTGCGAGAACACCCAACATGTTGAAGAGAAAGGTTCAAAATAAATTGTGATTTACATCGGAATAAAGGCCTTATAAAATTATTTAACTTGCATCGTGGAAAAAATCAAAAAACTTCTATGCAGCGTTGGTAAGAAAGAACTTCATAACGTATGTCAGTCGTATAAGAAATGCGCAGAAAGCCTAAGGGGTGGCCAATTGTGATGTCATGAATTAAATAACACAAAAATGCTTGTTTCTATTCCTGCAGGGTATTTCTGTATAAATGTATGTACATATATATTAGAGGGCTGCATGAATTCATTCAAAACGGCTTATGAATTATTCATATACAAAACATATGAATGATTTTGGGGAAAATATTTTTTTTTATAATTTGAGTGAATACCTGTTCTGATATATGCGTCGACATTTAAATATTTAAACAAAGTCGAAATAAATTGAATTGAAATAAATGACAATTTTTTGTATGAATTTTCACAAATATTTTTCCTATGTACATACATATGTGCAAACATACATATGTATGTATGTATTGCTGCGCTCCTATTACAATACGAACAAACTTATTTGTAGAATAAACTTTTACCGAAATGAGTTTGAATGATTTGAATGTTTTTCATTCATTCATTCACATTCTTCCATTTGAAGGTAAAAAGTTTAAAACAAATTGTAAATTCATAACTTACAAAATTCCAAACGCTGAGTGTTTTGTATGTGACGTAAAATATTCAAATTTACTGTACCCTGTTTACCTACAAGTTTGAATGGAATCATGCAGCCCTCTAATTGTTTGTAGCTGTGCGCTATGTTGTGGGAATGAGGAGATTTCCGTTTCCGACCTGCAAGATCATAAACCATCACAACGCCACCAACACGAACTGTGGCGCTCCAGAATTTCCTCTTCGCGTCAGTAAATTTCTTTTCAGCTTTTAAATTTCTACTTTGTTTTGAACAAAGCTAATGGAAACTTGTGGCTAACAAACCACATAGTTAGCGAGGCATAAGTTATGAAAATGAAATCAAAGTATGTAAAAATAGTGCTAATAAAAATGACAAGCGTGGCAAGAGTAGCAAGCATCTGTGAGCGTATAAATGGGGGCAAATGGCAAATGCATAGGGAAGCACTTTGTGAGTACGAGGGAATTTTTTCTTTTTTTTTTTATAAAATTAAAAGATTACATACTCGTATTTTATTGAATAAAAAAAAATTTATAAAAATGGAAGAGCTTTATGTATGCATGTATGTATGTACGTATATTAGACTGCATTGGGGGTCAAGGTTCTTGGTGCTGTTATCACACGTGATGCAGTGCTCTGGATCAGGGGCTGTCGATGGCTCAAGACCGACCATACGTGGCGAAGAGTCACACCCTGCGAGAGGTGCCCCTGCTTTTTACTGAATATGGCGGATCTAGAGAGAACAACTCGATAAAATCCGTAAGTCCAGGTGTTAATCGGACCGTGCCTGCGGACTGAATGGCACTACGTTAGTGTGTCTTTTTACGGTGTACTCCAGTCACGTGGCGCCGTCTGGTTTTATTTAGTCTTTCCGGGGTACCGGGGCTCTGCCTCGGATGACCTCTCTCTTCCCCCTTACTCGTGGGATTCTATGGAAGAAAAACAAATTAATAAAAAAAACAATAAAAGCTCTGTGCCCTCTAACAGTGGGCAACAGTCAGCAGTCTCAGAGGTGCACGCGATGCCCAAAGAGATTGCTGAACAAATGGCGATTGCGGCGGACGAACTGGGTGCAAATCCAAACGGCCAAGGCGCTCAACCCTCTCGGGACGCTGTAATGGACGAAATGGACTTTGATCCAAACGGCCTTCTCAGCAACCCGGTGGCCATGGATGTCGATACTGCCAAAATGGACTCTGGTTCAAATGGCAACGACATCCAAATACCCACAGACGAGGAGGAGGCGCTCTTATCGTCACAGCAGGAGGAAGCTAGTACTCCTAAAAGAAAACTCTCTGGAGCAGGTAAAAAGCGCTACAAATTCTACCTCTCCAGAGGTGTCAGCGAAAGCGAGGCCAAACGGCTAGCCACTATTCCGATGGCAAAAGGAAAAGCCGAACTGGCTTTGCTGGCTGGCACAAAGCTTAAGAGGAACCGATCGGTCAACCTCACATCTTCCCCGGTGGAGAACTCTCCCAAACGGAAACCAGGTCCAGCTGACAAAAGGGCCCATATGGGACCAAAGGTACCTAGTGTTAAGGCAACTTTTGCCGATGTCACAAAGGCGCCGACCTGTCAGGCGGACACTGGTAATGGGGTTAAGTTAGGGTTACTCCCCAAAGGGTACCCTAAGGCACTTTGGTCCTTAGACCAATTACAGGCCATTCAGACGGCCATCCTGGAGGAGGTGAGGCGGCAGCGAAAGGGCTCTGTGAAGCCCAAGTTTAGCGGTTGCACCTTCCGTCCGGGATGGATGTCCATTGGCTGCGGAGACGCTATAACGCTGGAATGGCTGCGCAAGGTATCCCAAACCCTGAAGCCTTGGAAGGGCGCGGAAATTGTGGCAATGAATGCCACTGACGTGCCCAAGCCCAGTGTGTACGTTGGGTACTTTCCGGAGCCATCAACCACTCCAGTGGACAGTATCCTTGGCCTTGTCGAGGGTCAGAACGAAGGGCTGCGGGTAGGTAGCTGGAGGGTGCTCAACAGGGTACAGAAGGGACCCACCACTGAGCTCACTCTAGCGGTTGACCCGCACTCAGCGGAGACACTCGACAGGCTGGGATACTTAGTCAATTATGGATATGGCAGGGTGCGCATCCATAAAAAAGGGAAGACGACTGAGTCGTCAGACCCGAAGGGTGCACAGCCTGCTATAGCCAGTTCCTCCTCCACTGCACAAAGTGCGTGCTTCAAAGAGGGACCTTGCGGTTCCAAGGACGTACCCAAGGGACTGCAAAGGTTACCTTCAGAGCAGTCAGGGGCAGCGGAGAAGGAAAAAGCACCTGTCCAGGAGTCCATAGAGCGGCCCTGCTGCTCAGAAGACACTCCTGGCACGGAAAAGAGGGTACCTTCCAGCCCAGAGAGATCAAAGGCCCCTTTCGCCCAAAATCCCTTCCGTCCTCCGCTAAATGCGAATCGGAGACAAGGTCGAGGGGAGATTTCAATGGAGGAGAAGACCCTGATGGCCACCAATAGGGGGAAAAAGATGGCCAAGCGGGCTTCAAGGCCGAAAAATGGCAAACCCCCAAGCGATAGGCCTAGGCACATCAAGTGCCTGCAAGTGAACCTCCATCATGCAAAGGCGGCCTCTTGGATGTCGCATTCATCCAAGAACCGTGGGTTTTCGCCGGGGCTATTAAAGGCCTAAACGACTGTGATGGTAAGATAATCTACGATACCACACACTGCAGGCCCAGAGCGGCCATATTACTACGTAATAACATGACTTTTGTTCCCATTTCAGAGTTGACACAACAGGACTTAGCTGCTGTATGGACTAAAGTGCCCACTCAAATGGGAGAACAAGAGGTCGTTCTCGCTTCAGCTTACCTCCCAGGCGACAGCTGTGAGATGCCCACAAGGGAAGTAATAGCCCTAGAGGAGTACTGCAGAAGGAGAAAGCTGAAACTAATAATGAGCTGTGACGCCAATGCCCATCACTGTGTTTGGGGCAGCTCGGACACCAATTCTAGAGGTGAGTCATTTCTTGAATTTATCACTAAGAACAACTTATTTATTCTTAACCGGGGTAATGAGCCGACCTTTGTCAATGCTATAAGAGGGGAGGTTCTAGACTTGACAATTTCCTCAACTAGCTTGTCGACCTTTATCTCAAACTGGCATGTCTCAAATGAGGTATCTATGTCGGACCACCGGCATATTCGATTCGATATAGAAGCCCAAAGAGTAACAAACCATGTTTACAGAAATCCCAGAAAAACAAACTGGGAACTCTTTCGCCTCCACATAGAGCGGGAAGTGAATGGTTCTACCGCACCAATTTCATCCGTCTATGAACTTGAGGACGAGGTGAGAAAGTTCCAAGATGTTCTTAAACAAGGTTTTGAAGAGAGCTGCCCACTGAGAACCAAGAAGTCTCAAAGGGATGTCCCTTGGTGGAGCGATTCTCTCGGAAAACTAAGGAAAAGAGCCAGGAAACTTTTCAATAGGGCAAAGTCAACAGGTGACTGGACCGCCTACAAGTCAGCCCTAACCGCTTACAACTGTGAGCTCAGAAGGTCTAAAAGGGCTACGTGGCGTGAGCACTGCGGAAGTATTTCCTCTCTTCCAGAGGTGCATCGCCTTCAGAAGGCCCTTAAACTAGATCATCCGAAAGTCCTATGCACTTTGAAAAGACCAGATGGTACCTACACTGGCACCCCGGAAGAAACCAGCAGGCTTCTGCTAGAAACCCACTTCCCGGGATGTATTCCACAAGGCACATGTCCTTCGACAAACACGGCGAACGCTGTGTGCGCAAACAGGAGGACTAGAGGCCTAGCAGGAAGAATCGTCAGTGTGGAAAAGATATCGTGGGCCATTTCAACCTTTAGTGCATATAAATCCCCTGGTCCAGATGGTATCTTCCCATGCCTGCTGCAGCAGAGCTTGGGCTTAATATCAGGGCCACTAGTCAGATTGCTGAGAGCAAGTCTCTTACTTGCTCACATACCAACAACATGGAGTGAAGTCAAAGTGGTCTTTATACCCAAAGTGGGGAAAAACTCAGCACAACTCCCAAAGGCGTACAGGCCAATTAGCCTCAGTTCCTTTCTAGTAAAGACACTAGAAAAACTTATTGACTTTCACATAAGGGATAACTTTCTCAGGAATAAGCCTCTGTGTCAGAGTCAGCACGCATACCAGGCAGGCAAATCTACTATTACTGCAATACATAGCCTAACTCAAGTCATTGAAAAGGCATTGCGGTATAAACAGATAGCTTTGTGTGCATTCCTGGACATATCAGGTGCTTTCGACAATACGTCTTATGAAGCAATATCGACAGCTATGATACGAAAGGATATTCCTGTCCTTCTAACGGATTGGATCATAAGCATGTTGAGGTCCAGAACCATAATAGCGGAACTAGGAGACGACAGGCAAGCAGTAAATGCCACCCGTGGCTGTCCTCAAGGGGGAGTCTTATCGCCCCTACTTTGGACACTGGTTGTTGACGAACTTCTTGAAAAGCTAAATGGCAATGGATTCAAGGCATATGGATATGCAGATGACCTAGTCATCTACGTTGTCGGCTGGCATGAGGACACAATTTGTTCCAGATTGCAAGCTGCGCTCAGTCTAACGGAAGACTGGTGTGCTTCAAAGGGATTGTCAATAAACCCGCAGAAGTCCACCGTTGTCCCATTTACCAATAGAAGGAAAGTCAACTTGACTAAACCCACTTTGGCAGGGACAGAAATTGAGTTCTCAGAAGAGGCGAAGTATCTAGGGGTAACTCTGGACAAAAGGCTCAATTGGAACTCACATCTCCTTAACATTACCAACAAGGCTACAAGGGCGTTTTATGCCTGCCAGAGACTCCATGGTAAAACTTGGGGAATATCACCCAAACTAACGTATTGGTCTTTCAATACGGTCGTGAAACCTGTTGTCACATATGCGGCACTGGCCTGGTGGCCAAAAGCAAAGAAAGCAAGTGCGTGTGCCACCTTGAGCAAGCTACACCGCTTGATCTGTGTGGCCATCACAGGAGCTATGCGCACCTGTCCAACGGATGCCCTCGGTATAATTACAGGCATTCCTCCTCTATCTATTCTGATAGAAAAGGAGGCCTGCTGGAGCTCCATACGGCTGCCCAATGTAATCAGCATGAAGAGTGGAGATCTTTGGGGTCACTTGGAGGTTCTCAAGCCTTTTCTGGATGATCCCGCTATCAAGCTCACAGATATCATGCTACCGAGATTATCCTTTGATAAGCCCTACAAGGTCAGAATTCCTGAAAGGGACTGCTGTAAAGCGATAATATCTATGATTGACAAAGGGTCCCAAGTATGGTATACCGATGGATCAAAGATGGAAGACGGGAGTACTGGGGCAGGCGTGCTTGGACCAAGGTTCCAGAAAAGTCTGCCAATGGGCTCATACCCAACCATATTCCAGGCGGAGATCTTCGCAATCGAAGTCTGTGTTCGAGAATGTCTTCGGAGAAGGACAAACGGGGCCAGAATAAATATTATGTCGGATAGCCAGGCAGCATCAAGGGCCTTAGACTCATTTAAAACGACATCTAGGCTTGTGGACAGTTGTAAAACTCTTCTGAATAGCCTAGGAGCCCATAATAGAGTTACGCTGTGGTGGGTCCCTGGGCATGAAGGGTTTGAAGGCAACGAAAGGGCTGACTATCTCGCAAAACGTGGGGCCCAAACGCGAATGCATGGTCCCGAGCCTTTCTGTGGTACATCTATAGGATACACTGCAGAACTACTTAGGAGTTGGGAGGAATCTCAGATTGCTGCCCACTGGCGTAAGTCAAAGGGAATGAGACAATCAAAGAAATTCATAACTCCTTCCAAGAGGAACTCAGAAAGACTCCGTGAACTCAGCCGGGAGGGTCTTAGGACTATTACAGGCTACCTGACAGGACACTGCAAGTTAAGGTACCATCTAAACAAAATGGGGCTTTCTGTAGAGACGGACTGCAGGCTCAAAAAGCTCAAAAGCTTAGTGTGCGATGAGGAAGTGTATATAAAAATCTAATATTAAAACCCTTAATTATACCCGAGCGCACTTGTGCACAAGGGTATATTAATTTTGTTCACATAACGGTTGTTTGTAACAGCCAAAACGAATCGAGATAGATATAGACAAATGTATACATAAATGATCAGGATGAAAAAAGAAATCGATTAAGCCATGTCTGTCTGTCCGTCCGTCTGTCCGTCTGTCCGTGTACACGATAACTCGAGAAAAAATTGAGATATCTCAACGAAATTTGGTATGTCGATTTCCCTTAATCCAAGGTAGGTTGGTATTGAAAATGGGCGAAATCGGACTGTAACCACGCCTACTTCCCATATAACGGTAATTTCCAGAAATACGAAAACTGCGATAGTTTAGTAACTACTGAAGATAATTCACTGAAAATTGATATTTACAATAATTTTTAGACAAAAAATAAGAATATTATAAATTTTTGGAAAATGGGCGTAGCCACGCCCACTTATGGTTACATGTGAATATCTTGGTAACCGCTGCATCAATTTCTTCCAAACTTGGCACAGTTGTTGGCCTTGATACAGCATACTAAATGGCCGAAAATTTTAAAAATCGGACAATAACCACGCCCACATTCCCATATAACGGTAATTTTCGGAAATACGAAAACTGCGATATTTTAGTAACTACTGAAGATAATTCACTCAAAATTGATATTTACAACAATTTTTAGACGAAAAATAAGAATATTATAAATTTTTGGAAAATGGGCGTAGCGACGCCCACTTATGGTTACATGTGAATATCTTGGTAAACGCTACACCAATTTCTTTCAAACTTGGCACAATTGGTGACCTTGACATAACCTACGAAATGGCCGAAAAGTTTTAAAATCGGACGATAACCACGCCCACATCCCATATAACGGTAATTTAGAGAAATACAAAATCTTCGATAAATCAGTAAATATTGAAGCTAATTTATTCAAAATTGATGCTTGCAACAATTCCTTACCAAGAAATACGTTTATGGTAAAATTTTGGAAAAAGGGCGTGGTACCGCCCACTTATGATCACATATATGTATATCGGTAACCGTTCTACCAATTTGTACCAAACTCGGTATTTTTATTGTCTTTGCCACATAAAAGCAAAACGTTGAAAATTATTGGAATGGGACTAAAATTACGGCCGCTTTT
>NW_023458559.1:55137182-55147974 GCF_013731165.1 Rhagoletis pomonella
ATATATTTAATACGTGCGCCGGGTATTTAACGTTCGGCTCCGCCCGAACTTAGACTTTCTTACTTGTTTTTATGTTGAAATTAAAAAATATTTAGAGGTCGCCAAAGCGCTCAAAGTTTTCCATATAAGTACATATTTTATATGGGAAAAAAACAAATTTTTGTAGAAATGGTACAGATTTCTTGAAAATTAATATTATATTAATATTAAAATTAATATTTATATAATTATAGAAATCGGTTAACGTGGTCCAAGGTTATGCGGTAACATACATAAAAAAAAAAATAAGTAAAGAAAAAACGAGTAAGAAAGTCTAAGTTGGGTCGGAGCCGAACATTAAATACCCGGCGCAAGTATTAAATATATGCTTTTTCACCTTTCCGAAAGCTACCGCTACATCGTAAGCCGGGGTGTATAAATTTTGAGTAAATTAGCGTCCTTAAACTTCGAAATATTCCAGTTTCAAGCATTTCTGAAATTTACCGTTATATGAAAAGCGGCCGTAATTTTAGTCTGATTTCAAAAATTTTCAACGTTTTGCTTTCATGTAGCAAGCACAATAACCATACCGAGTTTGGTACAAATTGGTAGAACGGTTACCGAGATACATATATGTGATAATAAGTTGGCGGTGCCACGCCCATTTTCCAAAATTTTATCATAAACGTATTTCTTGGTAAAGAATGGTTGCAAGCATTTATTTTGAATAAATTAGCTTCGATATTTACTACTTTATCGAAGATTTTGTATTTCTCTAAATTACCGTTATATGGGATGTGGGCGTGGTAATTGTCCGATTTTTTAAATTTTCGGCCATTTAGTATGTTGTACCAAGGCCAACAACTGTGCCGCGGTTACCAAGATTTACACATGTAACCATAAGCGGGCGTGACTACGCCCATTTTCCAAAAATTTATAATAGTCTTATTTTTTCGTCTACAAATTATTGTAAATATCAATTTTCAGTGAATTATCTTCAGTAGTTACTAAACTATCGCAGTTTTCGTATTTCTGGAAATTACCGTTATATGGGAAGTGGGCGTGGTTACAGTCCGATTTCGCCCATTTTCAATACCAACCTACCTTGGATAAATGGAAACCTAAATACCAAATTTCGTTGAGATATCTCAATTTTTGCTCGAATTATCGTGTACACGGACGGACGGACAGACGGACGGACAGACAGACATGGCTTAATCATTTATGTATACATTTTTCTATATCTATCTCTACTCGTTTTGCCTGTTACAAACCACCGTTATGTGAACAAAATTAATATACCCTTGTGCACAAGTACGCTCGGGTATATTAAAAAAAATATTCCGACGAATTGAAAACCTTCTCGTGAAGTCGGTTCAAATGGGGTATCATTTTTTCGGCATAGAACTATCCTATGGGTGAAAGCATTAAAATTCCGACTTTACGTTTTCACATGTCTCTTTGGATCACCCAATGAACATATGTATACAGTTTTGCGGTATAAAGCAATCCTAGGATGCTTAAAAATCTGAATATTTCTTTATTCTAAAAACAACATGCATTGCTATTGGTAGTTAACTTTAATTTGGTTTTTGGGCAAGATCCTACTCTACTCAATACGCCATGCGTTAAAGCAATCCTCTTGCTAGGGTCTGACCTTGACACTTATTTATTGTTATTGCGAACGCTACAATAATTTTGAATTGGCGACGTTTAAATACAAAAGCAAGTGTTGATTCGCTGGGCTGTTAATTTATGTGAGATAGTATAATTCGAATCACATGTTCAAAGTCCATTAACTAACCCTTTAGATGTACATAAATATTTGTATTGCGGCATCCACACAATTGCATTGTAATTCTTTAACTATTAGGCGAGACCATTAACTAACCCTTCATATGTACATATTTAGGTTGTGGATTAACATCACAACTGCTCTAGCTTTTAGTATCAAGTCATGAGGTGCAACTCCCCTACTTCAAATTGCTCCTGTGGATATTCAGAAACGACAGTAGATATCAACGCCATTTCTACTCCAGACAACATATTAACCATTTCAATCGGCTAAAACTCGCAAAATAATCTCTTGTGGCACTAATCTTAATTTTTCAGTATGGGGAGAGTTCTCGCCCTTCTGTAACCCGCAAGAGAAAACTAAAATAACCAGATTCTCTGAAACGCATATTTATCGAGAGTTTAAAATACCTTACGCTTCCCTCAGTTCGCTCGTCACTTTCAGCATTTTAAAACCATACAAAATTGAAAATAGAGAAATGAAATTGTTCAAAATTGGTGAAAATGAGAATGCGTGTGTGAGATTCAGTTTTACATTTTAAAATTGCTCAATGTAAAAATTTTAAAATCTTTCGACGCAAATATTTTGAAAATGTTTCATGAATGAATGAATGAATCTTAAATTTAAAAAGTTTGTGCAAAGTTTGGAGCACTTTGATTTGATATATAATTTGTCTCTTTACGACTTGTAGACCGCTGGCAATAAGCGCCTTGTTTCAGAATAATATATATATATATATTGCTTAAAATTATGTGGGGACTTATAATCAGGGCTGCCAACTTGGCTCAAACCGTGCCATTTCTGGCCCTATTTTACATCAAATGGCACTTAATTTGTCAATTTGGCTCCTAGTGCTAAAATGGCACTTTTCAAAAATTGTAATATTTCAATACATTTTTGTGAAATCCTTAGCGTGTACTTTATTTACTCAACTAAAATTTTTTAATTTTTAAAGATTATTCAACTGGTTTATCTTATTTTGGCATTGCACGTTTGTTTTAGAAATGTGATTCTTATTTTATTGCTAAATGCGAAGGATTAAAAAGGATGGCACCATTTTTGCAACTTTTTTATCCTCAATATGGCACCTCATAGCTAAGGATAGTTGGCAGTCCTGCTTATAATACGATGAAATGCATCATAATAAACCAAAAAGGCAATTTCAGATTTTTACTTAGTTACGGCTTTTTGTATTTCAGCGACGATGTGAGATAGGGTATTTCTATATTAAGGTAACGATATGTACTTTTATATAATTGTGCATACATACATACATACCAAATCATAGATCTTTAATTCAAAAAATCATTCCCCTAAAAAACTGTACAAAACCAATTATTTTCAGCTAATTTACCATCCGCTCCCGTTGAAGCATCAACAAATGCAGATGTCTTTTTTTTCTCTAAATGCTCTGTGTCTTCCGTAGTTTGTAGCCATTTCTAACGCCAACATGAATGTTTAGAAAACTAAATTATTTTTAACTAAGAAAATGTAAACAAAGCAATATTCTACAAACAATGAAATGGCCATTGTGGCGCTGTTCGATGTTCACCGAATTACTTAGACGAAAAACCAAAGAGTTCTACGTCTGTGGCTCCACTGCCTGTGCGTGTGTGTGCGTGCGCGTGGGCAAAGGGTAGTCAGAGAAAATGGGGCCATTAAGTGATAAACCGTTATGCATTTGGATAGAAAACAGAAGCACTCACTGACTGCAACAAATTTTAGAGGTGCTTGAGGTAGATGGCTGCTTGTTTCCATGGCGGTAATAACTGCTTGCGTTGCTGCTACAAAAACACCCCACCACTACACCCACCATGCGAAAGTTGCGTATTGGGTTGAAATTGGCTGATTCGTCAATGGCTACTTTCTATAAGCAAATGCGAATGTATGTATGTATATGTCTAACAGACACAAATTCATACACATACTTTACGTATAGACATATGTATGACCGATTGTGTGTTTTCCAATTGGATAAACAGAAAACTCAAAATCATTTGATTTTCTGGCTTTTCAACCGGGAAACTTGCTCTGCTGCTCTGTTATTCTTGCAATAATTTTCTAGTGAATTTAATAAATATGTACATATGTACATATGTATGGCGTACATCCAAGTGAAAAATTTACAAGGTGAGAAAATTCATGTGGGACCATTAAAATAGACCAAAGTATACAAATAGTAAGCTTAAAATGTTTGGGAATACTAATTTTTTCCAAGAATTTAATTGTTTGGAAATTTATTGAAACGCAGCACTCCTTCCTTTTGGTTGTACATAAATGTGTGCGAGCATGTTTGGTCTCCTTTTCCTTCTCTTTTTAAAATAATATATACCAATCCGTCTTGAAGAAAGCATAAATCTTTGATCAAAAGCAGCGGCAATTATTGATTGGATTATTGCGCTCAAGTAGTCGCGAATCAAGGGACGGAGAAATACGTGATATACCGGCAATGCGAGTTAAGTTTAATTAGTTTTATTTTTACATATTTACATGGTCTTTAAGAAGGCAACGAAGCAATTCAAAGTATTCAAAGACATCTAGACACAACTTTCTTGTGAGCACACCAACTCTATGCCCTATGTGCATCAAAGGGTTAATATAGGTAATAATAATATTTTGGCGCTCATACATTTGCTAAGTGTTTGGCCGAGATTCTGCTCCAATTTATCTTATGCGTCCGCATGTTGTTACACAAATAGAGATACCTACAATTTTCCGCCGCCTCCGAACGGCAAATGGATTTTTTCGGGAAGCCTTTTCAAGGCAGAAATATATTCGGAGGTTTGCCATGGCCTGCCTAAAGGCAACCGTTGTTTGAAAAAACCCGTTTCTAATTTAGATGATGTTCAAACCTGCGAAGGAACCCAGGACCTACGGAGTGGTAGTACTCACCTCTAACCATTCAGCCATAGCTAGCGGTAATATTTAATCCTAGTCTACATAAGAGGTGTCTGAGAGGATCTAAAGTATAAGTTATAAGGGTCGTCTTCGCTTACAGACGGAGTATTTATTCAAATCTGAACTGGACGTTATACCCTGAAGTGCGCAAGTGTCCCCATGAAATAAAGTTACTATGTAGTTCTGAGATAGTATCTAACAGAACAAGACTTGGACTGGTTGCTTTGTTATGCGATGAGGGGGCCCTGGATACTTAAAACCTCCGATTTCTATTGGAAGACGAAGTGTAAGAAAATTAAAATCAACGTGCACGAACAAAGTATTGCGGTGTTGTTGTTTAAGCAACATCGGCTCACGGATCGCTCGGCAACAACAATCGTCAACGGACAAGAGTTTTCGTTTAGTTTATCTCTGAACTGTCTACACTGTAATGCTTATGGGGTTACAACTGTCCACCGCCAATGACACCTCCATTATAAAGTAGACAGTTGAAGCCGTGGTTCGGAGATTAAGCGGGAACTACTGTTGTGGAAAAAGGAACGCATCTTGGCCTATTTTTGGGCTAGAGAAATCTCCTGCAGGGTTGTGATAGACAGACGATATATGTATCAGGGCTGCAAACCGCTTTTGAACCGAACCGGTTTTAGAACCGAACCGTCGCTTTTTTTTGGGGCTTCCAACCGAACCACGAACCGAACCGTTGTTATTTTTAAATGCCAAAACCGAACCGAAAACCACTGCAACAAAAAAAATCCAATATAGCATTTTTAAAGTTTTGTAATGCACACTCAATGCGAATTTTAAGATAATTCAAACTTGTACTGAACATAATACACTAAAATTGCATGAGTTATAAAACTGCATATTCGGATTTTTTAGTTCTGATTAAAAAAATTGACATTTGTTGTTTTTTTAAGTTTTAAATTTTGATTTATATGGTTGTTGTTTTATGAAGAGCTATAATTTTATAAAAAAAACTAATGAACATTAAACCAACAAAAGAAAAATAGGTAAATGTCGCGCTCATATTATTTTGACCATAGGTATACTTGTACATGTATGAAGTTAAGGCCTAGTTTAAGATTTTGAGTTTCAACTCAAAACTCTGACCGGTTTTGTCTACACGTTTAGGCTCAAGACTTGTCCAAACTTTAAACCAGTTTATTAAAATCTTTCTAATTTCGCCTTGACTTTAAATAATTTTTTGGTTAAGGGTAGTACGCATTTTCTTCCATGCAAAAAAAAAATCCCAAGTAGTTTGTATGGAAGAAAATCCGTGAAAATTTGTCAAAAATCCACGAAAAACGAAAAAATGTTCCTAGAAATTTTTATAAAAGTTTGCAATTTAGATAAAACTTTGCAGAATTTTCATAATTTTTGAACAAAGTTTGAAACCTGGATTTATATGGTTAAAACAAGAAACATTAAAAAACAAAATAAAAACGGTCAAAACTTGTTTGTCGCCTATTTAGCCCTATCCTCTCACTGTGTTATTCAAGTTGAATCTTAAAGCGAATACGTCGGAGTGACCGCACAAAAGGTATCTCTATTTCTGCAGTGATTCTAGGCTACACACGGATTCGTTATCGCATCTTACACATAGTCTGCTCACGATGTGTGCACGGGAACGCAGGTATAGAAGTACATCTGTAACGAAAGCCTTCGGTTCCTAAAAGAACTAAAAAAACTGCTCACGCGAATATCGTGAAGCAATCCAATGGCGGAAATCAAGCCAAAGAATTACAATTGTAACTCGAAGGATCTCTGAATGATTTCAGAAATAGTTGTAGTCAGGAATCTCAAGGCATATATAGATACATAAGTGAACTATTTAAAAAAATACTGCAAGCTAAAATATTATGGAGGGGAGGGGGAACCGTAAAGCATTTCCAGCGAGGCGGTGTCCTCTGCCCGCTCCTGTTTAATATCTACATTTCGAAACTGCCCCAACCATTGCCTCGTTCGTTGACGACTTCTCTACAATGACGTCGGGCAATGGAATTGATGACCTACCTAGACACGTCAAAGGGATCTCAACGACTTGATCTGGGACTGTACAGATTGGCAATCAACGACATCCATAGGAAGACTATTACCACCGACACAGACTTCCGCCTTGTGAATACCGTCATTAGACTCCAATCACCAGCTGTGGACGACAGTGAGCTTCAACTCGCATAACTCCGGTCCAGTTACGGTCTGGTTATTTTAGCCATCGTCTCAACTACTACCTATCCAGACTCGACCCAGACATACCCAATGAATGTCCAGCATGCAGAGATTCCCTCCATTTCTACGCATGCCCACTCAACCCAACTCAACTAACACCCCCGTCCCTCTGATCTGACCCCGGGAAGACGGACGTTTCCTGGTCCTACCATTAGTTGAGCTTGACGACAACAATTGAAATGGCATACCATATAGCATGGCTAAGTAAACCGCTACAACAACAAAATTCATGGTATTATAAACTATGCGCCGCGCACTCATGCTCCCAACCGAGCATTACAAAGTTTATTGAGACGCACCCAGATCAGTGAGTCTATTTAGAATTGTCGTCAAGTTTATCAGACATTGAGTCGATGAAATGAGCTGTTTTAGCAGGGTCGAACCAATACGAAAAGTTGCTAAGCAGGGCTTTCAGACCAAGAACTAGTTTCAGTTTTTGTCTAAAAGTGCAACCCTATGGTAACACTGCAACATTTTTGAATTGAATGGCACCGCTGTGAATTATAATTTCGTCCAAATAAAAAATGCTTGAAATGTTTTATATGGAAAAATGCATCCCCGCCAAAAAAAAGTCAAAAATCTTTGCGAATTTTAAGATTTGTAATTCAAACTTGCACTTATCATATTGCATTTAAGTTGATTTTTTGTTGTTTTTTTTTGTATAATATGTATTTATTTATTAAATCTTTTTTCGCAACTAACAATAAGTTTTCAAAACTTACAAACTACCATTAAATTTTTAACTTCTGCAGCAATGCTTAGATATTTTTCTATTTTTTTTTACATGCACATACATAAACTAATCTGTACCGAATTTGATATACACATTTCACCTGACGTTCTTAAATACTGTCTTGAAAATTTTTAAAATCGGACAAAAACCACGCCCTCTAGAAGTATCGCTAACATTGAGTTTTCAAAAACTCTCGTTTTTTACTTATAACTCTTTAAGCATTTGAGAAAAATTAATCACACAGTAATTTAATATTTCCTTATTGTAGTTCAAACAATTTGAAGTATAACTTATTTTTGTGCGGCTGTCGGTATGGACAAGATTCCGAGCAGCAGGTCGCTGGATATCGTGCTGGGCAGACGGTCTGAAAGGACAAGTTTCCGAGCCGCACAAACACTGGTGTTGGGTATTCGGTCTGAAGGACGGGTTCCAGAGCCGAAATTGATATATTGCGGATATCGAAATTTATTATATTGCGTATCATTTGATAATATCGGAAAAATCCTTTCTTTTTAGCCGTCTTGCATATCTCGGGCTAAGAAGATCTCTCGCTAGTCGATTTGGGTGGTTCATTAACCGTGCCCAACATGGTTTAATCATCATATTAAAAAGCAACATCTTGTTATCTAGGCTTAATTTAGATTTGTGTCCTATAACCCATTGAAGGCTTGCTTGGTTTAGTTTCACTTGAGAAATTTTGTTTTCCATATGCTTTTTCCAGGTAAGTTTCCTATCTAGTGTCATCCCAAGGTACTTGACACTATCTTTTTGTGGTGTAGCTTTGCTTTTTATTTTTAGTGGTGGACAAGTTTCTTTGTTCAAAGTAAATAAAAAGTTGAATGAGCTATAAAACTGCATACTCGGATTTTTTAGATCAGATTAAAAAGTTTGAAACTATAATGACATTTTGTTGAAGTTTGTAGATTTTTTCTACACCTTTTCCAAGAGTACTTCAGAAAGCATCAAATGTACTTCAGAATAGTCATTTGTACTTCAGAAATAGTAAAATGTACTTCAGAATAGTAAATTGTACTTCAGAAGACGAAAGTTACTACATACATATTGTAATTATTTAAATGGTATATAAAATAGTATTTTTAAATATGTTTATTTTTTTAATATATTTTCCATAGAAGCAGTTTGTTCGCAATGTCTACTATATATTTATGAATGAAACAATTAAACTGCCAGGTCGTATAAAGATAGTGCATCTGCATGGATGAAAACTGGTATAATGTTGAATCGCTATGCCACAATCGCCACCAACAACTGTCGCTTTTCCCTCGTCAACGCCCGGACCAAATAATAATGTCGCTTGTACATACTCCATGTAGTAAATGCTTGCACGGTAAAATTCGGACTATGAACAAATATATAGCCTTCCGCTTTATGCTGATATGGCAAACTACGTACTTTACATTAATTTTACTTGTTAATATTAACATTTTCTTATTGAAAAAATAATCAAGTTCAACATCTTGTAATTTTCATTCGATTGTGATTTATCGCACCTAAGGCAATTATTATTTTTTTTTTAAATAATTAAACTGAATAAGAAGATCTAAGAAATGGAGGTGCAAGATAAATGCGTGATTTGCCAAATCAGCATGAAGCGGAAGACTATAGTCCGCATTTTACCGTGCAAACATTTGTTACGTGCGTTATGTTCAAGGGAGATTGTGGAATCTGGGTCTTGTCCGATTTGCAGACAAGTTATTACTGGTAATGTATTTTTTACTGTAAAACCACAAATTATTTTAAAATATAAATGTGGTTTTAAATTTATATGTTTATGTAGAAACTGAAGCGGTTCAGCGCAAAAAATATAAAGCCTACACGAGCCAGGACAGGAGCAGAATTGTAGAAGCTGCAAATAGGAACGAGGACTGGGTAGGATTGGCAGGATCATTGGGCGTAAACTACAAAACGGCCTATACATGGGTGACGTCCGGAAGAGACAACTCGCTCCAAAGGGGAGGAAGAAAAGCGAAGTACCTTACAGACGGGGAATTGGACAGTGTAATAAAATGGGTAGAAGAGGACTGCACGGTAACGCTAAAGAAATTAAAGACTAAAGTTCGGAATGCTTTCCAAAAAGATGTCTCAACCTCCGCAATTGGAAATCATTTGCAAGGTAGACTGTATACAATTAAAAGTGTACACCACCAGCCAGCAACCATTAACAGTGCCGTTAACAAGGCCAAGCGCGCGAAATACGTAACAACGTTGAATTCATATATACAAGCCGGAAAGCAAGTGATATATATCGATGAAACAAACTTCAATTTGTTCTGTCGTCGTAAACGGGGTCGCGCTCGCTCTGGATGTAGAGCAGTTCAAATACTACCAGCTGCGCGAGGACCAAACATTCACCTGATTGGAGCTATTGCCACTTGCGGAGTAGTAGCGATGGAGCGCCGTCGCGGATCCTTTAAAGCTTCGGACGCATGTCAGTGGATCCATACAGTGCTACAGAAGTGGGTTGACTTGGGTAACAACCTCGGGGATCTGGTTGTTGTATGCGATAACGCTCCGTGCCACTCCCACTTAGAAAGTCCAATCAACAACTTTAGCGCGACAGACAAAGCAACGCTCCTACGTCTTGGACCATATTCGCCAATGTTGAATCCAATTGAGAATATTTGGTCTAAAATTAAAACGTATTGTGGCGAATACTGCGGCAACACAAAGCGAACAACGAGAAATAGGCAGAATGTTCGAAGAATGACGTAGAATGTTCCACAAAGAGAAACGTCAAGTTGGATGAACACTGCGAACAGCGAGAGAAAGAGAATGAGCGATAAACTTCAGAATGTTCTAGAGTTGCCATAAGTGCCAGCGCAGGTATATAAGGGCGCCGCCACCACGAGGTGAGTTAGTTACAAGTCAGCAAGCTACAAGTAAAGTTAGCGGAGAATCGAGTTGCGAATAAGCAAGCTATAAGTTTAATTGTGTTAACAAGTAGTAAAGCGTTGTTATTGCTTTAACAAGTATTGTAAAGTGTTTTTACTGTATTAGCAAGTATTGTAAATTGTTTGTTGTACAATAAAGTTAATTGTACTACAATTCGGTCATCGTTAGCCTTTATTTAACAATCCAGCGATACGAGCCCGAGTATATTTGGGAAATCCCTCAAGGTTTCGAGGATAATCGTAACA
>NW_023458559.1:55147984-55149318 GCF_013731165.1 Rhagoletis pomonella
CGAGTATATTTGGGAAATCCCTCAAGGTTTCGAGGATAATCGTAACAGTATGTTAAGACAAATATTGGCATTGCAGCTACATTTGGTCCCGGCCGTTGTCGAGCAAAGGCTCTCGTACTTGGAGCAACTTATTGACGAGGCAAAAGCGACAGTTGTTGGTGGAGATTGTGGCAGAGCCATTCAACATTCTACCACTTTTCACCCAGATGCACTATCTTTATTCGATATGCCAGCTGGTACATAATTTAAAACTGCATTAATAAATTAATTGTTTCATTCTTAAATGTATAGACATTGCGAACAAACTAAATTACTTGTAATTTGAAAAATATATTAAAAAGTAAATATATTTAAAATCACTATAATATATATACTATTTAAATAATTATAATGTGTACGAATTTTCGTCTTCTGAAGTACATTTTACGATTTCTGAAGTACAATTTACGGTTTCTGAAGTACAATTTACGGTTTCTGAAGTACAATAGACTATTCTGAAGTACATTTTACGGTTTCCGAAGTACAATTGACTATTCTAAAGTACAGTTGACTGTTCTGAAATACATTTTACGGTTTCTGAAGTACAATTGACCATTCTGAAGTACATTTTACAGTTTCTGAAATACATTTGACGCTTTCTGAAGTACTATTGGAAAAGGTGTAGTTTTCGTACAAAGTTTTAAATTTGGAGTTATTTGGTTGTTGTTATACAACGAGCTATACTTTTATAACAAAATAATGAACATTAAACCAAGAAATGAAAAATAGTCAAATAACGCACTCCTTTTATTTTAACAATAGGTATACATGTACAAATGAGATTAAGGCCCAGTGTAAGCTCCAACCTACGGAAGGATTTCAACATTTTGAGTGTCAAATCAAAATTCTGAGTGTTTTTTTTTGCTCTGCTCGACTACATAGACTCACGACTTGTCCAAACCTTAAAAAAGTTTATTAAAACTTTTCTAATTTCGTATTGATCGCGTTGATTTCAAATAATTTTTATGTTGACAAACGAACATACATGTACGGAAGAAAATCCTTGTACTGGTATAAGATTTTCTAAATTGTTCGAACCACTGAACTGAACCGTACCGTTTTTTGGAGTGGTTTACAACCCTGGTTTAAAGCCATATAAGGTGGGTGAAAGGGATAATTTGATGGGGAATCTTTCAGACCTATAAGTCTGACCTCCTTAGAAAATAATAGACAACAATATTATCACAGCGCACGGCAGTGCGCGCGAGTGACGAAAGCAGCCAGAGTAGCATGCTGAAATGACTCGCTTATAGTAACGGGTGATTTTTTTGAGGTTAGGATTTTCATGCATTAGT
>NW_023458559.1:55159318-55188561 GCF_013731165.1 Rhagoletis pomonella
AATATTTCTTGTTTATAATGGATTAGATCCATCGCACACCACGGACTTTATCGGCCGCCAATTTAGATGTGCTCGCTAGTCTTTCCATTGCACCACAACTTATTGGTCAGAGCGATTAAGCTGGTGTAATGTGCGCACCTCCATACATCTTCATGTACATATTTCAAGCGAGTCCTATCATTTAAATAGGCGGCCGACAAAGTCTGTGGTGTGCGGTGGCTCTTATAGCTGTGTCCTTACATTTATTCCGTGTGTTGCAATATCCACGAAAGCAGCACTTAATTTTTTATGAAGAAAATTATTACAAAATATTCGAAAATTTCTCTACTTATATGTTTGACTTTTCTTTGTTTTATTTTTCCAACGTCAAAAGCTGATTTTTTTTTTTTTTGAAAAGTTGGTACAACAAAAAATACGAAACACGTTTTCTGTCAGATAGCTAACATGGCGGATAAGAAGAAGAAGTGAAACTACCTTCTAAAAATTATTGTATCATGCATTTTACTATTTATAATCCACGGTGGAGAGAATACAGGCCCGTCCACATAGAACTTTGGCGTTGCGTTGGCGTTGGCGTCGCTTCAACAGCTGAGTATGAATACATGAATTCAAATGTTGATTCCACGCCAACACAATGCAAAAAGATGGCCAACTCTCAACTTTTCGCGTGCGTCGCTCGTCAGCTGTTGCAAATAAATACAATTATGTGAAATATGTGAAAAGGTAGCGCCGATGGCAATGCCGCTAATCGACTCTCGGTGAATTTGACAGAATCAGCTGTTTTGCTGACGTCACAGTCGAGATGATAGCAGTAGTGATGTGCTGAGTCAAGACTTTTAAGTATTGATCGATATTCGGTACCGATTTAAAAAGTATCCAATGCTCTCAATACTCGGTACCGAAACATTTAGGTTTCGAATAAAAGCGCACATGGGCCAAAAATATGGAAAAAACGGTTCAGGGGAGACTCGCCTATCAAAACCCGAATGTAGGAGCCAATAGAGCTTTTAATACTGATTCAAATGAAAGATGTATGTATGTCGGTTCAAGGCCATAATACAGAGAAACTTTTACTTGTTTGAAGCATTTTTGTTCCAGCTGAATCGGACGATATCATTTTTGTAGGCAGATTCTGTAACCAGCTGCGACAATTTTCGAATCGGTATCGGTTTTGTTGACGTATGATATGAAATATTTTTACGTCAACAAGTGCGATATCGATACAAAACTTGTCGCTAACTGGTTACAGAATCAAGTATTGGGTACCGACAATTCAGCATATCACTAGACAGCAGTTTTATTTGCCGCTCTCAGCTGTCAATTCTACGGTGACGTCACGCCAAATTACTCTCACGAATTCTGCTGCAATCGGCGCATTCTATCATTCTTGTTTATAACCAGCGCTGCCGCTTTGGTCATTTTTTACCAAAACTGGTATTTTTTTTCTTTTTAGAACGAGTTTGCTAATTTGGTATTTGTTTTTCAATGTGGTAATTTTTTTCAATGTAAGTATTTTCATTTAAGTTTTTAATACTAACCTATTACTTATAAATATTTATGATTTTGAATCTTACATTTGCACAAAACAAAACAATTTGCTTATGTACTTACATATGTATGTGTCTACCCCTTAAGAGATCCAAAAAATGAAAGGGCTCTTTAATGTAATAATTTGCCTTGACAACTCAGAACTTTTAGTATGAGATCGCAATATAGCAATTTAAGGAAACCACCCATTTTTCCCAATATGGCGGCTCGATCACAGCCCCTACAGTCCCACAAATCAGGGTTTTGGATCATTTTAACCTGCCGGAACCAATTGGTGAAAGAAAAAAAACTTCACAGGACTAAATAAAATATTGCGATTAAATTACAGCCTATTTCAACAAAACGCTTAACTACAGTTAAGAGTTAAGATAATTTTAACAAGAGGTGATCTGCAGGGTTTATTTATTCGCTTTTGTTATTTTCCTTTCATTTGCTTGTACTTAATATGAGCAACTACCTCCTTCGAGTTGTAATAATAATAATAATAATAATAATAATAATAATGATAGATTGGCGCTTACACATATATTAGTGCATGATTCAATAATACAAGGCTCGATAAACTGACAGTTTTCTCTCTCGCACCGCTCCCTTAGCAGTGGCACCGTGTTGCTTCTTTGCAAATTTACTTGGAAAAAGTGTAGCTTTGGTGTGAAATAGAAGTATAAGCTTTTGTGCAATATGTTTATTTGTATATACATATGAAGCACATTTAACTTATGAAAACATAAACTTTTTTAAAATTGGATATTTACATAAAAGACGCTGTAGTTTTAAATTAATTTTGAGCCCTTTTGCAGTTTTTATACAGCTAAATAACACATAAATTACGTAATTCACGTAGATATTTTAATATTACGTTGAGTATTTCGTTTAAAATGCCAGATTTCCTGCAAATTGCATTGGAATTTACAAAAGGAATTTCACTACTAATTGCCTACTTTGCGTGCTTATCTACTACCATTTACGCACCAAGGGATTTCATTATTCGTCTTTCTCCGTCCTTCGTAAATGCAACCTTTGCAAACCGCGGCTGTCAATAATTATGTAACCTTGTATTATTGAATCATGATAATAGTGTTTGGCCGAGCTTCTCCTCCGATTTGTGGCGTGCGCCTTGATGTTGCCACACAAAGCGGAGGGACCTACAGTTTTACGCCGACTCCGAACGGCGATTGTATTTTTATGAGAAGCTGTTTTTCATGGCAGAAATACACTCGGAGGTTTGCCATTGCCTGCCGAGGGACGACCGCTGTTAAGAAAAAACCTTTTTTCTATATTTTTGCGGTGTTGCTTTGACCAGGGTTTGAACTCAGGTGCTGCGGAGTGGAAAGGCGCACTGCTTACCACTACACCACAGCGTCGAGTTGTAGTCTGCTTTTTTCCAATAGGCATAAACTGCAGTGGAAATTAACTATTAAACACCTTTTAAATGTTTGTAAATCTCTGAGCGATTTTTTTGTTTTATGTTTTAAAAATATCTGTGAATTGTTATAGTCGAAACACATTGAAAAGGACAACCACAGCTGTAAATTGTTCATCTTCGTTATCTAAACGCTCTGTCGATGGTGATATGAAATTTTATGAGTTTGTTATAAAACAAGAGGAAGAACTCATCTTTCGCTCGAAAAATATAAATAGATCTAAGCTGGTCACAATCCCAGACATGTTGTAGTTCAGTCGTCGCCAAAATAATTATCTACATACGCCGAAAAATTATTTCCAATTTGTTTAGAATATTATGCTCATACAAATTTGGTAATTTTTTTCTGAGTTCGGTAATTTTTTTTAGAGGTTTGGTAAAAAACTAAAAAATTTTGTGGCAACACTGTTTATAATTCAGTTTTAAACTCTTTGCTTTACACAAAAGCACTTAAATAGTGCAGAACATCATTAATATTTTTAATTTCACTCATTTTACTTTTGTTTACGCTTAACTAATTCAACAAATGGCAGCTTTTCACATTCCATCTTCTTCTTCTTCTGCTAGCTAATTTCTGCTAGGAAAATTTTCACTACCAAGAATTTGCAGCTCTCCCGTGTTATTACGCTCTCGATCAAGGCTCTCTTGCACATTTTTTTGGTTATTATATTATTATATTATATTAGTACTGACTATTTGTTACTATACAAACCTATGTTTTCTTTCATAGAACCGCTAAATTTAATTTCCCATATCAAGAAATTATTCTCAAATAATTCCGTGGTAACTATCTAGTTGAGCTTTCAAACCCCAAGATATTTTGTTAATAACTTTTGATCAGGTAAAAAAAGATAATTTCCGCTTTCGGATTCTTGTTATTGGGGACCAGACGCGTCTAATGGTACCCCCTTTCCAAAATTTTGACCAATTTTGGGGGTTGAAAGCCCACCTAGATAATTACGGATTGTAACCCTCACTTTCTTCTCCTTTCTGTATTGCCATAAAAAGAAGCCGATGTATTTCTGCGCAGAATTATACCCTCACAAAGTAGAATTCTCTTTCTGTGTTGCGAAGAAAAGGCGCTGAACACCTTTTGCAGAGAACACCTTTCTGCGTAGGTTAATAACTTTTGATCGGGTAAAAAAAGTTAATTTCCGCTTTCGGATTCTTGTTATTGGTACCCCCTTTCCAAAATGGTGACCAATTTTGGCGGTTGAACGCCCACATAGATAATTACCAATTCCGTTTAGGAAATCCTGGATGATTATTAAAAATTTTGGCATTTGAAAATCTTATTGAATACACCAAATATCATCAATAAATTTTTGGAAATACATCACCGCAGAAATTCCTAATCCCACAAACATTTTTGAATAAATGGCAACTCGGGAGATGTCACACAGCCCACTGTCAAATTTGACAAGCCGGCTGACTGAACGTACAACAAAAGCAACGCACACAACTTTTCTCACAGAAGGCGTGTTTTATCAAAACAAATAAAGTGGCACAAATAAAGGTATTTGAATAAAAATAAACTACAATATTTCTCATCTGTCTTTGGACTTTTCAGAGTTCAACCACAAACAAATATGGCCGGCGTTCTATTCGAAGATATCTTCAATGTGAAAGACATGGATCCGGAAGGCAAAAAATTCGATCGTGTCTCGCGGCTGCATTGCGAGTCTGAATCGTTTAAAATGGATTTGATACTCGATATTAATTCATGGTTATACCCCATGGAATTAGGTGATAAATTCCGCTTGGTGCTGGCTACAACTTTGCGAGAAGACGGCTGTCCGGACAGTGGCGAATTTAACCCGCTGGAACAGGAAGGCACACGTGCGGATAGCTTCGAATACGTTATGTTTGGAAAAGTGTATCGCATCGAAGGCGATGAAGCTCATAATGAAGCGTCTTCCAGATTATCAGCGTACGTTTCCTTCGGTGGCCTGCTGATGCGTCTACAAGGTGATGCCAACAACTTGCACGGCTTTGAAGTTGATCAACAAATGTACTTGCTGATGAAAAAGTTAGCGTTTTGATTCGCAGGGTTGCTGGATGTGCGTAGAGTTTGTACTTGTGTGTATTTGTAAAGCGTAGTTTTTAATAAATCTTAATACTGTACAAATAGGCGATGTTTTACATACCTATTTCCACTCTGAATCTAGTCTGGCAAAATAATTTTAAGTGGAAAATTATGGTAGGTGAGATAGCTTATAAGCTCATAAAAGGCGACCGCTATACATGCGAGGAATGAGTAAATTTTCAAATTCCAAACAGTTCATTATTTCATATCATGATCATTGAATATGCCAATTTTTCATATCGGAACAATGGAGTGCTATTGTGTAGAGCTGGGATACTATTGATAGTATTGATAGTTGAGAACTGTCGCCCGTATCGATAATTTTTGAAAACTATCGATGACGGTTTTAGCAAGACTTCACAATGTCTCTTCTTTACATCTCTACATTACATTATTTTTTTTTTTTATACAAGAAAATTCACAACACAGTCGTAAAAAAATTTAAGTCATTGGGATTTTTAGCAACTATAAGCTTACGCTGAGTTATAGTAAAATTTAATAAGCTATAAAAATGCTTACACAAAATTTTTTATAGAAATTCGAATTAGAAAGCTTGAATTTTTTAATTATTTTGTAGTTTTTTATGTTTTATAGAATTTTTATAAAAAATTAGTAGACACCAAATAAACAAAAAAATAGTCAAAACTTCTAAAAAATGTTGCAGTACCATATACGTTTTTTTTATAACATGGCAAAATGTTAATATTTTTCTTTGTCCGGATTTTGATATGCGTCTCCGTATTTGATCTCAGTTGAACGTTTATAAGTATGAGTTGTCAATTTAAACGAATATCTTATTTTGTTTGTTTTGTAGTAGTATAAATGTATTTTTATAGCCAGTTTCACTTCTTTGCACTTCAAAAGTGACAAAGAAATTCCGAATTTAATTTTGCCATATAAAAATTAAGTTCAGATTTTGCCTGTCGCTATTCAAGGGGATGCAAGTGTATGTATATAAGTTATATAATTCAGACGCATAAATTAAAAAGTTTATTTTATTTTTGTAAGAAGTTCTTTTTAATGCACTCAAATTAAAATAATATATATATATAATCTCTTAAATTTACAAGAAATTTATAAATTTTATAAATATATTAATTATTTAATTTCCAAGCAATTGAGCGTTTCAATTCAATACCTTCCACGACGATAGTACAATCGATACTATCGATGTTTTTAACTATCGTTTCGAAAACTATCGAATGGCGGTACTATCGAGTGTATACCAGATCTACTATTGTGAATAAAAGCTTATACCCTAACTAGATATACAAGTAACAAAAATACATCGATGTTTTTGAGCATCGAATGTACATCGATGTATCGAATAAAATTTATACAACATCGTCATGAGATTGTATTTACTAAAAGTATGTTAACATATTCAAAAAATTTCCATCATAGCTAGTTTGTTAATTACCCCGTACACAAAGGCACTTCGCAGATTTCTAGCCGTCAAATTTGATGTGCTTGTTATTCCCACAATTCAAGGAAAAGTAAAGTTTCTTCTCTGTGCCACCATGATATAACCCCACGCTTTGGTTTTTTTTTTTAGAACTGGATACTAAAACGGCTTTCTCACGGCACCTCAATTACGTTATTCGCTCTCTCATTCCGTAATTCGCACTCCAACTACTCTTCGAATTACGTAATTCCCGATACAAAATTTTGACCTTACTTGTTGGTAATTCAGATCCAATTACCATGTGAATTACAAATAAATCGGTGCCGTTTCTAATTTTTTTTCGGAAATTTATCGAACAAGGTCAAATAAAAACTTGCATTTTTTCTCAGTACGAAAGCAAAGTTTACAAATGTATATATCCCTAATTTAATACGGAAACTTATAAATTTTTAGAAAGAACCTACATTTTGCATCAATTTTGCAATGAAGAAAAACACAAACAAAATGGACGAGTCAGAAAACTGCCAATTTGAATTAAGACTGTGCTCGTGGGAATAGGGTAATTTGCGATCGTAATTGGAGGAGCGAACAAAGTAATTCAGGATGGCGTGGGAAACTGGTAAAGCTTTAAGCATAAAATTCAACGACTCGAAAATAAATACATCGATGAATAGATATATTAATTTATCGGAGCGGTCCAATGTATCGGTTTTATTCGAAGTATTCCAGCATAATATCGATATTTTATATGCATCGATGTTTTTAACACACCAACTGCTGTCGAAATCAGCTGTCCGCCGCAGTTAATTAATCAAATCGTTAAAGCGTCGGAAAATTGTTTTAATTTTTTTATCCAGAGTTTATTTTTATTGTAAACAGATACAATAACCTGGGTGGTAAGTGGAAGCATAGCTAAGTCTATTTTTTTTTTTAAATATGAAACTTCTTTGTCCAAATTAGAAACCGGTGCGGAAGCAACACTCACGTCTGCCACCTGAGGATAATTAAAACGTGAGACCCCGCAAGACATGTGCGATGGAATCTAACGATGTGCAGGTTGTTGCGTTCGATGACGAACAAATGTTTGCAGTCGGTAGAGCGCTGAAAGCCGTAGCCGATCAAGTATATGAAACACCCAAAATAGAGCCAATAACGTATAGTCAAGAAGAAATAATCGAGCTTCTAAGTGATTCTGAAAATGCTACTGATAATGACGACGGATCTGATTGTGAGATATTTGGGGAAATCTGTACAAATTTGGAACCTTTCCAGGAAGAAGTTAAGTTAGAGCCATGCAATGAAGAGAACACACTTGAATCCCAGATATTAAATAGTGGCGAACAATTGCCAACGCACCTTAGCAATGGCGTAGTCAATAATTTTTCGGACCGCGCTGTTTTGAACAACGATGCCGATGCAATCGCCCACTTAAACTACAGAGAATCAATAACGCAAAAACAAACTACGGCGGTGTTTTCAAATAATATTATTGTTTTGGATGATGACGATGAGGATCAGCTCTATAATGAAAATGGTGCAGAAGAGAATAATGATGAAAATAATTCAGGCTTATCTGATGAAGAAGAGAAAGAAAAAAAGTGTATCGATCTTTTGGAATTGGATTCAGATGATAATAATCAACCATCGACATCCAGTGGTAGCAAGGTTAAAAGTAATACATACAATTTAGAAGCTTTTCTCGTTTACCTATGCCCGCAGTGCGGCGTATCATGCGACAATATAAAAAAATGGAATGCTCACACCGATATTGTACATAATTTTCGTTCTATTTCGAAACTTAATTTGAAAACCGTTATAAGTCGACAAGGTGTGCTGAGCTATCAATGTAATTCGTGCGAAAAGAAATTTACTTCTGATACTGCATATAACTTCTTGCTAAGTCATCGCATTCGACACATGACGATTCCGGAATTTTTACGTTGCCGTTTGTGCGAGGAGAGATTTTCAAGCCGAAACTTATTTTTGAAACATTTCAAGAAAAAGCATAGCAAGGTTGCTTTACAGAAACTACGACGCACTGAAGCGATAAGATGTCATATGCGATTCATATGCCCGATTTGCAAAAAAAAATCTAAAAACCTGGGAGACTGGACGGAGCACTTAGACGAGGCACATGATTGGTATCAAAAACTACCGGAAAAGGTAACTACGATTAGGGATAATTTAGTTGAATGCAAAACATGCGCAGCTACATTTCGAACGAAACAAACTAAATTTCACTCACTGCGACATGAGCCAAACAAGCCTTTCCACTGCAAGCTGTGCAAAAATCACAGTGCATATAGCTTAGATGTTGTGGCGAAACACATTCGCGTGGAGCATTTTAAAGAGACTTCATATGACAGAGAATACCGATGTAATTACTGCGATAAGGTATTTGAACGGTATGCGCGACGAATCGCTCATATGGCTGAGGAGCACACAATAGAGTTATTGAGGTGCGATGTTTGTAGAAAGAGGTTCAACTCCACCGCGGGGCTGCTCACGCATATGACCAAGCTGAATCATCGAAAAATCAAGTAAAATAAAATATGTAAATACATATGTACATATGTAAGGATTGACTTTTGTACGGTACATTTATGTTGATAAGGAAGCTTCAGTTAACGATTTAGGGCGTATTTTTTAAATTTAGATTTTACAAAGCTTTAAATGAAATTTAATCGTAATGGAAAATAAATGCTGGCGTTGTGATATCAGATGATCATAGGAAAATATGATTTGCAATGCACATACAAACGTACCTATTAAGATGTTAGAGCAAAAATAAGAACTTTTTAATTTTTTTTTCAAACCTAATTATAGAAGTGCATTTATATAAATACATTTGGACTTCTGTTTCCAAAAATGCAAGTAAGAAAGCGGATTTTCATGAATAATGGGTGTGTACGGAAACGCATCAGTATCTTTTATATCTAAACTATTATTGATGGAAATGGCTTACTTACACAACCAAGTTTTAATTCGGATATTTCCATCAATTATTGCTTAGAAATACAAGGCGCTGATGCCATTATTTTATTTAGTTCGGTAACGATTTTATATACATACCTTAGTAAAATAATTATATGTGCATCATGTTTTTCCTCGATTTCTCTGTATTAAATAAGGGTAATGTTTTGTGTGGTATGCAATAATAATAGCCCTTGGTTTATAAGTATTTTCCATACATTAGGTTGGCATTCGTGTATAATTTTATCTACCGTTTCAGAAATCAGTAGTACATTCAATAGAAAATAATTATATGTGCATAAGGAGTTATTCGGCTTCCGATTGCTGCAATGTCATAAATTCCCAACAAAAAAGTTCACTAACAACTGGGTTTTAAAAACTTAAATATGTAGAAACTAGTTTCATATTAAAACTCGTTTTATTATTTTTCCATAATAAATCACGGCCCAATAATATCTCGAGCTCGGTAAGATAACGGGAAAGAATTTTCGTGGCATGAAATCTTGTTAAGAGTAGATAGTACAAAATCCCCATGGGATTTTAAACTAGACACTCAAAAAATGGGGTTTTCCTTTCTTGAATAACGATTTTGTTGTTTGCATTGCGTGAATAACATCGATTTTCTGGCGGAAAGTCCAAATATCTTCGGTTGTATTGTACTTATATTTTTTGGTAAATGCCAAAAGCTTATTTTCGTGTCATAGATTGAGCTGTGGTTTAGCGATTTATTTGTTTAGCCTAGGTACCAAGTCGGTATTTATTATTTGTTGGAAACTGTTTCTTGTGAAAAATAGATTCAACTACATATACATTTTTCAGCAAATCGTGTTGACCCTAGTAGCTAGACGTTGGATATGCCGTTTGGATCACTCCTTGAGGTTTGTATAGGATTGATTTCCATAGACTACAGAGTTTTTTAAGGTAATTTCATATTATATTTTGATGTCTGCATACTTTAGCAGTTATTTAGCTACCTTTCATGCCACGAAAATTCTTTATCGTTACCTTTCCGGGCTCTTCTTCAGACAGTTCAATGCCACGGGATATTATGGGCCGTGATATAATATGGGAAAATAATAAAACGGGGTTTAGTATGAAAATAGCTTCTACATATTTAAGTTTTTAAGACCCAGTTGTTAGTGTACTTTTTTGTTGAGAATTTATGACACTGCAGCAATCGGAAGCCGAATAACTCCTTAAGCACATATAATTATGGTCTATTGAATGTACTACTGATTTCTGAAACGGTAGATAAAATTATACACGAATGCCAACCAAATATACATATATGGAAAATACTTATAAACCAAGGGCTATTATTATAGCATACCACACAAAACATTACCCTTATTTAATACAGAGAAATCTAGGAAAAACATGATGCACATATAATTATTTTACTAAGGTACTTTAAAAAAAATTGTCGTATTAAGTTTAATATAATTTGAATTTTCAATAAAACAATGATTTTTACTAAGATCCTATCCATGTTTTATTTAAAAAGAATTGCAATATTAAGTTTAATATAATTTGAATTTTCAATAAAACAATGATTTTTACTAAGATCCTATCCATGTTTTATTTAAAAGAAATGGCATATTTTTCCGTAGTTGAGGAGACTACAATCGATAATCTTGCTTCTATCTAATCGAAGTTTGTTTCTGCATTGAAATCTTTTGTTTTCACAGCATATGGCAACGCTTTCAGGCAAATTTTGACATTTCTGCTCTCCCGCACGGCTGAGAGCGAGCGCGCGTCTGCTATTTTTCATAAGCCACAGAAAATAGCAACAAAACAACGGCAAAGCAATGAAAACAGCAACAAAAACCGAGAAAAACCGCACACGCACTTGCACAAATGCCAACAACGCTCATCCGCCAAAGACGGCGATGTGAAATGAGTGAGAGCAGTCAGAAATTCTTTTAATTAGTTTTAATTGCAGTAAAATTGTCAAAAACGCGGTGCAGTAAGCTGAATTTTACCAATTATTTGGCGAAATTCTAAAAAATAAAGTTAACTTTTCGCGAAGAATGTTAAATTCGGGCTATGGGCGTGTGTGACTGCATAAGAGACTAGCTGGCAGCTTGAAAATTCGAGACAGCGAAGTTGGCCTTGCACCCCCACCCAATTGGTAAATAAATTGATATATTTTAGCGAAATTTAGTTAATGGATTTCGTAATGTTTAATGGTAGTAAAGTTGCTTAAGTACCTACATACATCAAATGTGTAAGCTATTTTCCCGCTCGTACATACATGTGAATTGTAAAAATTAAGGGGCGGAGTACGCGTCGCTGCCGTGGTGCGTCTGCGGGAGACCACCGTTTTTTCAATGGTTGTATCAATAGAAGGTCTCTTCCTTGGCGAATAACTGGTGGTAAGTTATGGACGCTGTGTATAATTTTTGGAAGCTTGGTGTTTGAAGACAAACATATTTATCTACTAATCATTTTTTTTAAGGTGAACGGTTTAACTCATATTTTTCGATGGTGGTGGTTTATGCTCTTCTTGAAATTTTTTCTGATGGAATATAAATATTTAATTTTATTTAATATTTTCATCGTGGAATATACTAAATTTGGAAAGCTCGGAATGATAGGAATTGCAAGCTAGGCACTAGCTACGTACATATGTACATGTATACTTCAACCTGCTTACATGCCCATATGAACGCAATTGTATGTAAAAGTGGGAAAAATCGATAGCTTCTAATATAAAGTTTACGACACAAGCAGTATTTATTTAGCTTACTTTTGCTTGAAAACTATGTTGCGTACAAGAATCGTGGTTGTATGAAATTTTTCTAAAGCATACAAAATTCGAAAGACTTCAACGACGTTACAAACTCTGCCCTTGGTCCTTGCATTCTACAATTGAGAACCAACCCTCTAATAAGGGTGTAATTTTGTATGCGTTTAGGGCATATGTGTGTATGGACGTACATATGGTAGCTATACATTCACTTCTGTTCAATTTTCTATTCAGCCACGCGCAGTATGTGTTTTTACTTGGTGTTGACGTGATCAACAAATCTCTTTGTTACAATTAAAAACTGAACGCGTTTGCTGGTTTTGTTATCAGCACTTGAGGTGGATAACTGCTTGAATTGCGCGAATTGTTGTGCTTGCTGCCGAGCATAGATATGTATATTGAGTCATATTAAACCTATACATAATAAAATATTTTTTATTCTATGTACTTTTTCTCTAATAACAAAGCATTGCATTTTGCTTTATTTTCTATTTGAATATGCTTAACCCTTTTCGGTCATACACGCATATGTATATATATATGCTTGTGTTTATTTATGCGCATACTTTAAGGCAGAGCTTCCTAAAGTGGGTTCCGCTAAATTAATTTTTATATGAATAAGCACGGCGGTCGGTTTGAGTTGCACACAGAAAGAAAAGTTCTGTAAACAGCCTGACCGAGACGCAATTCCCACGACAGTCGGGTCTACTTAACCGGAACGACCCAGATTTTTATTTGGCCAAGGACTGTCACTCCATCAACACTCCCCAAAAACTCTTTGGGGAGCTTGTATGCTGCTACAACAACAACACGCAATTATCTATTTTTAAGTATACATATGTACCCGTAGTTGGTATCATTGCTTTTTTTTTTGTAACCGGTATGTGTTGTTGGCCGCTGTTGCCAAAGGGTTATATACAACTTTCTACAAGGAACGTGATGAATTGCCGAATGAAATGTGAGTTGTCTTAACTTGGTACTTGGTAAATCACTTAAAATCTTTGTCAGAATATTTTTCGGATGGTAGTAGTAATATCGGTTTGGTACAAAATCCATTTACGAAGCATTCATAGATCTCCGGCGTACGTCGCCATTGAAACACACATTTGAAATTGTGCGTCTGAAAGAGTTTTGCATTAATGTTCATACCGGGGACAGACATCTGGTATATCTTCGTAGCTTTTCCAAAATACCATATGTCTGTCACCAAATATTATAATACTCTTCGAAATACTATGTGAGCAACCTTGTATTATTTGTAGAAAGAATACAAATTTCCGATGGTTGACAGATAGCAGCTGCTCATTTATCAAAAAATCATTGAAATTTTCGGCCAATTGAAGCCAAAAGTTTATACCGCAAGTTTTGATGCAATATATAAGCAATTTTCGCAATACTTTTGCATTTTTATGTTTATGTATTGTTCTTCAGAAACATATTATTGGACACTGAAATACTAATTTAATGTCTGTCACTATGGTAGTATTTTAAATACAATAAATTTACCATTTATTATTTAAATGCAAATACCGGATGTGTGTACGATAATTAATAACAGTGAAACAATTTAATTCTTCACATAAAAATTTAAAGTATGTATACTATTTCTAGTAAAAGTTTTTATTCATATTTAAATTGCACTGCCTTTGAATTTTAGAAATTTGATGTGGGGTTCCATAAAATGAAAAGTGTTTAGTAAGGGTTCCATCATCTTAATAGTTTAAAAACCCCTGCTTTAAGGAAAACAAAATAACACGGCAATAAATAGTGACGGACAAACAGAAACTATTCAGAACGAAAAATGACACTGAAGATGGCACAACGCCGAAACCGGTTTGTCTCCAAACCAAATTTGACAAGGGATGACGGAAAATCGTTCCACATTACATCACACTCCTACCCTGTCGGAAACACCAACAACGAAAATGAGAAAACAAAATACTTACTCCTCGTGAACGAAAGACTTCAATTGTCACTGTGCCACAAACTCAATTTGCATTCGTTGTTTTTTCTTTATTTTGTATTTTCCCCTTGCATTTTACTTTTTGCAGCCTCATAAAGCTTTATTTTCGCTTGCTTGAAATTTTTGTTAGTTTGTTTTTTGCTTTTGCTGTTCGCGCATTTCATGAATTTTTAACGTGCTGGGGAATTTGCATTTGTATACGGCTTATTTTATCGCCCATTCGTCCGTGTTCTACTTATTTTTCTAGCGATTATTTTCTGTACAGCCATTTTTTATACAGTAACCCGTGATTTTTTACTAAAAGATTGTCACAACTAAAAAAACAAAAATTTTCACGTGACACATTTAAACTTTCCAATTTGCTTCCATAATATAGATGAGAGAGATGCGTTTTGTGTTCTTACGAGGAAACTGCACAAGTTTTTAGCATACAATTTCTACATCCATGATATAAACACTAATTCTGCGTCATTTCTTAAAAAAATTTATTTTTAAGAGCTTTTATTAGATTTCATGTGTGTGTAATCAAAACTTACATTCAAGTTTCAACCAGCTTTTCGATGGGGTAGAGATTTGAAACTTCATACTTAGCTCAGAACCCGTGGCGCAGGTGTCAAGATATCTGGAAAATCGGTATTTACGGTCCGATTAGTACATAAGTATATTACTTAAATGGAAAGAAATAAACCCACAACAAATTTAGCCTTTAGGGGGTGCGGGGTCGATTGGTTTTTATTTATAAATATAAATTTTATTTTTAGGTATTTTAGTAAATGAATGAAGAGTCAGTTCTTCGAAAGTCTACCGCCATGTTACGACTCTGATTAGCTTTAAGAAGGGAATTTCCATTAAATTATAAGTTCTCAACTCCTCTTATGGTTTGGCATATTCCTAGATCACAAGATTCCAAGCCAAATGCTTTATGCGCAAAGCAAAACGTCTCCCTAGCCGACATACTATTCGAGTTCGCCAGTCGAAGCGAGAAACTTAAATCAGTATCTAACCTCTCACATGAAATTGTGCGATTATTTCGCTGCAATATGATAAATATAATTTTTTTACTCCATACTCTTTTGAATTACCTTTCTTTAAATTAGATTTCATGGCACCAGCATAGAAGTGCAAATGCATGTTTATGTACTCAAGTAAAAAACAGTGCCAGCATTTGCTTATTCTGCGGAAATATACACATCGTTGCATCTGAGCAAAAACTATATTTCATGCTCGATTTGCAGAAACCTTATTTTTCACTTATATTCTTGTTTGTTGATTTTTAATGAAATCTGTGCTGTGTGCTTGAAAAAAGCACGTTCACATTTTGAACCGAATTGGAGTGTCGAGTCGTTTCCATTGTATTCAGTAGTAGTATTCTGAAGCTGTATAAGTTAAAGCACATGCTGTAAAGAGTTTAGAAAATACGGCATTTCGGCATGATCGGATCAAGGGCAGTGTAGTGGCTACAGAAGGCGAGGGAAAAAAGTGCAAAAATCTCTTTATGTGGCACCTCCTGCTTGCAACGCCACAGCGCCCAATTTCATTCAGGAGTACTGTGTACAATTTACTGAGTATTTCTATTGAACTCATTGCTCCAAATTCGCATATGCCAAAGAATCCATGCATGCATAAAGCAGGAACTATATACGAAACAGTAGCTAGCCACAGCCCAAAGTTCAGTGGCATAAGTCACCGTCAAAGCACAAAAAAATAAAATAAATGAATGTTTCGTATTACATTAACAGCTTGCATTTTACCCCTTCAGTGCAATTTCCACTTGAAACATTTATGGCCGCGGCCGTCGGCGTCATCGTCGCCACCGCTGCAGTCAATGTAACCTCAACCTCGCGTCCAACCGCCGATGAGTTTTGCCTCAGTTTTGGTTTTTAAATGTGAGCGCGTGTATATGTATGTGTGTCTGAATGGGTGTGTGGAACCATTGAGCAGCAAAATAACTGCAGCTGTTTGCTATTATAGGCGACCCAACGAAGTTTTTAATGCGCGCATTTGCGTATTTCCCGTAAATTACCAACGACGAAGTGGCAATTCGAATGGGTGAGGAGCCAATGAAGCGTACTTTCGTCGGATGAATGTTTGTGTGCATTTATGTATTTTCATATTACCGTATTTGTGCATATTTTCCCTCCGCACATATTCCTTAGATTTGGTTTAATGAATTTGCTTAGAGTTTAATTATACCTCGGCAATTGCTGTTGCTTCTGAGAATTCCATCCGATGCCTTCGACATGGTGATATTTGACGCTTCGTTGACTAGAGCTAAATATCGAGCAGTTCGACAGAGGTCAATATAAACATATGTATGTATTTCTATGTAGGTATGTATGTCGCTCATTTTCGCCGCATTGGATCTGCTTATTTTGCTGCTTCGGACTCTAAGCCGATGAAGCGTTGCTGCAACTCGTCCCACAATTGCTTTCTGCATTGCTTTTGTTTGCATGTCAGTGGTTGTTGTCTTGTTATTGTTCTTTTAGTTGTTGCGCATTCATAATTATTGTTTAATTTTAACACCCTCATCAGTAAATGCAACTGATGATTTTGTTACAGTGTGTTAGAGAAGCTGAAAATTTCACGAATCGAAACATAATATATTTCGATGGCCAAGTAAGCGTTGCTCTCCTCAGCTTAATAAGCGAGGGTCTGAAGCAACAACGACTCTTTAACAGTAGGCTCCTCGTGGTGGTTGACTTTTCGAAAGTCTTCGCGAGGCTTTTTTACGATATCCTTTCCAAAGGAGTATCTCATTTCTGTAACGATTTTTTTTACGAATTTTCAAAGAAGATTATATGAAGTGGTTGACACGAACTCGTAAAGAAATTTCTGTACGAAAAATAAAGAAAATTCTGGAAAAATTCTGAAAGATATTCTTCACATAGCAGCATTATTTTCGTTGCTTCACAGATTTTCTTCCGAAATTTCGTAAAAGAATGGAAGTGTGCGTAATTTATTTCATTTTAGAAATTTGGCAAAAAATCGAATTAAATCTTAACGAATTTTTTTAAATTTCTTTACAATGCAGAATACTCTGAAAAAATGGTTTGCAGGGAAGGTTAGAGAAATATGTAAGAATTCGATTAGAGAATTATTAGAAAAACACTAGACATTAGAGGCCAATTAGAATTCAACGTTAAAATCCGATTATTTATATCGAGAACTAAGTCCCCTTTTTGTGGAGAATGCTATAGATCTCAACAATTTATCTAATCGTCTTCTAATCACACAGAGCGGCGGATCATCAATTATCTGTGCAGGCGTCAGTTTTCGGTCGAATTCTGCACCACTAACAGCAAATCCTGTAGGATTAATCCAAGGGGGCGATCTTTCCCTTACGCTGTTTAATCTTTAGGTGAAAAATATCTCTGCCGCCAACGATAGCAGCACCTTGGCGAGCAGATGGCTGTATCTCCGCCCTTGCTAGACTCTTCACTGCCTAGAACCTTTAAATTTTTGCGGCTAACTATACTCTTGTGGACATTTAGCTCAAAAATTTCCCATATCTTTCCTCTCAGTGAAAGTAAGGAATATTTTTTTTACAGCAAATTCTATCTCCTGCATTTTCTTTATTCTAAGCTCACTGTGGGCTTACATACATATACTCAAAATTATTTTCCAATGGCGCTGTTCGGCACTGACATTGCCCGAGGGGCAGAGGAATATCAAATCCACATCTGTTGGACATATGTAGGTATGTGTATACATATGTACAATGTATATATGTGCTTTACTGCACTCGCCTATTTACACTACCACAGACAACAAACACATGTGGTCGCATATATACAAAAAAAAAAAACAACACGGATTACACTTCGCTCCTATCTACATACATATTTTCCATTTTCGTTTTTACATAACACTGCGCTTTGTTGTTTTTCGCGTTGAAATTGGTTTTATCAGCAAAACAGTTTTGTCGCCCCGCAGCGGCTGCCTAGAGAACCTAGACCTAGCGAACAAACAGCCGCACACACAAGCATTCAGCCATACTTCAACGGTAATAATATTGTTGACTTCGTAACTTTTTCCACTTCCCAGCTGTCACCAATACTCTGTTATTTTAAGTGCAGCGCTTGTATTGGTGACCGTCAGCCGTAGCACTGCAAAAGTGTGTGTGCTCTCCTTTTTTTCAATGTTCTATCAAATATGCTTTTATTTTTCGCTGTTGTTGTAATTATTGTTGTTATCGCCGCTGGTGTTTAATTTTCCTCGACGGCTCGAGGGCGGCCACATTGCCGAGCTAATGTTGTATTCTTCAAAAAATCTGTTTTCCATTCAGTGCGCTACGGTTGGAGAGTTGTCGAGTCGTTCGCTGATTTACCTACGCGGGTTTTTGTCGCCGCGCGCAAAAACATTTCGTACAAAATTTAGTAATTTATTTTACATTTTTTCTGACTTTCTTTTCGTATTCAAATTTGGCACTCTGAAACCCCGCAAGTACAGTTTTTCTGCTTTGTAATTTATTCTAATTCATTTGCGCATTTCTTATGACGTCTGTCGGTTGTGAGTGTTGTTGTTTTTGTAGTTTCGTCGAAATCAATTGCAATCGTTTGACCACTGCTACTGCCCGCTGACGACGCGCTCCTCCACGACTTGGCGCGCATTGCAACAGTCGGACACTAGGATCGTTTCGATGCTGCCACTCGCCATATTTTGAGGTGTTTGCTCAATTTTGACACCAGTTGACAAATGGTGTGACTTATTGCAGCACGATAAAATTTATAACGGATGAGTTACTTGTTCTCTCAGCCAGGTAACGTTTGAAAATCTCGACGGAATCGTTTGCTCCCGCAGTCGCCAAAAAAGGCGTGTGTTGTTTCGTTTTTTGTTTTAACAATTAGTTTTTCGTTCCGGTTTCGATTTCAGTTGCTGTTTTTGGTTGACTAATTGTTCGTGCAATCGCCATACAGGTAATTAAAAATTAAATGCAATTAGGAATTAAAGCTGGTAGTGCATTGGCGGCTGTAGAGCATAAGCAACAACAGTTGCAAATAGTGTTAAATAGGTTGGAAGAAAATCATTGTTCTGTCTTCTCAATGCCAAGTGCGATTTATTTGTGACAAAGCGTTCGTTGATATTTAATTGGGTTTTTATTGTTGCGCGATAGCTGATTTTGGCATAGGAAGAGTGCTTTTTTAAGATATTTAAGACGGCTGACGAGTGGATTAGTTTAGTGTGGTAAAACAAACGAACTAGAATCTAAACTAAAGACTAAAGCAAAGAACCTACGTCGTTCTGATTTAGGACAGTCTCATTGAAAACTAATACATAGAGTTCAGAATGCTGTGTGGGCCCTTTTTGGGATCAGTCAACTGCATTGCGCTATAGTGCTTCAATGGAGGCTTTTCGAGGTGTAGTAGAACTTTATGATTCGAATCGTCTGGCTAATTTTTTTCATATTCTTTTTTGCTTGGAAAAAAGTTGCTGGTTTTTTAGACGTCAAAGAGAAACTCTACAGTCACATGTTCCTTGGTCGCCCAGTCTCTTCGTGATTTTGTAATGCCTAGCGTTTCTACTTGGCTTTCCTTGGCCTCTTTTGTGATTTTTTTAACTTCTCTGGTAGCTGCCTTTTCGTTAATTTTACAGATTTATTTCAATTACTAGGATCTTATTCTTGCCCTCCAAGGCAGCAGCTGCTACTTTCGCAGACTCTCAGGGACTCGTTTTCCAGAAGTTTTGAGCTAATAACATTCATTATTTTCACTTTCTTATTTGATATATGTCTTAGCAGGGACCGAGAACAAGAGGTATGATCGAAACTAAATGTAGTTCTTGCAGTTTTGTTCGCAAGAAAGCTTCAAAACCAAAACCGATATGAGAACAAAGTTGAGAACTTTGTCTTTGGGAATTCTTTAAGAACTAAACTCTGTGGAACGTCCCCAAAGAGAGCAAATGCGAGCAATACCTTCGGGAACATTTCTAAGAGAACAAAATGGGAACAAAAGATTCTGGAACATTTTGGCAATGAACAAAAAACTGGCACAAAAGTCTAAGGAACTTTCTCTTGAAGAACAATTTGGAAACTAAAGTCTCAGGAACTTTCTTATACATAGAACGAAACAGGAACAAATCTTCTCTGAACTATAAACGAAGAATGGAAGCGAGCACAAACTTTTTTCATAGCGTTCAATTCGTTTGAAATGCTTTAATATTAAAATTAATGAAAAAAGGCCTAAATGATAATTATGCAAATAAAGTTAACGAAAGACTTAAGACACGAACTTTTCTTGGACAGAAACTAAAAATTGTCCATAAACGGACAACTCACACTAATGATAAATAATTTTGAAGTTGAAATAATCCAGCTTTACTCTGGCTCAGAATCATCCCAATACGCAGGCGCCTTAACGTTAAGTTCTTAAAACTATGGTTCTCGTTTTGTTCTCTAGCGGAGTTATCCGAACCGAACTTGGTTACAAAAAAATGTAAAAGTTCGATGTTAATCATTATTCACCCAGTTTTGAAAGATTCTCTTGCATTAAGTAAGATGGTACTATAAAACTATACCTTTTTTAACAGTATTTCAGAAAAGCACAAATATATTTTAGAAAAAGCCAAATGAAATTCAGAAAATACAATTGCATTTCAGTACAGCTCAAATGATTTTCAAAAAAAAAACACAAATGTATTTCAGAAAAGGGCAAATGTATTTCAGAAAAACGCTAATCAATTTCAGAAAAGCACAACTGTATTCTAAAAGTATTTTTCTGAAATACATTTTAGGTTTTCTGAAATACATTTGAGTTTTTCTGAAAATTATTTCAACTTTTCTGAAGTACAATTGTTTTTTTTCTGAATTTCATTTGGCTTTTTCTGTAATACATTTCGCCTTTTCTGAAATACATTTGTGCTTTTCTGAAATACATTTGTCCTTTTTTGAAATACATTTGTGCTTTTCTGAAATACATTTGAGTTTTTCTGAAATTCATTTGGCCTTTTCCGAAATTCATTTGGCCATATTAAAAATGTGTATCTGTGCAATAACAGCTATTTTTTTTGTACATACATACATACATATATGGAAACACCATTTTCTCTGTGTTTACTGACTTATCTAATGAAATCATATGAAACACAAAGGCAATTCGAGCGGGTGCTTTACTACCTTTTACACTTTTTAACCATTTATTGTGGCCATAAAATCGCAATTATTCCGCTTGAATTGCTGTATCTCAACTATGTTTGACTTGTTTGCTTCCTTATCTTATCGCGCACACAAGCAAGGGAACAATCGTACATACATACATACATGCATGCATAGGTAAAAGAGCGCTTCAATTGGGCAACTATGTCCTATAAATACGTTCGTGCTCACTTTGTTTTCATATCGTTTGCATTGTCTCTACATATGTAGCTGTAGCTGCGTATTTAGCACGCGGCCTTATCAGTCGGTAGGCATTTGCTTAACCTTTCGCTTATCAGTTGTGTCTCGTTTTACATTCGCGCTGCCGCCGACACTGAAAAGCAGCTATTTTTCTGTCAACGCATTCAACGCTAGGAGCAAGTATTTATTTTGATTGCTTTGTGTTTTATCATCCTGTTGATATTTGTTTTTGAATTGTTGTCTACGATGTTTCTGGATGTATTCATCTGTTGTAATTTCTTTTGTGCTTCCTCTCCTGTGCTTCATATTCATACAAACATACATACTTATGTATCAGATATCAGATCAGTCTGTACTCATTTGCGCTTTGCAAACAAAAGACTTTGAAAACGAACTTCAATGCATTTCAACGCTCGGTCACTCGCTTATCGTTGGCATCAAAGTTTATATGGATATACATATATATGTATTTAAATATATATATGTATGTGTGTGTGCCTGGCTGGGGCCTGCAATGAGTTATAGCATTTGATTCAGCGCTGTTATTTAGATTTTTTTTTTATTTACATATGTAGTATTTACTCTTGTTTAGCTGAATTTTTAGTTCAGTCAGTTTCATAGAACTGAATTTTTAAAGTTCAACGTCAGCAGAATGAAAAATTAAATTTAACTGTTGACACAGCTGCTTTTGTATTTTGTTCTTATAAATGTACTCCATGTTCGTGTGTGTGTGTGTGTGTTTGCGTGTTTTTTTCACTTTTCCTCCCTCTGCCGCTTTCCGCCCCTAGCATGTCGCATTCGCGCTTTTCAATTCATATCAATCCAATTGTAGCCGCTGCCACTATGGGCTGCCAACTCTGCTACTCTGCTGCTCTGCTGCCTCACCTAACTACATAACAGCGCATTGAAATATTTTTATTGTGTAATTTAGCAATTCAGGTGTTTTCATTTCAGTTCAGTTGAGTTCAGTTCATCATTCAGTTGAGTATTCGCTCATCATTATCGGTTCTGTGGTCAGGCCGTGTGTTTTTGAGTTTGTTGTTTTTGTCGTTGTTGTTGTTGTTGTCGAGGTTTCCACTACAAATTTTAATGTGCACAAATTGATTCAGCGACACAGGCAACGGACCACAGGCGACCGACCACCAACCAAACATAAAACTGAGGTTTTGTTCTGATTTCAGTATCAATTCGAAGCGGTCCGTCCAACGCCCGCCGAATGTCATACACAGCTACTTATTCATATCAACGTATGTACGTATGTATGTAGTCTTGTTAAAGCTTAAATTACAATATTTCTCTTCCTTTCTCTTCCGCTCTTGTTCTCTTCTTACAGCATTTTCAAAACGCTCTAATGCAAAACGAAAAACAGAAAATTGAAAAAAATAACACTAATCGCCAAAACACCCTCTTCGTAGAGCAGGAAAAAAAATAACTTAATCGCTTGTAAAAAAGTTTTCACAAACCAGTAACTGAAAATGTACAGCAAATAAATCATCGACGACACGAGTCACTTACAACTAAGCAAATATACCTACATACAAATATAATCGCATGAAAGCTTACAAATAAAATTTGGTGTTGGTTTTGAAATAAACAACTGATTGAAGTGAAATTATGCGGTCAAGTAAATTATAAAACTAAGTGGAAGGAATAAAAATCGAAAAATATTCAATTAGCTGCAAGTCGCAGTGGTGAAAGAGAGACTCATCCCTACATACATACAAACATATATCCATAACTTTATCCCAATGTAACATATTATTAAAACATTTACTATTTCCCTTAAAAAATAACTGTTAAATTTCAAAAGCGTATGAACCTTGAAATAAGTCTAAGCTTGAGGTGACGGTGCTTCTAAAAATTAGAGCTGAAAATAATTTGAAATAAAGTATTTTATAATAAAACGATTATTTCTTAAAAAACAACAAAAAATGCACAGTCGGCACTCTGTTTCCAAAGAAGATGTCGCTTCCGTGCACACCGACAGCGGTATTTCCCTTTCGTCACCGCCAGCGGCGCGATCAGAGCAAGGCGAGGGTGAGGAGCCGTCAGAATCGGCGGCAAGTACCAAGAAAAAGCAAGTCCGACGACGTGTTAGTGATGTGAAAGCTACAAAAAGGGCACACAAAGGCAAACCAGTATGTGGAAAGGTAGCGCCAGCGGCTAAAACGCAGAAAATAGCGAAATCAGCAAATTCAGCAGCGCACGAAAGCAATTCAGTGCTATCTAAAAATGATTCAGCACTGGCAGCCGTACAACTGGAGAGCCAAAAGGAGCAGGCGGAACATCAAGCGACCAATTCAGCACTTGTTGACAGCACAACTACTAGCATAACATCTAAAATATATGATCCAACATTAGTGGTGGATAAATCTGTAGCAACTTCGGAAAATTCCATTTCCGTTGTCATTTCAGCGTACTCCGAAATAGATATCATACCAACAGCAGCCGATATATCGGACATAGCACATTCAACTTGTGATTCCGCAATATCGGCGGGCGATTTAGCTTCCGTATCTACGCCAGCGCCAGCAACTACGACGACGAAAAGACGCACGCGCCAAACGTACATTTGTCTTGTATGCTCCAAGCAATTTCGTGGCAGAAATGATCTGCGTCGTCACATGCTCATCCACTCCGACGAGCGTCCGTTCAAGTGCGAGCAATGCGGCAAGTGCTATAGACAGGCGGTCAATCTTCGAAATCACATCGCCTCCGCACATGAGAGCCATCGGCAGTTCGCCTGCCCGCAGTGTCCGAAAATGTTCGCTCTGAAGGGCCGATTGCGGCTGCACATGCGACTGCACTCAGGCGAGAAGCCATACGCATGCACACAATGTGAGAAGCGCTTTGCGCGTGGCGGTCATGTATGTAGAAATAGCGCGCTTAAATAATTGTTGGCTGCTGCCAAACTAACACTTTTTATTTTCTCTCTCTTTCTTTGGCTCTCTAGCTTCAACAACACATCATTAGCCATCACAAGGGTAGCACGAAGCAATATGTTTGTGAGAAATGCTCCACCGCCTTCTCGTCGGCCTCAAACTTGCGCGCACACATGGACCGCCACGAAAATGGACCCGATCACTATTGCGAGATTTGCAAGGAACACTTCCCCAATGAGCCGGTACTGCGGGCACACATCAACAAACTGCACTACGAGTTGGGCCAGTTCGATTGCGAGATCTGCAAGAAGACGATAGAGGATGACGCCCTTGCGCATCACATGAAGATGCACACGAATGTTAAGACCCACATCTGCGAGGTGTGCAAGGCGTACTTCATGCAAAAATCGCAGTACAATGTGCACATGCGCATGCATACGGGCGAGCGGCCGTATCAGTGCAGAGTGAGTTATTTTATACGTATGCAAACGAAAGACTTGGGGCGCGAACGCGCTGCCTTAATGTTTGAATCTTAGTTGCTCATATAACTTCTTTATCTTCTCACAGATTTGCTGGCAAACTTTTGCCTACTCGAGCGTCCTGAAGCTGCACATACGCAAGCATACGGGCGAAAAACCGTTCCAGTGTTCGCTGTGCAAGGATGTCGTCGCCTTCTCACAGCTGGCACATTTCAAGACACACATGAAGAAAATCCATAAGCAAACCAATCCCTACATGTGCGAAGGCTGTCAGCAGTTCTTCAAAGTCAAGGCAGAGCTACAGGCGCACATGCAACAGTGTGGCAGCTGTAATGTCGACGTGGAACAGCAGAATGCACAAAATAACGATTTGCAAACGCTCACACACCTACGCTTCCTCATGGCGTTGCTGCTGAAGAAAATCTCATCGCCGCAAAAATTGCAGCAGTTGGGCTACGAGAAGCGGCTAATCGACAATGTTGTGGTAGCTTCGCTGAAATTGGCCAATCGCAAGGCATGCGAGGATCCGGCGTTGTCGCCAATCGCACGTATGCGTCTGAATGTTGAGGAGTTTCTCAATTGGATCGTGCCGGCGCAGGCGATGGAAACATTTCGCCAGGAGCAACAATCAGTGGAGAGCTTATTGGATAAAATTGTTACCATGTACATGAAGCATAAATGATTGTGCGGAGTTTTTTTTTCGAACGGCTGCTATTTGTAGTGAGTTTTTTTTGCTAACAATTTTTGAATGTGCCATAAGACAGCGATGGCGACGCCAGCCATTGCCCTGCGAGCTTTTGCGGCGAATTAATTGACAAATGAATTTACGGTTTAGTTTTTTGATTCCGATTTGAATCACTCTTTCAGAATTTAAGACGCTGAATTTTCTTATTTTATGTTCCCATTATTTGTTTTTTGTTTTTGTATAAGACACCAAAAAGAGCAATCCAAAGATATCTATTTGCCAAAGCCTAAGCATTAATTTAAGTTTCTTATAAGTTATTGCGCGTACATATGCATTGTGCATATGTTTGCGTTTTGTTTTTTGTTCAACAATTATTTGACTGAAGTTTCCCGATTTTGCCCCGTTTTGGATAACGGTTTTGCGTTCTTTCTTAGATATTAGACTAGTCATATCCGCATAGAATTTAGTTGACACACAATTTTCAAAATAATACCAAAATGCTGTATTTGCAAACGCTATCAACTCTTGCCATATATAGGTTTAGATTTACATATGTACATACTATGTGACTTAAAAAGAACCTTAATACTACCAATAATCATTTGTTTCATGAATGAATAAAGATTTGAATTAAAAATAAAAAAGGAGATAATAATTAACTCCACGTATATAAAAGCGAAAAACGGCTAAGCAATGCGTGAATGATGTGGGCGGATCTTGTGAGGAGAAGACTGAACAGATGACTAGATCACTTCGTGTCAGACCCACAGCTCAAGTGTTTCGCTTTCATCAAGGAGAATCATCTGCAACTAGTTGTATAGCATGTCAGCGTTTTTGCAAAAATCTTGTTTCTTTAGAATAAGCAAAGCAGCAGAAAGGACTTTCAAAAATAAACGGGCAAGTCTTTTATAAATTTGTACCAATGCCCTTTTTATAGCTCTTTTATTTACAGTACTAGTATGTGATATCGCGAAACTCTACCATATTTGATGAAAGGAGATTGTGATGTACAAAAAGTGTTTTATAAAATCGCACAAAAGCAGCCGGCTCTGTCTATTTGCAATCAAATTGCACTGTATGGAACAAATACTTGTGGCAAAGAAAATACTGTGGCGTAGTGGTAAGCAGTGCGCGCTTTCATACATCAGCACCTGGGTTCAAGCCCTGGTCAAAGCAACACCGCAAAAAAAAAGGGTTTTTACTTAACAGCGGTCGTCCCTCAGCAGGCAATGGCAAACCTCCGAATGTAATTCTGCCATGAAAAACAGTGGAAGTGATACTTAAATAAATCTTTTGCTAATGCTGCTGTTGTGGGCGATCTAACACCCATACTACGTCCAGTCTTTTCCTTAATAATAATAATAGATTGGCGCTTACACATATGTTAGTGTTTGGCTGAGTCTCTCCTACGATTTGTGGCGTGCGCTTTGATGTTGCCACACAAAGCGGAGGGACCTACAGTTTCACGCCGACTCCGAACGGCGATTGTATTATTATGAGAAGCAGAAATACACTCGGAGGTTTGCCATGACCTGCCGAGGGCCGACCGTTATTAAGAAAAACGAGTAATTCATTTACAATTGATCTCGACCGAGACGAATTTTTGTAATTTTGCTTTTGAATAGGGAAATGGTACCACATTTTTGTAAATAGAGCAAGAAATATTGAATGGAATTTTGTTGATCAAACTTGACCTTTTTTTATCGATATTTTCCACGCCCATAATTAAAAAAAAAATTATAATTTTTAAGTCCATTTCTGTAAGTTTATAATTCTTTGCTGTAAGAATGTTCGAGATATCAATTTTGGGCATTTTGGCTTTTGTAGTTAGTTAAATATTTCAGCTTTTGCCTTTTTAAAAATTACAATTATATAAAAGTTTTTTTTTTGCATAGAGCTTCGCCTATCTTATACCTTACCTTGTGGAAAATTTCATTAATCTATCTGCAATAGTTTTCGAATCACAGAATTGAAAGCACCTAGATTGGCGAAATCTTACACAGTGCGACTGTCGTGATGCCTCGCGGCACCATTCTAGTGCTACTGCATGTTTCCCTAATTCACTTTCTTAATAGAACGTAAGCCTCCTTTTTTGAATATTATTTTACACTTGCATTAACATACATACGCACAAGCATCTGCTATACTAAGGCTTACGGCACTCAAGCATTTCAGCTTTTACATATATATTGATTTAACTGCAATTTCAGATTTAATTGGCATTTCCTTACACTCCGCTACACAAAAAGCGCGATTTTATTCATCAAAATATGTTTATGTAATAAGAAGCTTTAATTTCAACTTGTTATTTAGCATCCGACTAGCGAAGGCGGAAACTGAAAAACGGTCACAATGGTTGACAGGGTTGATTTTCCGTTGAGAAAATTACGAATTAATTTTGATCTACAGTAAAAGGGCAAGGTAATTATAATAAATGAATTTAAATAAAAAAATAAATCCTTCAAAAACAAATGTAAGCTTTTTAAATATACACATTAGGGCTGTGCGATTATTCGATTACTCGAGCAAGTTGGTTAATCAATTATTCGGTTAATCAATAGTTGCGTTTTTTTTACTCATTTCCAGTAAAATCCAGTAAAAGTTTTTACGAATTTTCATGTTTTGGCGTTTTCGTACGCAAAAACTTGCAAAGTAGGGGAAGTTGAGAGAGCGAAAAATGACAGCTGAAGTTGCAAGTTTTTACTGGATTTTACTGGATAAATTTTTACTCGTAAGAATTTGCCAGTACGAAAAACAGCTGATCGCATGTTGCTGGATGAAATTTAAACTAATAAGGAAACTGTTTGTGACATTTTATTGTGGAAATTCACAAAATAAACATATTTAAATATAAAATATATTGTTTTATTAGGAATATGCTGCGAATAAACAACCAATTTATCAGCTGTTCATGAAACTTGCAAATTATTACTGGAAAAGCGTTCACATACTTTTTTGTAAATTTTTTATCTGAGAGCGAATTCTTAGAAGTTTAGTTACTGGAGAGTTGCTGGCAAGTTACTGGATAATTTGTAAAAAAACACAACTATTTACTCGAGTAATCAAGATTTTGATTACTCAAAACGATGATTAATCGAGTTACTTGGAATATGATTACTAAAAAAAAATATTTTTGCTCGTTAAAAGAGTTTGCTTTGGAAAATGTTTATTTTCTTTTTTACATTCTGTATATGAAAAAAATTTTTCGGTTTAATTTTTGAAAACAGAATCGTTTTCAAAGTATCAAGGAACTTTAACTACTTTATACATATGTAAAGAGTTGAAATGTTGATTACTCATTTTACTCGAAATGTTGATTAATCATAAAGCAAATTACTCAAATATTTTTTTTTTTTGTTTAATCAAAAATCTTGATTACTCGAGTAACTGAACCTTTGAGTAATCATAATTTCCAATTAATCGAATAATTGAGTTATTTACTTTATGATTAATTAAAATTTTGGGTAATCAATTAATCGCACAGCCCTAATACACATCTTACAATGCTTATTTACAAAATATATCCAGAATTATTTAGTACAGGGTGGTGAACACCACTAAAAAACAAATTTAACTGCATTTTCAGATTTAATTGGCATTTCCTTACACTCTGCTAAACGAAAGGCGCGATTTTATTTATCAAAATATGTTCATGTAATAAGAAGTTTTAATTTCAACTTGCTATTTAGCATCCGACTAGCGAAGGCGGAAACTGAAAAA